>NC_091982.1:7292846-7611351 GCF_044704955.1 Pristiophorus japonicus | reverse complement strand
TATAGAAAAAAGTATTATTTATTAAAACCTGATTAATCAAGGGAGAACCAGTTGCATCAGTACCCCTACTGGATGATCTAATCGCCGGTCTCGTGGGACAGGCTGCGGTTACATTTTATACAGTCGAAATACAGTCAAAATGGTGAAACTACGCGGGGAAGTGTTCCACTGGCTATTTGCCATCAGTCCCCGCCCAACTGCTGCTAATACATTGGTTAATACAGTTTACAACACTTTCATTGATTACTACAGTTACAGTTATTTCTAATGATTTCATTGGTACATTCAGTTATGGCCACTGTTGCTGGGGAAAAGCTCCCTATAGATTACATGTATATTTCTGTGAACTTGTTCCCAGGCTAACTCTCAGACTATGTCCTTCACAAATACATCTGGCTATCCTCACCACAAAGGGGCTTTGCTTCTGCGACTCGAACATGGCGGCCTCATCTCGTTATTTCTGTGAGCTGTCTACATTTGTCTTGTGTGCGCTCTCGGGAGTGTTATCTTTTCAGAGAATTTCTCTGACCTTAGTCCTTGCCCTTGTGAGACCCTTTGTTCTGTGTTACAGTCTAATTGCTGGAATGTGGGACTCAGCTATTCATCCATGAACAGATTAACCTTTCTTTCAGCCTTTCTTGCTTTAGGTTTTAATTTTACCAAATTACTTTTCCCCTGATTAAGGTTTTCGCTACTACAACACCGAAGTATTTTTTAAATGTGGTGAGGGTTTCTGCCTCTACCACCCTTTCAGGCAGTGAGTTCCAGACCCCCACCACCCTCTGGGTGAAGAAATTTACCCTCATATTTCCTCTAAGCCTCCCCCCAATTACTTTAAATCTATGCTCCCTGGTTCTTGACCCCTCTGCCAAGGGAAACAAATCCTTTCCATCCACTCTATCCAGGCCCTTCATAATTTTATACACCTCAACAGGTCTCCCTTCAGCCTCCTCTGTTCCAAAGAAAACAGACCCAGCATCTCCAATCTTTCCTCACAGACAAAATTCTCCAATCCACACAACATTCTTGTAAATCTCCTCTGCACCCTTTCCAGTGCAATCACATCTATCCTGTAATGTGATGACCAGAACTGCACACAGTACGCCAACTGCAGCCTAACCAGTGTTTTATAGGGGCTAGATTTTCCACTTTTGTGAATAAATGGGCATTATTTCTGGCGTGGGCGGTAAAAAAGGGTTTTCAGCTCGCCGGCTTCTTGGCCATTTTTGGAAACGGGCATTACCGCGAGTGATATGAAATGGGCAGTAGCATTAAATCTTACTGACCCTCTGCCGTAAATGTCGCCGTCCTTAGCAACAGCATGGCAATGCTCAATTCCTGCGATTCAGGAGGTCAAGGGTCATCATGACATGAACAGAAGAGGAGATAGAGAGAGAGGGACTGAAAGCGTGTGTGGCTGTGGTGTGTGCTTGTTTGGCTGTTGTGGGAGGCACGAGGGAGATTCACCAGCAGCAAAAAGCCTACTAAGCACCAAGAACATAGTTGGCACCAAGTTTTTGTCCAACAAATAAGATATAAGATATTATAAGATAATAAGGGATGGAGGAGACCCTGGAGCTGGTAGCCAGGAACACTGGTGGCAGAGGGCTCCCAGTGGTCCCAGAGCGTGGCACTGCACCTCAGGGTGCCGCACCCTCATTGCCAACCACCCATGAGAGCCAGCAGCAACATCTTGCTTCTGGCTCGGAACATGTTCCCACCTCGGGACCATCCTCTCCACTATCTGTCCAAGCAGCATTTCGGGCATCACCGCCACCCCCCCCCCACCCCCCCATCACCCCCAATGAAGCATCGCCTGAGGAGCTCCTCGGCCAGCCAGCTTGGAGTCAGGAGGGAAAGGGGAAGGGGTACAGTTGGGGAGGAGAAGAGGGGGCAGGGGGAGGGTTGGTTTTTACAGAAATACTGATGATTTCAGACAAATGTTTGGTTTAAATGTTTTTTATTTAACAAAACCTTGTTGCGCATTGGCTCAAATAGCTGCACCGTTACACGCTGGTGATTCCTTAACATCAAAGGGTATAATGACAGTTAACTTCAATCAACTTAAAGTTTAATTGTCACCAAGGTGATGCCCACCATTGATGTATCACCTGCACACCCAGCAGTGTGTCAGCCTTGTAAATAACACTAACGTTCTTTCAGGCAAAGCGATCATTGATGAGCTCCTGATGTAAGGCTCTTGCAGCTATCATGCCACCACGGGCCCTTTCATGCAGTCTACAGGGGGGCGGGGGCATGGCTTCATGTCTGGGCCGATGTCAGCGTCCGCCTCCTCGTCTTCCTCTTCCTCCCTCTGGTGAGGTGGACTGTCAGACTCATCAGGCAATTCTTGTCCCCTCCTGATAGCCAAGTTGTGCAGCATGGAGCACACCACCACGAACTGAGCTGCCTGCTCAGGGTGGTATTGGAGCTCGCCTCCTGAGTGTTCCAGACATCTAAAGTGCTGTTTCAGCACTCCAATAGTTTTTTCCACAATATTGTGAGTTGCTCTGTGGATCTCATTGAATCGCCTCTCGGCTTCGGTGTGGGTGTCACACAGGGGTGTCATCAGTCAGGTGACGAGGCCATATCCTTTGTCACCAAGCACCCAGCATTGACCTTGTGGCTGATTGTTAAACAAGTCAGATACAGTGCTGTCATGCAGGATGTGAGCATCATGGATGCTGCCCGGAATTCACTACCAGTATAATTTGCTGGTGGTCGACAACCAGTTGGTCATTCAGGGATTGGAATCCCTTGCGGTTCCTGAAAACCTCAGCATTCTGAAAAGGTGCCCGCATCACGATGTGCGTACAGTCTATTACTCCCTACACCTTGGGGAAGTTTGCAATTTTGGAGAATCCTAGAGCCCTCTCACTCTGTGCCTTCCTGGCCATAGGGAAGCTGATCAAGTCCCTCCTGTGTGCGTACAGGGCTTCAGTGACCTGTCTAATGCAGCGATGTGTGGCATGCTGAGAAAGTCCGCAAATGTCGGCAGCTGTGTCCTGAAAAGAACCCGAGGCACAGAACGATAGTGTAACGGTGACTTTGACCTTGACGGACTGTGCAGCACTGATGGTGCTGGCAGACTTCAGATCTTCTCTTATCAGCTGGCATACCTCAGTGATAATCTCTTTGTGGAAGCACAGTCTCCGAAGGCAGGTGGTGCCGGGCAAGTCGAGGTAAGAATGCTTCTCCCTGTACTTGCGGGGGGTGTAATGTCTGGTCCTCCTCATCAGTGTGGCATGTCTTACATTGGGCACATAATGCTGTGGAGCGTACCTTCAGCGATCTCGAGTCTGCTGCATGTAATTCATCATCAAGAGAGGGTGAGAAAGGACAGGACCCATTGCAGTAGCTCTCTGTTTTCAACCGGTTGGTCAAAAACAATGAATGTCCCGACGAAGACACCTATTCAATTCCAATTGGTCACAGTATGGTCAAGATGTTTGCACAGATGTTCACATCAACTCCAACGACCTCCAGAGTACATCCCAACTCCCCCGAGGTTGAAGAACAGCAGCCGTTTAAAGGACGCGACATGTGATGTAGAACATAGCGTCCATAACGCTGTGATTAGTTCCAGTCAGTTCCACTTTTTTGGGCGAGCGATATTGTGGGCGATATATGTGTGAGGTGGTGAAAGTGACGCTGGGCGATCTCAGGGACGCTAGTTTCGGTAAATATGCTCTTTACGACAAAAAAAAGTTGGCGGGCGGTATTATTTAATCTCGGTTAAATCAGCACAGAAATTAACGCTGGGCGATATTATGGGCGTTGATTTCGCCCATTCTTATGATTCCGTCCAAAAAATGTGGGCGGGCGGTACTATTCTTTCCCCGCATTAAGCACATGGGGAAAGTAACGCTCGCTGATAAGTTTCCGAGAAATGCCCGTCAGTTTCCATTTTTTGGATAAATGGGCGCTATCTGGGCATTATACATAATTTCAGCGGTAAAATGGGCGTTAAGTGGGCATTAAACACGCAAACAAAGTGGAGGTTCTAGCCCATAGAGTTCACGCATAACCTCATTGCTCTTGTATTCCATGCCTCGACTAATAAAGGCAAGTATTCCATATGCCTTCTTAACCATCTTATCTACCTGGCCTCCTACCTTCAGGGATCTGTGAGCCTGCACTTCAAGATCCCTTTGTTCCTCTATACTTTTCAGTGTCCTACCATTTAATGTGTTTTCCCTTGCCTTGTAAGATCTCCCCAAATGCATTACCTCACACTTATCCAGATTGAATTCGATTTGCCACTGTCCACCTGACCAGTACATTGATATCTTCCTGCAGTCTACAGCTTTCTTCTTCATTATCAACCACACAGCAGATTTTAGTGTCATCTGCAAACTTCTTAATCATACTCCCAACATTCAAGTCCAAGTCATTGATATGTACCACAAAAAGCAGACCTCAACAAATTTATATTGAAAGAACCTCTTGATCTGATGATAGTTGTAATGTCTGTAAGCTTGAATTGATTGTAGCTCCACACTGTGGATGTGGACGCATTGTGTACTGCAAGTGCAGGGTTAATAATAAACAGAACCAGGCAGATTTCCGGAGGCTTCCGAGAGAGCTGCCTGCCATGTAGGAAGCTGTGTGTGCTTGTGCTCTGAATATATCACATTTTTCGGATGAGTTAAAGCTTAAATTTTGTTGGTGAAAGATTCAGCCAGACGACAGAGGGACTTTGGAAGTTTCTGTCTTTGGAAAGAAGTTACAAAATCTGAGGTAAAATACAGCACACGGTGTGAACAGCTAGAGATTAAAATGGCAGCACCCGCAGGTGTAATCGGAAATTTTGGGGAATATAGACACGACCGGGAATGTTTTAAAGCGTATGTGGATCGGCTAGAAATGTATTTCACTGCAAATAACATAATCGAAGTTCCAGACAATGCAGTCCAGAACCGGGCTGTGTTGGAATGTAAGAAAGCGATCTTCTTATCGGAGGCGGGTCCGGCATTATACGAAACCCTTGTAAATCTGCTTGTGCTTGACGAGCCAAAGGACACAACGCTTAAAAAGATTTTAACGAAACTGGAGCAGCAATATAACCCCAAACCGTTAGAAATTGCTGAAAGCTATCGTTTCAGAATTCGGAATCAAAAGGCTGATGTAGGTTATAGTGATTGCATCGTACATTAAAAAAGCTAATGATGCACTGTAATTTTGGAAACTTTCAAAACCGAGCATTACGGGATCGTTTTGTTTGTGGGGTGAAAAATGATGCAATCAGAAGGAAGTTATTGATGATGGATGACTTGACTTTTGAGATTGCTTGTCAGACAGTGAGGTTGATGGGCATAGCCGAACAATATTCCCGAGAATTAAATAATAATTACGGTCATCAGTCAACCGAGGTAAATCACCTGCAGGTTCAAACTAAAAGACGGTGGGGGCCCAAAGTCTCAGAAACTGGAAAGTCTAACAGAGCGTCGAAGTGGTGCTATAGGTGCTTGGGACAACACATTGCTCAAAGTTGTCCATCCGTGAAGGCAGAGTGTTTCTTCTGCAGAAAGACGGGGCATCTTGCGAAGGCATGCTGACTGAAGGGTAAACCAGCTTCCAAAGCTATGAGTCCAGCGTTCAAAGCTATGAGTAGAAATTCCAAGAGACTACATAGCATGGAAGAACAACAACAGGACGAGGAGATGTTCGAGTTACACGTCATCAGGCGCACGAGGTTAACAGACAGCGATTCGGAAAGCATCAAAATCCACATAGATGTTGCGGGATTCAAGATACCAATGGAAATTGACACGGCTGCATCCGTGAGTGTAGTACCAGAGTCACTATACCGCGAGAAATTGCGTGATTTGCAATCGCAGAAATCCAAGATGGAGCTGCGAGGCTACTCGAACATAAGAACATAAGAATTAGGAACAGGAGTAGGCCATCTAGCCCCTCGAGCTTGCTCCGCCATTCAATAAGATCATGGCTGATCTGGCCGTGGACTCAGCTCCACTTACCCGCCCGCTCCCCGTAACCCTTAATTCCCTTATTATTTAAAAATCTATCTATCTGCGATTTGAATACATTCAATGAGCTAGCCTCAACTGCTTCCTTGGGCAGAGAATTCCACAGATTCACAACCCTCTGGGAGAAGAAATTCCTTCTCAACTCGGTTTTAAATTGGCTCCCCCATATTTTGAGGCTGTGCCCCCTAGTTCTAGTCTCCCTGACCAGTGGAAATAACCTCTCTGCCTCTATCTTGTCTATCCCTTTCATTATTTTAAATGCTTCTATAAGATCACCCCTCATCCTTCTGAACTCCAACGAGTAAAGACCCAGTCTACTCAATCTATCATCATAAGGTAACCCCCTCATCTCCGGAATCAGCCGAGTGAATCGTGTCTGTACCCCATCCAAAGCTAGTATATCCTTCCTTAAGTAAGGTGACCAAAAGTGCACGCAGTACTCCAGGTGCGGCCTCACCAATACCCTACACAGTTGCAGCAGGATCTCCCTGCTTTTGTACTCCATCCCTCTCGCAATGAAGGCCAACATTCCATTCGCCTTCCTGATTACCTGCTGCACCTGCAAACTATATTTTTGGGATTCATGCACAAGGACTCCCAGGTCCCTCTGCACTGCAGCATGTTGTAATTTCTCCCCATTCAAATAATATTCCCTTTTACTGTTTTTTTTCTCCAAGGTGGATGACCTCACATTTTCTGACATAGTATTCCATCTGCCAAATCTTAGCCCATTCGCATAACCTATCTAAATCTCTTTGCAGCCTCTCTGTGTCCTCTACACAACCCGCTTTCCCACTAATCTTTGTGTCATCTGCAAATTTTATTACACTACACTCTGTCCCCTCTTCCAGGTCATCTATATGTATTGTAAACAGTTGTGGTCCCAGCACCGATCCCTGTGGCACATCATTAACCACCGATTTCCAACCCGAAAAGGACCCATTTATCCCGACTCTCTGCTTTCTGTTAGCCAGCCAATTCTCGATCCATGCTAATACATTTCCTCTGACTCCGCGTACCTTTATCTTCTGCAGTAACCTCTTGTGTGGCACCTGATCGAATGCCTTTTGGAAATCTAAATACACCACATCCATCGGTACACCTCTATCCACCATGCTCGTTATATCCTCAAAGAATTCCAGTAAATTAGTTAAACATGATTTCCCCTTCATGAATCCATGTAGCATCTGCTTGATTGCACTATTCCTATCTAGATGTCCCGCTATTTCTTCCTTAATGATAGCTTCAAGCATTTTACTCACTACAGATGCTAAACTAACAGGCCTATAGTTACCTACCTTTTGTCTGCCCCCTTTTTTAAACAGAGGCGTTACATTAGCTGCTTTCCAATCCGCTGGTACCTCCCCAGAGTCCAGAGAATTTTGGTAGATTATAACGAATGCATCTGCTATAACTTCCGCCATCTCTTTTAATACCCTGGGATGCATTTCATCAGGACCAGGGGACTTGTCTACCTTGAAAAAGAAGGGCAGCAAGAGAAAGGGTAACCAGCCGTGGATAAACAAGGAAATAAAGGAAAGTATCAAATTAAAAACCAATACGTGTAAGGTGGCCAAGGTTAGTGGGAAACTAGAAGATTGGGAAAATGTTAAACGACAGCAAAGAATGACTAAGAAAACAATAAAGAAAGGAAAGATAGATTACGAAAGTAAACTTGCGCAAAACATAAAAACAGATAGTAAAAGCTTTTACCGATATATAAAACGGAAAAGAATGACTAAAGTAAATGTTGGTCCCTTAGAAGATGAGAAGGGGGATTTAATAATGGGAAATGTGGAAATGGCTGAGACCTTAAACAATTATTTTGCTTCGGTCTTCACAGTGGAAGACACAAAAACCATGCTAAAATTGCTGGTCACGGTAATGTGGGAAGGGAGGACCTTGAGATAATCACTATCACTAGCGGGGTAGTGCTGGACAGGCTAATGGGACTACTGGAATATATTTTTGTTGAGCACTATGAAAGAGCTCCTTAAAAGTCCTCCACTGATCCTCAATTGTGCCACCGTTTAGTCTGTGTTTCCAGTCTAATTTAGCCAACTCTACCCTCATCCCACTGTAGTCCCCTTTGTTTAAGCATAGTACACTCGTTTGAGACACTACTTCCTCACCCTCAATCTGTATTACAAATTCAACCATACTGTGATCACTCATTCCGAGAGGATCTTTTACTCGGAGATCGTTTATTATTCCTGTCTCATGACACAGGACCAGATCTAAGATAGCTTGCTCCCTTGTAGGTTCCATAACATACTGTTCTAAGAAACAATCCCGCATGCATTCTATGAATTCCTCCTCAAGGCTACCTCGTGCGATTTGATTTGACCAATCGATATGTAGGTTAAAATCCCCCATGATTACTGCCGTTCCTTTTTCACATGCCTCCATTATTCCATTGATTATTGTCCGCCCCACCGTAGAGTTATTATTTGGGAGCCTATAAACTATGCACACCAGTGACTTTTTCCCCTTACTATCTCTAATCTCCACCCACAATGATTCAACATTTTGTTCATTAGAGCCAATATCGTCTCTCACAACTGCCCTGATATCATCCTTTATTAACAGAGCTACCCCACCTCATTTCCCTTCTTGTCTATCTTTCCGAATCATCAGATACCCCTGTTTGTTTAATTCCCAGTCTTGGCCACCCTGCAACCACGTTTCTGTAATGGCCACCAAATCATACCCATTGGTAATGATTTGTGCCGTCAACTCATTTACTTTATTTTGAATGCTGCGTGCGTTTAGGTGGAGTGTTTTAATACTAGTTTTTAAACCATGATTTTTAGTTTGACCCCTCCTGCAGCCCCTTTATATTCATACATATTGTCCCTTCCTATCACCTTGTGGTTTACACTTACCCCAGTGCTACTCTGCTCTGTTGCCTCCTGCCTTTTGCATTCTTTCTTGGGGTCCTGTTCATCTGAGCTCTCACCCACTCTAACTAGCTCAGAGCCCTCTCCTGAGTTCCGAATACTCCTCGCATTGAGGCACCGAGCTTTCAGGCTTGCTTTTTTATTTAACTTTGACCCTTTAGAATTTTGCTGTGCAGTGGCCCTTTTTGTTTTTTGCCTTGGGTTTCTCTGCCCTCCACTTTTACTCATCTCCTTTCTGTCTTTTGCTTCTGTCTCCATTTTGTTTCCCTCTATCTCCCTGCATTGGTTCCCATCCCCCTGCCATATTAATTTAACTCCTCCCCAACAGCACTAGCAAACACTCCCCGGTCCTGTCCAGGTGCAGACTGTCCGGTTTGTACTGGTCCCACCTCCCCCAGAACCGGTTCCAATGCCCCAGGAATTTGAATCCCTCCCTGCTGCACCACTGCTTAAGCCACGTATTCATCTGAGCTATCCTGTGATTCCTACTCTGACTAGCACGTGGCACTGGTAGCAATCCCGAGATTACTACTTTTCAGGTCCTACATGTTAATTTAGCTCCTACCTCCTTAAATTCTTTTCGTAGGACCTCATCCCTTTTTTTACCTATATCGTTGGTACCAATGTGCACCACGACAACTGGCTGTTCACCCTCCCTTTTCAGAATGTCCTGCACCCGCTCCGAGACATCCTTGACCCTTGCACCAGGGAGGCAACATACCATCCTGGAGTCTCGGTTGCGGCCGCAGAAATGCCTATCTATTCCCCATACCATTGAATCCCCTATTACTATCGCACTCCCACTCTTTTTCCTGCCCTCCTGTGCAACAGAGCCAGCCACGATGCCATGAACTTGGCTGCTGCTGCCCTCCCCTGATGAGTCATCCCCCTCAACAGTACTCAAAGCGGTGTATCTGTTTTGCAGGGAGATGACCACAGGGGACCCCTGAACTACCTTCCTTGCACTACTCTTCCTGCTGGTCTTCCATTCCCTAGCTGACTGTGGACCCTTCTCCTGCGGTAAGACCAACTCGCCACACGTGCTAATGACGTCATTCTCAGCATCGTGGATGCTCCAGAGTGAATCCACCTTCAGGTCCAATTCCGCAACGCGGACCGTCAGGAGCTGGAGGCGGATACACTTCCTGCACACGTAGTCATCAGGGACACCGGAAGTGTCCCTGAGTTCCCACATGGTACAGGAGGAGCATATCATGTGACCGAGCTGTCCTGCCATGACTGAACCCTTAGATACACTTAAATTGGCAACAACAATGCTAAAGTATACTCACTGTTATAGAAGAGAAAAAAGAAAAATGACTCACCAATCACCAGCCAATCACTTACCCCCTTGGCTGTGACTTCACCTTTCTGTTTTTTTCTATTTATTTTTTGCCTTCTCCCTGTCGCTGCACAAGCTCCGCCATTATAGGCCTCTCACTGACCCCGGACTGTCGCCGACCCCGGACTGTCACCTGTCACCTCTCGCTGACCCCGGACTGTCGCCTCTCGCCGACCCCGGACTGTCGCCTCTCGCTGACCCCGGACGGTCGCTGACCCCGGACTGTCGCCTGTCACTGACCCCGGACTGTCGCCTCTCGCCGACCCCGGACTGTCGCCTCTCGCCGACCCCGGACTGTCGCCTGTCGCTGACCCCGGACTGTCGCCTCTCGCTGACCCCGGACTGTCACCTCTCGCCGACCCCGGACTGTCGCCTCTCGCTGACCCCGGACTGTCGCTGACCCCGGACTGTCGCCTGTCACTGACCCCGGACTGTCGCCTCTCGCTGACCCCGGACTGTCGCCTGTCGCTGACACCGGACTGTCGCCTGTCGCTGACCCCGGACTGTCGCCTGTCGCTGACCCCGGACTGTCGCCTCTCACTGACCCCGGAATGTCGCTGACCCCGGACTATCGCCTCTCGCTGACCCCGGACTGTCGCTGACCCCGGACTGTCGCCTTTCGCTGACCCCGGACTGTCGCCTCTCGCTGACCCCGGACTGTCGCCTGTCGCTGACCCCGGACTGTCGCTGACCCCGGACTGTCGCCTCTCGCTGACGCCGGACTGTCGCCTGTCGCCGACCCCGGACTATCGCCTCTCGCTGACCCCGGACTGTCGCCTCTCGCCGACCCCGGACTGTCGCCTCTCGCTGACCCCGGACTGTCGCTGACCCCGGACTGTCGCCTTTCGCTGACCCCGGACTGTCGCCTCTCGCTGACCCCGGACTGTCGCCTGTCGCCGACCCCGGACTGTCGCCTCTCGCTGACCCCGGACTGTCACCTCTCGCTGACCCCGGACTCACGCCTCTCGCTGACCCCGGACTGTCGCCTCTCGCCGACCCCGGACTGTCGCCTCTCGCTGACCCCGGACTGTCGCCTCTCGCTGACCCCGGACTGTCGCCTGTCGCCGACCCCGGACTGTCGCCTGTCGCTGACCCCGGACTGTCGCCTGTCGCTGACCCCGGACTGTCGCCTCTCGCTGACCCCGGACTGTCGACTCTCGCTCACCCCGGACTGTCGCCTGTCGCTGACCCCGGACTGTCGCCTGTCGCTGACCCCGGACTGTCGCCTCTCGCTGACCCCGGACTGTCGCTGACCCCGGACTGTCGCCTCTCGCCGACCCCGGACTGTCGCCTGTCGCCGACCCCGGACTGTCGCCTGTCGCCGACCCCGGACTGTCGCCTGTCGCTGACCCCGGACTGTCGCCTCTCGCTGACCCCGGACTGTCGCCTCTCGCTGACCCCGGACTGTCGCCTGTCGCTGACCCCGGACTGTCGCCTCTCGCTGACCCCGGACTGTCGCCTCTCGCCGACCCCGGACTGTCGCCTCTCGCCGACCCCGGACTGTCGCCTCTCACTGACCCCGGACTGTCGCTGACCCCGGACTGTCGCCTGTCGCTGACCCCGGACTGTCGCCTGTCGCTGACCCCGGACTGTCGCCTCTCGCTGACCCCGGACTGTCGCCTCTCGCTGACCCCGGACTGTCACCTCTCGCCGACCCCGGACTGTCGCCTGTCGCTGACCCCGGACTGTCGCCTGTCGCTGACCCCGGACTGTCGCCTGTCGCCGACCCCGGACTGTCGCCTGTCGCTGACCCCGGACTGTCGCCTGTCGCTGACACCGCACTGTCGCCTCTCACCGACCCCGGACTGTCGCCTGTCGCTGACCCCGGACTGTCGCCTCTCGCTGACCCCGGACTGTCGCCTGTCGCCGACCCCGGACTGTCGCCTCTCGCCGACCCCGGACTGTCACCTCTCGCTGACCCCGGACTCACGCCTCTCGCTGACCCCGGACTGTCGCCTCTCGCCAACCCCGGACTGTCGCCTCTCGCTGACCTCGGACTCACGCCTCTCGCTGACCCCGGACTGTCGCCTCTCGCTGATCCCGGACTCACGCCTCTCGCTGACCCCGGAATGTCGCCTCTCGCCGACCCCGGACTGTCGCTGACCCCGGACTGTCGCCTCTCGCTGACCCCGGACTGTCGCCTCTCGCTGACCCCGGACTGTCACCTCTCGCCGACCCCGGACTGTCGCCTCTCGCTGACCCCGGACTGTCGCTGACCCCGGACTGTCGCCTGTCACTGACCCCGGACTGTCGCCTCTCGCTGACCCCGGACTGTCGCCTGTCGCTGACCCCGGACTGTCGCTGACCCCGGACTGTCGCCTGTCGCTGACCCCGGACTGTCACCTCTCGCTGACCCCGGACTGTCGCTGACCCCGGACTGTCGCCTCTCGCCGACCCCGGACTGTCACCTGTCGCTGACCCCGGACTGTCGCCTGTCGCTGACCCCGGACTGTCACCTCTCGCCGACCCCGGACTGTCGCCTGTCGCTGACCCCGGACTGTCGCCTGTCGCCGACCCCGGACTGTCGCCTCTCGCTGACCCCGGACTGTCGCTGACCCCGGACTGTCGCCTGTCGCTGACCCCGGACTGTCGCCTCTCGCTGACCCCGGACTGTCGCCTGTCGCTGACCCCGGACTGTCGCCTCTCGCTGACCCCGGACTGTCGCCTGTCGCTGACCCCGGACTGTCGCCTCTCGCTGACCCCGGACTGTCGCCTCTCGCTGACCCCGGACTGTCGCCTGTCGCTGACCCCGGACTGTCGCCTCTCACTGACCCCGGACTGTCGCCTGTCGCTGACCCCGGACTGTCGCCTCTCACTGACCCCGGACTGTCGCCTCTCGCTGACCCCGGACTGTCGCCTCTCGCCGACCCCGGACTCTTGCCGACCCCGGACTGTCGCCTGTCGCTGACCCCGGACTGTCGCCTGTCGCCGACCCCGGACTGTCGCCTCTCACTGACCCCGGACTGTCGCCTCTCACTGACCCCGGACTGTCGCTGACCCCGGACTGTCGCCTGTCGCCGACCCCGGACTGTCACCTCTCGCTGACCCCGGACTGTCGCCGACCCCGGACTGTCGCCTGTCGCTGACCCCGGACTGTCGCCTATCGCTGACCCTGGACTGTCGCCTCTCGCCGACCCCGGACTGTCGCTGACCCCGGACTGTCGCCTCTCGCCGACCCCGGACTGTCGCCTCTCGCCGACCCCGGACTGTCGCCTGTCGCTGACCCCGGACTGTCACCTCTCGCTGACCCCGGACTGTCGCTGACCCCGGACTGTCGCCTCTCGCCGACCCCGGACTGTCACCTGTCGCTGACCCCGGACTGTCGCCTGTCGCTGACCCCGGACTGTCACCTCTCGCCGACCCCGGACTGTCGCCTGTCGCTGACCCCGGACTGTCGCCTGTCGCCGACCCCGGACTGTCGCCTCTCGCTGACCCCGGACTGTCGCTGACCCCGGACTGTCGCCTGTCGCTGACCCCGGACTGTCGCCTCTCGCTGACCCCGGACTGTCGCCTGTCGCTGACCCCGGACTGTCGCCTCTCACTGACCCCGGACTGTCGCCTGTCGCTGACCCCGGACTGTCGCCTCTCACTGACCCCGGACTGTCGCCTCTCGCTGACCCCGGACTGTCGCCTCTCGCCGACCCCGGACTGTCACCTGTCGCTGACCCCGGACTGTCGCCTGTCGCCGACCCCGGACTGTCGCCTGTCGCTGACCCCGGACTGTCGCCTGTCGCTGACCCCGGACTGTCGCCTCTCGCTGACCCCGGACTGTCGCCTCTCGCTGACCCCAGACTGTCACCTCTCGCTGACCCCGGACTGTCGCTGACCCCGGACTGTCGCCTCTCGCCGACCCCGGACTGTCACCTGTCGCTGACCCCGGACTGTCGCCTGTCGCTGACCCCGGACTGTCACCTCTCGCTGACCCCGGACTGTCGCTGACCCCGGACTGTCGCCTCTCGCCGACCCCGGACTGTCACCTGTCGCTGACCCCGGACTGTCGCCTGTCGCTGACCCCGGACTGTCACCTCTCGCCGACCCCGGACTGTCGCCTGTCGCTGACCCCGGACTGTCGCCTGTCGCCGACCCCGGACTGTCGCCTCTCGCTGACCCCGGACTGTCGCTGACCCCGGACTGTCGCCTCTCGCTGACCCCGGACTGTCGCCTGTCGCCGACCCCGGACTGTCACCTCTCGCTGACCCCGGACTGTCGCCGACCCCGGACTGTCGCCTGTCGCTGACCCCGGACTGTCGCCTGTCGCTGACCCTGGACTGTCGCCTCTCACTGACCCCGGACTGTCGCCTGTCGCCGACCCCGGACTGTCGCCTCTCGCTGACCCCGGACTGTCGCCTCTCGCTGACCCCGGACTGTCGCCTGTCGCTGACCCCGGACTGTCGCCTGTCGCTGACCCCGGACTGTCGCCTCTCACTGACCCCGGACTGTCGCCTCTCGCCGACCCCGGACTGTCGCTGACCCCGGACTGTCGCCTCTCACTGACCCCGGACTGTCGCTGACCCCGGACTGTCGCCTCTCGCTGACCCCGGACTGTCGCCTCTCGCTGACCCCGGACTGTCGCCTGTCGCTGACCCCGGACTGTCGCCTCTCACTGACCCCGGAATGTCGCTGACCCCGGACTATCGCCTCTCGCCGACCCCGGACTGTCGCCTCTCGCTGACCCCGGACTGTCGCTGACCCCGGACTGTCGCCTCTCGCCGACCCCGGACTGTCGCCTCTCGCTGACCCCGGACTGTCGCTGACCCCGGACTGTCGCCTGTCGCTGACCCCGGACTGTCGCCTCTCGCTGACCACGGACTGTCGCTGACCCCGGACTGTCGCCTCTCGCTGACCCCGGACTGTCGCCTGTTGCCGACCCCGGACTGTCGCCTCTCGCTGACCCCGGACTGTCGCCTGTCGCCGACCCCGGACTGTCGCCTCTCGCAGACCCCGGACTGTCGCCTCTCGCCGACCCCGGACTGTCGCCTCTCGCTGACCCCGGACTGTCGCCTCTCGCCGACCCCGGACTGTCGCCTGTCGCCGACCCCGGACTGTCGCCTGTCGCCGACCCCGGACTGTCGCCTCTCGCTGACCCCGGACTGTCGCCTGTCGCTGACCCCGGACTGTCGCCTGTCGCCGACCCCGGACTGTCGCCTGTCGCTGACCCCGGACTGTCGCCTGTCGCTGACCCCGGACTGTCGCCTCTCGCTGACCCCGGACTGTCGCTGACCCCGGACTGTCGCCTCTCGCCGACCCCGGACTGTCGCCTGTCGCCGACCCCGGACTGTCGCCTGTCGCTGACCCCGGACTGTCGCCTCTCGCTGACCCCGGACTGTCGCCTCTCGCTGACCCCGGACTGTCGCCTCTCGCTGACCCCGGACTGTCGCCTCTCGCAGACCCCGGACTGTCGCCTCTCGCCGACCCCGGACTGTCGCCTGTCGCTGACCCCGGACTGTCGCCTGTCGCTGACCCCGGACTGTCGCCTGTCGCCGACCCCGGACTGTGGCCGACCCCGGACTGTCGACTGTCGCTGACCCCGGACTGTCGCCTCTCGCCGACCCCGGACTGTCGCCTCTCGCTGACCCCGGACTGTCGCCTCTCGCCGACCCCGGACTGTCGCTGACCCCGGACTGTCGCCTCTCGCTGACCCCGGACTGTCGCCTCTCGCTGACCCCGGACTGTCGCCTCTCGCTGACCCCGGACTGTCGCCTCTCACTGACCCCGGACTGTCGCCTGTCGCCGACCCCGGACTGTCGCCTGTCGCCGACCCCGGACTGTCGCCTGTCGCTGACCCCGGACTGTCGCCTCTCGCTGACCCCGGACTGTCGCCTGTCGCTGACCCCGGACTGTCGCCTCTCGCTGACCCCGGACTGTCGCCTGTCGCCGACGCTGCCCGACTCCTGCGCTCGCGGCCTTTTGTAGGCCTCCACGCACTTCGGACTGTTGTCACTCACCGATGTTCTAATGTTCTTGTAAGATTTTCTGTGTGGAAGCGAGATTTTCATCAACGGATGAAGTTATCAAGCAGTATCCGAAGGTGTTCTGTGAAACGGGCAGTCCGATCCAAGGCTTCCAGGCGAGTGTCAGGGTACAGAAGGACACTAGATCGGTTTACTACAAGCCACATTCCATACCATATGCACTTAAGGAGAAAGTTGAGCAAGAACTCAAAAGACTAGAGACTGAGAACATTATTTGTAAGATAGATCGATGTAATTGGGCTATACCCATTGTTGTTGTACCTAAGTCCGATGGTAAGGTAAGATTGTGTGGTGATTATAAAGTAACCGTAAACCAGGTTCGAGAGGGTAATGTCCCCAATACATTGCCAAATATAGAAGATTTGTTCACAACACTGACAGGTGGTCAGATCTTCTCAAGTCCGGATCTTACGAATGCCTACTTACAGTTTGAACTAGATGAGGAGTTCAAGTCATGTTTGACTATAAATACTCATCTAGGCCTATATCAATTTAATAGGCTACCGTTTGGAGTGTCTTCCGCCCCTGCCATATTCCAAGGGGTGATGAACCAGATTTTGCAAGGTATTGAAGGGGTAGTATGTTATTTGGATGACATACTAATTTCAGCACCAAATAGGCAAATTCATAATAACATATTGAATGAAGTCCTCAAACAGCTAGAGAAGCACAGAGTGCGAGTATCTGCTCGTAAGTGTGAGTTATTTAAAAACTCAGTGGAGTACATAGGGTACAAAGTAGACAAAGATGGTTTACATCCAACTATGGAAAAATTGGATGCGATCAGAAATGCACCCACTCCCAGGAATGTCACTGAACTTCGTTCATTCTTGAGTCTTTTGAACTAGTAATGGGAAGTTCCTATCAAATTTGGCTGCAGTATTAATCCACTGAATGAACTTTTGAAAAAACAGGTCCATTGAAAGTGGTCAAAAGAATGCGATACAGCATTCAAGGAGTGTAAAAGCAAATTGGTAGAGAGCACCATGTTTGTTCACTATGACATATCTAAGGAGATTAAGCTAGCATGTGATGCTTCTCCGTATGATCTCTCATGCATCACATAGTGGGGAGGAGAGATCAATTGCTTTTGCTTCACGCACTCTCAGTGTCAGTGAGAGTAATTATGCGCAAATTGAAAGGGAAGCTTTGGCATTAATTTTTGGGATCAAGAAGTTTCACAAATACTTGTATGGTCGTAAGTTTACCATCGTTATGGACCATAAGCCCCGAATAGCAATCCTCCATTCAAAGTCCCCAGTTCCAACATTAGCTGCAGCCCGAATGCAGAGGTGGGCTTTGATTTTGTCAGCATATACATATGATATTGAATACAGACGATCAGCTGATCACAGTAATGCTGATGCAATGTCTAGGTTGCCTTCCCCATCACAGGTTACACCCGATAGGGAAGAAGTGTTTTATTTTTCATACATTGATGAACTGCCAGTCACAGCTGAAGAGATTGGTAGAGCAACCAAACGTGACCCAGTGATGTCAAAGGTGTATGAGTATATTGCAAATGGATGGCCAAACCAGGTAACAGACAAAGATACACATCCATTCTTCATTCGTAGGAGTTAATTATCAGTCGATAAAGATTGTATCATGTGGGCTGCAAGAATATTTATACTAAATAAATTCAGGTCCAAATTATTAGGAGACCTCCATGACCAGCACCTGGGAATGTGCTTGACCAAGAGTTTTACATGCAGTTATTTGTGGTGGCCAGGTCTTGATGAAGATATAAAGTACATCGTGAGTCAGTGTACGACATGTCAATCGGTAAGCAAGCAACCACCACCAATACCATTAAAGCCATAGAAATGGCCTCCCAGGGTGTGGCAAAGGCTACATATTGATTTTGCTGAGTTAGAAGGACAACAATTGTTCATTGTGATTGATAGTCATTCGAAGTGGGTTGAGGTGTTTGCAATGTGAAAAATAACAAGTAAAACATTGGACATTTTGCAAAAATTATTTTCTTCATTTGGCCTTCCTGAAGAAATTGTTTTGGATAATGGACCACAATTTCGTTCAGAAGAATTTGCACAATTCACGAGTGAAAATGGTGTGAAACATACCAAGGTTCCACCATACCACCCTGCTTTGAATGGTGCAGCACAGCGCACTGTACAAATTGTAAAATGTGCCCTCGTAAAACAAATGTTCGATCCAAATCCAAGGAAATGACATTTGTCATTGGATCACAAATTGGCTAATTTTTTGATTACATATCGAAATACTCCTCATACAACTACTGGTAGAACATCAGCAGAGTTGTTTCTCAAACGACAGCCACGAACCAGATTCTCGTTGTTAAAGCCAAATTTGGCACAGTTCGTAGATACTGATAGAGGTAGAGTAAAAGAGAGAAGTGTGAAATTAAACCAGAAGGTGAGAGTGAAGAACCATCACCATAAATAGTTAAAGTGGTTACCAGAAAGAATGGTGAAGATATGTGGTCCTCGCACATATTTGGTCAAGATGTTTGATAATGGACAGGTTAGGTTTGTTCATATTGATCATATTTTACCTACAGACATGGAAGGAGTTGCAGGTGGGAATGATTCAATTATTTCTGACTCATCAGATAGTTTTGATATACCAGTAGCAAATCCTTAATCCAATGTACTGGAAACAAATCCAGGAGAGAATCAGAATGACAGTCTGAGTCTGAGTTGGGAAAACAAAGAGCCTGACGTTAGAGTGAATTCAAATGAAAATCAAGGCAATTCTATGGAGGAAAACATTCCTCAGGATGAGCCGCGAATGAGTTTAGATTCAACACCATGTTTGGAAGGTTCTATTCAAGAGCGAAGATATCCTCTTCGAAAGAGAAAACAAGTGGTAAAGTTAAATTTGCAAATATGGAAAAAAAAAGTTTATATCCTGTGTTATGTATCAACACGAAAGTTACGTGTGATGTTTGTTATGATGGCTTCTTCATTAAGGAGGGAGAAGTGTAATGTCTGTAAGCTTGAATTGTTTGTAGCTCCACACTGTGGGGATGTGGATGTATTGTGTACTGCAAGTGCAGGGTTAATAATAAACAGAACCAGGCAGATTTCCGCAGGCTTCCGAGAGAGCTGCCTGCCATGTAGGAAGCTGTGTGTGCTTATGCTCTGTGAATATATCACAATAGTCTGGGATACTGGGCTGACGCTGTGCTTCTCTTATCCCGGTACAGTACTTTCATGACTCAAGTGGCATGTGTGACTATAATTCTTTCAATATAAATTTGTTGAGGTCTGCAATATCACATTCGATACTCATGTACTCTTTTCAGCAGGAATTCATATCAAAATTGACAAATATTTCTCTCCAATATTTGGGGAGATGGCCTCCTTCTGTGCTATATCATTCTACGATTTGCAAAAACTTTAGTTGTCTTGAATAGTTCACCAATCATTGACTGAATCTGCCACAATTCTAATCTTGAGTTTGGCTTCTGTCTCACTTTAATATAGTGAAAGAGCAATAACTTGCATTTTTATAGCTCCTTGAATGTAACGTGACATCTCAAATTCCTTAATATGAAAGTTCAGGGGACTAGAGCAGGAGGAGTGTGGGAAATAAGGGAGGTGGCCAAACACATAGTCAAAATAGCAGCTTTTGAGAAGATGTCGATTTGGTGGTAATTCTGGTTATAAATTACTTTATGCCAAACAGTTGTTGGTTCAAGGATGATGTCAGAGAGGTAAACATAGGTATTTTTGGCATACAAATGGAAGCTATCCCTTTTCTTGTAGATAGTGTTGCTGAGGGCAAATGTGGAAGGGAAATTAGCAACAGGAGAGGACGAAGGATGGATCATTGGGACACATTGGAGTGCCACAAGTCTAAATATTCAGACCATTTCCCAATTCTGTTTATAAAAGGTTTTGCTTCACCTCACCCAGAGTAATAATGGAGTTTTATCTTTTTTAAATCCCGAGTTAAAGCACATGACCCATGATTTTTACAGAATAATTTTCAGACATTCGATGTAAATATTTGAACACTTAAACATCAACAACCTGTTTCCTCTTCGCCCACACAGCACAGGTAAACTGTGTTAATGTATTCCTGAGGACATAGCTCATAATGAATAGCCAAAGAACAGGCAATTAAAACAATCCCTGTGCTTATGGCCATGACAACAACTACAGGACCAACCACACCTTCTGCGACATCACTACATGGTGCATTATCTCACGTTGTGGTTAACTTGCCACGTGCTACTCTGCCTATTCCCACTTGCATGTAGTGCCACACAATTGGCCCTGAAATTCCAATGTCCCGGGTCCGTAAGAAGTTTCTACGGACCCGGGAAGGCATCGGAAAAGCCGCTTTTCATCGTGCATTGCGTATGCGCTGAAAACCGGCTTTTACGATCTGTCAACGATCTGTCAAGTTTCTAGTTTGACAGATCATCCGCAGATCGGGAGCGAGGACACTTGCAGGGCAAGATTTCCGATATTTACGAATATCTTGCTCTGCAAATGTCCTTTAAAATCTTGCGCCTGAAAAAGCAGGCGTATAGCCTACTTTTACGGGCGCAAGTGTTTAAAAATACACATACACATTAAAAATAAAGTTATAAAAACACATTTTATTTTTAAAAACCCTCCCCACTATGGTAAGTTTATTTTAAGGCTTAATTAAAAAATCTTTTAAAAAAGTCAGCAAACTATTTTTTTTATAATAACGTTAATTTAAATGAATGTTAAATGTGTACTTTATTTTCTATTTTTTATTGTGTTTTGGGTGTTTGGGGGGGGGGTTTCTCATTCATAGTGATAGGAGTTCTGGAACTGCTATTGCTATGATTGAGAAACTATCCTGTACTTGATTGGCTGCTGTCTCCAGATCCCAGCCTGCGCACGTCCCCACATGCACTCGCCTCAGACCTCAGACCTCAGACCTCAGGCCCAGGCTCAGGCACAGCAGCAGCAGGTAAGTGCGTATCTTTTTTCTGTTTTTGGTCATTTGCCCGCCGGTCGAGGTCAACCGATATTTGAGGGCCATTATCATCAATTTTGTGGTGACCTGTAGCAATCCTCACAAACCGCTGGGCTCCCTCTAAACTATAAAAATCTGTACTTATTTCTGATTCCACACATGGTAAAAATCAGCAAGCACCTCTGAGACCCAGCCAGTCAAGCTGGATTTTTGGGCAAGTCATGCAAATGTGAAGGATTGTGCCCTTATCATCAAAGACTCTCCAACACTCTGTTGTGGTCTGGGGTTCCATCTGCCTAGGCAGATAGGAGTGTGGTATGTCCTGATGTTAATTTTGATTCGCCCCTCTTTATATTTATTACAGGTTCAGATTATGGAGCAGAAATTGTTTCCGGGTGCAGGCAATGATCTCTACATCAGAACAGGTAGGCCCAAGGCGGACCTGGTATTGGGTCTCGGGCCTCATTGACATGGTGCGCTGCAGATGCCTGCTGGGCATCCCCAGACAGCTGAATGGCAAAGGGAATTTCAATTTCAGGCTGCTGCATTGCCAGAAGTGGCTCTGAGGGAGGGCCTGGGAGAAGTGGGGAACCGATTGGGAGGGAGAGGAGTGACTGGGAGAATGGGGGAAGTGAGCAGGAGGGAGGGAGGCAATCCGGGGCTGGCAACAGTCTTCAGCAATGCAATGGAGCTGGGTGAAGCATTCTTGCATCTCTTGAATCTACTTTCAGGTAAGTGATTTTTGGCGCTGGCCTCCAGTGGTCACTTCAAGGACTGCTGGTTAGGCATGCATGTATACCACATCTTCCTGAATGCAGCCAGTGCAGGGCAGTCCAATTTTGCATCAGAGGCATCAAACAGTGCCTCCTATTTGCACATGCAAGGGGCCTAACGCCCATTCAGACGTGGATCACAGATGCCTCTTTTTCTGCCTTCACCAATATGGCAGGCAGTGCACTTCCAGTGTGTAATGAACGCGTGTTTCCCTCATGCCATATTAGATGCTTAGGCGCCTATTTTGCACCCGAAAATCAGGCACAGTGACTTCACAGTTCTAGGCCTATGTGTGCCACTTCACAAATGGAATCCCAACTATTCTCAGATAGGGTTAATTCCAGGGCAATGTTTTTACTTGCTGGGCACATGAAAATAAAAATACTGCACAACTCAAAATGAGTTTGGTTTTGTCGTTGTTGGTTTGGAAGAAGGTTTGTAGGGTTGAGTGTGACCATCTGACACCTTTCCCAGTTGGTCCAGTAAGTCAGGAAGTGTTTCATTTACAGGTACTGAAAAGTACCGCTCTGCAATTCAGTTTCAAGTATACTGAATGATTTGCTGGCTTCATTTTCAATGAGTTGTTGGAGTACAGCAATGGCCTTAGACTAGGAGGTCAATATTCGGTTGCTCCCGCCAGCTGGTACAGCCTGACTGTGCCCCGCCAGTCGGTAAGTGAGGCGGCAAAAGTTAAAATTGGCGAGACCGGCACCAAGGAGGCATTGCACGCACACTGATGCATACTAACGTCAGGAATTCCATGGCGGTAATCGGCGGGGCAGCAAATCTTTATGCCCTTTAAAAAAGGACAACTGAATTCTCCACCAGGCGACAACCCAGCCTCATGCTGCCGCCCAGCCATTCAGGGGGCGGCAGTGGTGCTGGGTCGTGGCGTCCGACACTCCAAGTCATCAGCACCACGCTGATGACATCAACGCATCACTGAGGAGTCTCAACGTTCCCCCTTCAGTTAAAAGGGGAGGATCGCTGCGAACTCTGGAGCCACTCCAGTAGCAAAACACTGGGCTACCAGGGAGTGTTTCGGCCGGGCCAGCGGCCTGCCACCCAAGGGGGGTGGGGGGCGCCAGGCTGCTTGTTGGCGGCCCGGTCAAACCCGCGGGCATAATTGTCGGCCTGACCTGGCAGCTGGCCTACCATAACAAATAAAGTGGCGTCGCCAGCAGTGTGACCTCCCCTTCAGGGGCGGCTGTACCACCCCAGCCACAAAAAGGGTAGTGACAGAAAAAGCTGTCGGGGGGCACCAACTGGTGGTGGCACCGCTCCCGTGGGGCAATTCCGCACAGGGCAATTTCCCATGGGGCAATTTCCGAAAGGGGGTCACCGCTGGTCGGTAAAGGGTCGGCACGTGCATGACACGGCGGGAAAAGGGACGGGATGGTCCCACACACCACTCCAAAACTAAAGGAGGGCAATATACAAAATGGCGGCCTGTCTGCACTGGCCAAGCGGTGATTCTTTACCGACCCATGGTTGTCTCTTCGGGCACGGCCCTTATAGAAAGGGGCAATTTCGGCCCCACCATCTGTGGCCACTATCGGACAATCCTTTATTGGCTTATCCAAGTGCAACTATTTACATGAGTTCATATTCGAGCAATCTTACTATTTCTGCCCACTAGCACACACATTTTTAGCGGCTCTTTCTCAGTGCTTTCCCATCCCTTCCCTTCTCCCCCTCCCACCCCTACTGCTCCTCCTCAATGGGGTCTCAGTGCCTGCAGCAAGGCTGGTTTGAAGATCGTTCTGTTGGCGCCTGCTGCCACAGCTGATGGCCTAGCAGAACGTTCCGCACCAGCTTGGGCCCTGGAAACCCCGGCTGCAGACTGCACCACCTCAGCATCGGCGGCAGTACTCTGTGGTGGATGGGTTTCAAGGGGCAAGGGCGGGATGATGTCTTCCTGAGAGATGACATCACGTTCCAACAGGCCCGACACGTTGCTACTCCCCCCCCCGGGCCAGAGCCTCAGCATCTGGAGCTATCTGGCTAAGCATAGGTTGCTACCGTGCTTCGCCAATGTTAGTTCCCCGTTCAACTGATGGGGCCGCAGACACGATGGGTGCGGTCAGTGTCTGCGTGGATTCAAGTTGGCTCTACATAAGGGCAGACTGCGTCTGCAGCACACCACGGAGCTGATTGATGCCACCACGCGCTGATGACATGAGAGTCTGCAGCCCTAACATAGCTGCTCAATGGCAACTGCCACGTCAACCATAGCCCATGCCACCATGTCTGTGACCCCATGGTCATGATGCATCCAGCATCCATTGCTATTTACCAAGGGTGGGCTCGATGGGCTGCCGAGACACAAATGCAAAGGCTGCGGTGGACTCCATCCTCACAGCAAGTGTATTGACATTCTCGGGCACCCTTGACAACTACATCCAGCAGATCGCTGTGCATCTGCAATGACTGTCTTGCCAGATCCTCTAATTCTGGCTCATCATCACACTGCTGCTGAGCATCTCTCAGGCGCGCAATCACCCTCCGGGCAACTGGCCCCCATGGCGTTGCTGCAGGACACTGGGTCCCGGAGAATCATCTAACTCCATATCCCCGACCACGCCTTCCGCAAAAACGCTGCTGGCCCCGCTCTCTGAGGTCGCTGGATCCTCCATCACATCCAGAGAGGTGTCCTCCGCCTCCTCTTCCTCTCCAACGTCACTCACAGTGGAAGGCTGCCGTGCGGGCCCCTTTGGCCGTCTGAGTCATCATCTGAAAGCACAAAGTGAGAGAAAAGTGGATACCTGCAGGGGAGGGAGCCAGGACTGGGATAGGTTTTCACAAATGCTATTCACACGGAAAGTGGTGAAGGTTTGTGGTGTCAGGGCTAACTGGCCTGCTAGAGGCCGCAAAGGAACTCAACACACCGTCACTGTCCCGAGGGGGCTCGGCCCCACCCATTGCCACCGCAACCACGTGTGCGCCTTTCGGGCCGAGACACGTTCCTCCACTGGAGTTCGGGGTTGTACTTCAGAGACCCCTCCTCTGGTCTGAATCTGGTGTGTTCGGACCTGTGCGAGCTAAGCCTGTAAAATTAAAGAGAACCTCAGAGTTAGGGCCCTCCGAGCCGCCGGTGCAAAGTGCCTTACATAGTTCAGAACATGTTAGTGTATGAGAGTCTTGAAAGGTCGATGTAACTTCCATTAGCTGCGAGTACTTGGTCTGGCAATGCTTGAATGAGAGGTCGAGGACCTAACAGTAAAGGCAAGGATACCATCTTCCAGACCCATATGAAGACTGAGGAGGTAACAAGATGAGAGGTGGGTCTCCACAACGGAGTAGGAAGGTTAACAACGCAAACCTTGCATCTGGCCTCACCCACATAGAGCATGGGGTCAGGGACTGCACATTGAGCTCAGAGCATGGCATGCTCAGGTTAATGTAAAATATACTCACCCTCAGCAACAGAGCATTGTCGATCCACTTCTGGTGACGTTGGCTCGCTGTCCTGGGCACCGTGTCACTCGCTGACACAATCTCAGCAACTTCCCGCCAGAGCCTTCGAGATGTTTGGGGCTGGGGCCTCCTTCCAGCCTCCGTGCTGAGCAGTTCTCTGGAGCATGCAGCAGCGCATCGAGGGCAGCAGCGGAGAGCGGTGAATGAGCTGGCGAGCTGCTGCTGCATCGACCATCTTCACCCTGTGAGTGAGTGCGTCGGAAGGGTAGATGGGCCTGAGGCGGTACGGCACCCAATCAACGCCTCAGTTAAATCCAGGGAGTGGCAGTGTGTCTGTAGCACAGTTACAAATGATGATTGCCGCCTCACTTGCCGCCTCACTTGCCGCCCGACTCATCACCTCCAGAGGGGTGTGCAATGCCTGATTTAACACTGCAATCCCCTTTTCAGGCGGCAAAACTAAATTTCCCGGTTGGAGGCGGCAACTACCGCCTGGTGTTAAAATCTCCATTCAGATGGTGACACCGCCTCAAAAACGGCATCACCATATTTCGACACCTAGGACTTGAAGCCCCCTTACAGGGTTGGAGGTGAGATGTTCGACTTGTGTCATTTGGGGATGCTGCATATAGCCCAACAAGATATGGAAATATTAGTTTCTTCATGCACACTTGTTTTTGAGGAGGGAGCAGCAGCATCGGAGCAGGAGGCCCATAAAAGGCCCAGCGTCGACGGGGAGGCCAGCGGAAGATCGAGGAGGGAGCAAAGCGTCAGAGCAGGAGGCCTATAACAGGTCCAGCATCGTCGGGGAGGCCAGCAGGTGCAGCTGCAGCGGGGAGAGAAGGCAAAAAAGAAGTAGAAAGAAATCAAAGGGTGACGTCGCAGCCAAGGGGGTAAATGGGGATGGGGAGCAGTTTTTCTTTTTCTTTTCCTTTATCAGTAGGTAACCTTGATCACTGTTGTTGCCAAATTAAGTTTGTCTAGGGGTTAAGTCATGGCAGGAGAGCTCGGTCACGTGTCATGCTCCTCCTGTGCTATTTGGGAACTCAGGGACGCTTCCAGTGTTCCTGACAACTACATGTGCGGGAAGCGTGTCCAGCTGCAGCTCCTGACAGACCGCATTGCGGCACTGGAGCTACGGTTGGAATCACTCTGGAGCATCCGCGATGCTGAGGATGTCGTGAATAGCACGTTTAGTGAGTTGGTCATACCGCAGGCAAAGGTTACACAGACAGATAGGGGATGGGTGACCAGCAGGAAGAGCAGTGAAAGGAAGGTAGTGCAGGGGTCCACTGCGGTCATCCCCCTCCAAAACAGATGCACCATTTCGGGTACTGTTGGGGGGGATAACTCATCAGGGGAGGGCTAAATTCATAGCACCATGGGTGGCTCTGCTGCACAGGAGGGCAGGAAAAAGAGTGGGAGAGCTATAGTGGTAGGGAATTCTATTGTAAGGGGAATAGATATATGTTTCTGCGGCAGCAACCGAGACTCCAGGATGGTTTGTTGCCTCCCTGGTGCAAGGGTCAAGGATGTCTCGGAGCGGCTGCAGGACATTTTGGAGGGGGAGGGTGAACAGCCAGTTGTTGTGGTGCATATAGGTACCAACGATATAGGTAAAAAACAGGATGAGGACCTACAAGCTGAAATTAGGGAGCTAGGAGTTAAATTAAAAAGTAGTACTTCAAAGGTAGTAATCTCAGAATTGCTACCAGTGCCACGTGCTAGTCAGATTAGCAATTGCAGGATAGCTAAGATGAATATGTGGCTTGAGGAGTGGTGCAGAAGGGAGGGATTCAAATTCCTGGGACATTGCAACTGGTTCTGGGGGAGGTGGGACCAGCACAAACCGGATGGTCTGCACCTGGGCAGGACTGGAACCAATGTCCTAGGGGGAGTGTTTGTAGTGCTGTTAGGGAGTGG
This sequence comes from Pristiophorus japonicus, assembly GCF_044704955.1. Lineage (NCBI taxonomy): Eukaryota > Metazoa > Chordata > Chondrichthyes > Pristiophoridae > Pristiophorus > Pristiophorus japonicus. The sequence goes on along the minus strand of NC_091982.1, from coordinate 7,584,089 downwards.
TGAAACTAATATGGCAGGGGGATGGGAACCTATGCAGGGAGACAGAGGGAAGTAGAATGGGGGCAGAAGCAAAAGATACAAGGAAGAAAAGTAAAAATGGAGGGCAGAGAAACCCAAGGCAAAAATCAAAAAGGGCCACATTGCAGCAAAATTCCAAAGGGGCAAAGTGTGTTAAAAAGACAAGCCTGAAGGCTCTGTGCCTCAATGCGAGGAGTATTCGTAATAAGTTGGATGAATTAACTGCACAGGCGGCAATTAACGAACATGATATAATTGGCATCACGGAGACATGGCTCCAGGGTGACCAAGGCTGGGAACTCAACATCCAGGGGTATTCAGCATTCAGGAAGGATAGACAGAAAGGAAAAGGAGGTGGGGTAGAATTGCTGGTTAAAGAGAAAATTAGCGCAATAGTACGGAAGGACATTAGCTTGGATGATATGGAATTTATATGGGTGGAGCTGTAGAATACCAAAGTGCAGAAAACGCTAGTGGGATTGTGCACAGACCAGCAAACAGTAGTAGTGAGGTTAGGGACAGCATCAAACAAGAAATTAGGGATGCGTGCAATAAAGGTACAGCAGTTATCATGGGCGACTTTAATCTACATATAGATTGGGCTAACCAAACTGCTGGCAATACGGTGGAGGAGGATTTCCTGGAGTGTATTAGGGATGGTTTTCTAGACCAATATGTGGAGGAACCAACTAGAGGGCTGGCCATCTTAGACTGGGTGATATACAATAAGAAAGGACTAATTAGCAATCTTATTGTGCAAGGCCCCTTGGGGAAGAGTGACCATAATATGGTAGAATTCTTTATTAAGATGGAGAGTGACACAGTTAATTCAGAGACTAGGGTCCTGAACTTAAGAAAAGGTTACTTCGATGGTATGAGATGTGAATTGGCTAGAATAGACTGGCAAATTATACTTAAAGGGTTGACGGTGGATAGGCAATGGAAAACTTTTAAAGATCACATGGATGAACTTCAACAATTGTACATCCCTGTCTGGAGTAAAAATAAAACGGGGAAGGTGGCTCAACCGTGGCTAACAAGGGAAATTAAGGATAGCGTTAAATCCAAGGATGAGGAATATAAATTAGCCAGAAAAAGCAGCAAACCTGAGGACTGGGAGTAATTTAGAAACCAGCAGAGGAGGACAAAGTGTTCAATTAGGAGGGGGAAAATAGAGTATGAGAGGAAGCTTGCTGGGAACATGAAAACTCACTGTAAAAGCTTCTATAGATACGTGAAGAGAAAAAGATTAGTGAGGACAAATGTAGGTCCCTTGCAGTCAGATTCAGGTGAATTTATAATGGGGAACAAAGAAATGGCAGACCAGTTGAACATATACTTTGGTTCTGTCTTCACGAAGGAAGACACAAATAACCTTCCGGAAATACTAGGGGATCGAGGATCTAGTGACAAGGAGGAACTGAAGGAAATCCTTATTGGGCGGGAAATTGTGTTAGGGAAATTGATGGGATTGAAGGCCGATAAATCTCTGGGGAATGATAGTCTGCATCCCAGAGTACTTAAGGAAGTGGCCTTAGAAATAGTGGATGCATTGGTGATCAGTTTCCAACAGTCGATCGATTCTGGATCAGTTCCTATGGACTGCAGGGTAGCTAATTTAACACCAATTTTTAAAAGAGCGAGAGAAAACGGTTAATTATAGACGAGGTAGCCTGACATCAGCAGTGGGAAAAATGTTGGAATCAATTATTAAAGATGAAATAGCAGCGCATTTGGAAAGCAGTGTCAGAATCGGTGCAATTCAGCATGGATTTATGAAAGGGAAATCATGCTTAACAAATCTTCTAGAATTTTTTGAGGATGCAACTAGTAGAGTGGACAAGGGTGAACCAGTAGGTGTGGTGTATTTGGACTTTCAAAAGGCTTTTGACAAGGTCCCACACAAGAGATTGGTGTGCAAAATTAAACAGAGAAACATAGAAACATAGAAAATAGGTGCAGGAGCAGGCCATTCAGCCCTTCTAGCCTGCACCGCCATTCAATGAGTTCATGGCTGAACATGAAACTTCAGTACCCCCTTCCTGCTTTCACGCCATACCCCTTGATCCCCCGAGTAGTAAGGACTTCATCTAACTCTCTTTTGAATATATTTAGTGAATTGGCCTCAACTACTTTCTGTGGTAGAGAATTCCACAGGTTCACCACTCTCTGGGTGAAGAAGTTTCTCCTTATCTCGGTCCTAAATGGCTTACCCCTTATCCTTAGACTGTGACCCCTGGTTCTGGACTTCCCCAACATTGGGAACATTCTTCCTGCATCCAACCTGTCCAAAACCGTCAGAATTTTAAACGTTTCTATGAGGTCCCCTCTCACTCTTCTGAATACAAGCCCAGTTGATCCAGTCTTTCTTGATAGGTCAGTCCCACCATCCCGGGAATCAGTCTGGTGAATCTTCGCTGCACTCCCTCAATAGCAAGAATGTCCTTCCTCAAGTTAGGAGACCAAAACTGTACACAATACTCCAGGTGTGGCCTCACCAAGGCCCTGTACAACTGTAGCAACACCTCCCTGCCCCTGTACTCAAATCCCCTCGCTATGAAGGCCAACATGCCATTTGCTTTCTTAACCACCTGCTGTACCTGCATGCCAACCTTCAATGACTGATGTACCATGACACCCAGGTCTCGTTGCACCTTCCCTTTTCCTAATCTGTCACCATTCAGGTAATAGTCTGTCTCTCTGTTTTTACCACCAAAGTGGATAACCTCACATTTATCCACATTATACTTCATCTGCCATGCATTTGCCCACTCACCTAACCTATCCAAGTCACTCTGCAGCCTCATAGCATCCTCCTCGCAGCTCACACTGCCACCCAACTTAGTGTCATCCGCAAATTTGGAGATACTACATTTAATCCCCTCGTCTAAATCATTAATGAACAATGTAAACAACTGGGGCCCCAGCACAGAACCCTGTGGTACCCCACTAGTCACTGCCTGCCATTCCGAAAAGTACCCATTTACTCCTACTCTTTGCTTCCTGTCTGACAACCAGTTCTCAATCCACGTCAGCACACTACCCCCAATCCCATGTGCTTTAACTTTGCACATTAATCTCCTGTGTGGGACCTTGTCGAAAGCCTTCTGAAAGTCCAAATATACCACATCAACTGGTACTCCTTTGTCCACTTTATTGGAAACATCCTCAAAAAATTCCAGAAGATTTGTCAAGCATGATCTCCCTTTCACAAATCCATGCTGACTTGGACCTATCATGTCACCATTTTCCAAATGCGCTGCTATGACATCCTTAATAATTGATTCCATCATTTTGCCCACTACTGAGGTCAGGCTGACCGGTCTATAATTCCCTGCTTTCTCTCTCCCTCCTTTTTTAAAAAGTGGGGTTACATTGGCTACCCTCCACTCGATAGGAACTGATCCAGAGTCAATGGAATGTTGGAAAATGACTGTCAATGCATCCGCTATTTCCAAGGCCACCTCCTTAAGTACTCTGGGATGCAGTCCATCAGGCCCTGGGGATTTATCGGCCTTCAATCCCATCAATTTCCCCAACACAATTTCCCGACTAATAAAGATTTCCCTCAGTTCCTCCTCCTTACTAGACCCTCTGACCACTTTTATATCCGGAAGGTTGTTTGTGTCCTCCTTAGTGAATACTGAACCAAAGTACTTGTTCAATTGGTCTGCCATTTCTTTGTTCCCCGTTATGACTTCCCCTGATTCTGACTGCAGGGGACCTACGTTTGTCTTTACTAACCTTTTTCTCTTTACATACCTATAGAAACTTTTGCAATCCGCCTTAATGTTCCCTGCAAGCTTCTTCTCGTACTCCATTTTCCCTGCCCTAATCAAACCCTTTGTCCTCCTCTGCTGAGTTCTAAATTTCTCCCAGTACCCAGGATCGCTGCTATTTCTGGCCAATTTGTATGCCATTTCCTTGGCTTTAATACTATCCCTGATTTCCCTAGATAGCCACGGTTGAGCCACCTTCCCTTTTTTATTTTTACGCCAGACAGGAATGTACAATTGTTGTAATTGATCCATGCGGTCTCTAAATGTCTGCCATTGCCCATCCACAGTCAACCCCTTAAGTATCATTAGCCAATCTATCTTAGCCAATTCATGCCTCATACCTTCAAAGTTACCCTTCTTTAAGTTCTGGACCATGGTCTCTGAATTAACTGCTTCATTCTCCATCCTAATGCAGAATTCCACCATATTATGATCACTCTTCCCCAAGGGGCCTCGCACAATGAGATTGCTAATTAATCCTCTCTCATTACACAACACCCAGTCTAAGATGGCCTCCCCCCTAGTTGATTCCTCGACATATTAGTCTAGAAAACCATCCCTTATGCACTCCAGGAAATCCTCCTCCACCGTATTGGTTCCAGTTTGGCTGGCCCAATCTATGTGCATATTAAAGTCACCCATTATAACTGCTGCACCTTTATTGCATGCACTCCTAATTTCCTGTTTGATGCCCTCCCCAACATCACTACTACAGTTTGGAGGTCTGTACACAACTCCCACTAATGTTTTTTGCCCTTTGGTGTTCTGCAGCTCTACCCATATAGATTCCACATCATCCAAGCTAATGTCTTTCCTAACTATTGCATTAATCTCCTCTTTAACCAGCAATGCTACCCCACCTCCTTTTCCTTTTATTCTATCCTTCCTGAATGTTGAATACCCTTGGATGTTGAGTTCCCAGCCCTGATCATCCTGGAGCCACGTCTCCGTAATCCCAATCACATCATATTTGTTAACATCTATTTGCACAGTTAATTCATCCACCTTATTGCGGATACTCCTTGCATTAAGACACAAAGCCTTCAGGCTTGCTTTTTTAACACCCTTTGTCCTTTTAGAATTTTGCTGTACAGTGGCCCTTTTTGTTCTTTGCCTTGGGTTTCTCTGCCCTCCACTTTTCCTCATCTCCTTTCTGTCTTTTGCTTTTGCCTCATTTTTGTCTCCCTCTGTCTCCCTGCATAGGTTCCCATCCCCCTGCTATATTAGTTTAACTCCTCCCCAACAGCACTAGCAAACACTCCCCCTAGGACATTGGTTCCGGTCCTGCCCAAGTGCAGACCGTCCGGTTTGTACTGGTCCCACCTCCCCCAGAACCGGTTCCAATGCCCCAAGAATTTGAATCCCTCCCTGCTGCACCACTGCTCAAGCCATGTATTCATCTGCACTATCCTGCGATTCCTACTCTGACTAGCACGTGGCACTGGTAGCAATCCCGAGATTACTACTTTTGAGGTCCTACTTTTTAATTTAGCTCCTAGCTCCTTAAATTCTTTTCGTCGGACCTCATCCCTTTTTTTACCTATGTCGTTGGTACCAATGTGCACCACGACAACTGGCTGTTCTCCCTCCCATTTCAGAATGTCCTGCACCCGCTCCGAGACATCCTTGACCCTTGCACCAGGGAGGCAACATACCATCCTGGAGTCTTGGTTGCGTCCGCAGAAACGCCTATCTATTCCCCTCACCATCGAATCCCCTATCACTATCGCGCTCCCAATCTTTTTCCTGCCCTCCTTTGCAGCAGAGCCACCTACGATGCCATGAACTTGGCTGCTGCTTCCCTCCCCTGATGAGTCATCCTCCCCAACAGTACTCAAAGCAGTGTATCTGTTTTGCAGGGGGATGACCACAGGGGACCCCTGCACTATCTTTCTTGCACTGCTCTTCCTGCTGGTCTTCCATTCCCTATCTGGCTGTGGACCCTTCTCCTGCGGTAAGACCAACTCACTACACGTGATACTCACGTCATTCTCAGCATCTTGGATGCTCCAGAGTGAATCCACCCTCAGCTCCAATTCCGCAACGCGGACCGTCAAGAGCTCGAGGCGGATACACTTCCCACACACGTAGCGCCCAGGGACACCGGAAGTGTCCCTGAGTTCCCACATGGTACAGGAGAGCATATCACATGGCCGAGCTCTCCTGCCATGTCTTTACCTTAGATACCCTTAAATTGGTAATAACTATGTTACAGTTCACTTACTGATATAAAAAATATAAAGCTCATCATATTGGGGGTAATGTACTGACGTGGATAGAGAACTGGTTGGCAGACAGGAAGCAGAGTCGGGATTAACGGGTCCTTTTCAGAATGGCAGGCAGTGACTAGTGGGGTGCGACAGGGCTCAGTGCTGGGACCCCAGCTATTTTCAATATACATCTATGATTTAGATGCAGGAATTGTGTGTAATATCTCCAAGTTTGCAGATGACACTAAGCGATGATGAGGATGCTAAGAGACTGCAGGGTGACTTGGACAGGTTCGGTGAATGGGCAAATGCATGGCAGATGCAGTATAATGTGAATAAATGTGAGATCATCCACTTTGGTGGCAAAAGCACGAAGAATATTATCTGAATGGTGGCAGATTAGGAAAAGGGGAGGTGCAACAAGACCTGGGTGTCATGGTACATCAGTCATTGAAAATTGGCATGCAGGTACAGCAGGCGGTGCAGAAGGCAAATGGTATGTTGGCCTTCATAGCTAGGGGATTTGAGTATAGGAGCAGGGAGGTCTTACTGCAGTTGTACATGGCCTTGGTGAGGCCTCACCTGGAATATTGTGTTCAGTTTTGTTCTCCTAATCTGAGGAAGGACGTTCTTGCTATTGAGGGAGTGCAGCAAAGGTTTACCAGACTGATTCCCGGGGTGGCAGGACTGACAGATGAGGTGAAAATGGATCAACTGGGCCTGTATTCATTGGAGTTTAGAAGGATGAGTGGGGATCTCATAGAAACATATAAAATTCTGATGGAACTGGACAGGTTAGATGCAGGAAGAATGCTCCCAATGTTGGGAAAGTCCAGAACCAGGGGACACAGTCTAATGATAAGGGGTAAGCCATTTAGGACTGAGACGAGGAGAAACTTCTTCACTCAGAGAGTTGCTAACCTGTGGAATTCTCTACGGCAGAGAGTTCTTGATGCCAGTTCAATGGACATATTCAAGAGGGAGTTAGATATGGCCCTGATGGCTAAAGGGTCAAGGGGTATGGAGAGAAAACAGGAAAGGGATACTGAGGTGAATGATCAGCCATGATCTTATTGAATGGTGGTGCAGGCTTGAAGGGTCGAATAGCCTCCTCCTGCACCTATTTTCTATGTTTCTATGTTTCTATGTTAGAGATTAATCAACAACATGGAAACAAAATTGGTTGGGAAAATGTTGGAGTCCACTATTAAAGAAGCAGTAGCAGGACATTTGGAAAAGCATAATTCAGTCAGGCAGAGTCAGCATGGATTTATGAAGGGGTAGTCATGTTTGACAAGTTTGTTGGAATTCTTTGAGGATGTAACGAACATGGTGGATAAAGGGGAACCAATGGATGTGGTGTATTTGGACTTCCAGAAGACATTTGACAAGGTGCCACATAAAAGGTTATGCACAAGATAAAAGTTCATGGGGTGGGGGTAAAAATAAAACGGGGAAGGCGGCTCAACCATGGCTAACAAGGGAAATTAGGGATAGTGTTAAATCCAAGGAAGAGGCATATAAATTGGCCAGAAAATGCAGCAAAACTGAATGACTGGGAGAAATTTAGAATTCACAAGAGGAGGACAAGGGGTTTAATTCGGAAGGGGAAAATAGAGTATGAGAGGAAGCTTGCTGGGAACATAAAAACTGACTGCAAAAGCTTCTATAGATATATGAAGAAAAAAGATTAGTGAAGACAAATGTAGGTCCCTTGCAGTCAGAATCAGGCGAATTTATAATGGGGAACCAAGAAATGGCAGACCAATTGAACAAATACTTTGGTTCTGTCTTCACAAAGGAAGACATAAAAAACGTTCCGGAAATACTAGGGGACCGAGGGTCTAGCGAGAAGGAGGAACTGAAGGAAATTCTTATTAGTCCGGAAATTGTGTTTGGGAAATTGATGGGATTGAATGCCGATAAATCCCCAGGGCCTGATAGTCTGCATCCCAGAGTAATTAAGGAAGTGGCCCTAGAAATAGTGGATGCATTGGTGATCATTTTCCAACAGTCTACCGACTCTGGATCAGTTCCTATGGACTGAAGGTAGCTAATGTAACACCACTTTTTAAAAAAGGAGGGAGAGAGAAAACAGGTAATTATCGACCAGTTAGCCTGACCGGTTAGTAATGGGGAAAATGTTGGAATCAATTATTAAAGGTGAAATAGCAATGCATTTGGAAAACAGTGATAGGATCGGTCCAAGTCAGCATGGACTTATGAAAGGGAAATCATGCTTAACAAATCTTCTAGATTTTTTTGAGGATGTAACTAGTAGAGTGGACAAGGGAGAACCAGTGGATGTGGTGTATTTGGACTTTCAAAAAGCTTTTGACAAGGTCCCAAGGTCCCACACAAGAGATTTGTGTGCAAAATTAAAGCACATGGTATTGGGGGTAATGTATTGACATGGATAGAGAACTGGTTGGCAGACAGGAAGCAGAGAGTCGGGATAAACGGGTCCTTTTCAGAATGGCAGGCAGTGACTAGTGGAGTGCCGCAGGGCTCAGTGCTGGGACCCCAGCTATTTACAATATACATCAATGAGTTAGATGAAGGAATTGAGAGTAATATCTCCAAGTTTACAGATGACACTATGTTGGGTGGTGGTGTGAGCTGTGAGGAGGATGCTAAGAGGCTGCAGGGTGACTTGGACAGGTTGGTGAGTAGGCAAATGCATGGCAGATGCAGTATAATGTGGATAAATGTGAGGTTATCCGCTTTGGTGGCAAAAACACGAAGGCAGAATATTATCTGAATAGTGGCAGATTAGGAAAATGGAAGGTGCAACGAGACCTGGGTGTCATGGTACATCAGTCATTGAAGGTTAGCATGCAGGTACAGCAGGCGGTGAAGGAGCCAAATGGCATGTTGGCCTTCATAGCGAGGGGATTTGAGTACAGGAGAAGGGAGGTATTACTGCAGCTATACAGGGCCTTGCTGTACCTGCATACTAACCTTTTGTGTTTCATGCACCAGGACCCCTAGGTCCTGCTGTACTGCAACATTTTGCAATTTTTCTCCATTTAAATAATAATTTGCTCTTCAATTTTTTTTCTGCCAATGTGCATAACCTCATACTTTCCAACATTATACTCCTTCATCTGCCAAATTTTTGCCCAGTCACTTAGCCTGTCTATATCCTTTTGCAGGTTTTTTGTGTCTTCCTCATACATTGCTTTTCCTCCCATCTTTGTATCATCAGCAAACTTGGCTACATTATACTTGGTCCCTTCATCCAAGGCGTTAATATAGATTATAAATAGTTGGGGTCCCAGCACTGATCCCTGCGGCACCCCACTAGTTACTGATTGCCAACCAGAGAATAAACCATTTATCCCGACTCTCTGTTTTCTGTTAGTTAGCCAACCCTCTATCCATGCTAATTTAGAAACAAAGAAACATAGAAAATAGGTGCAGGAATTGGCCATTCGACCGTTTGTACCCGCACCACCATCAATAAGATAATGGCTGATCATTCACCTCAGTACCCCTTTCCAGCTTTCTCTCCATACCCCTTGATCACTTTAGCCATAAGGGTCATGTCCAACTCCCTTTTGAATATACCTAATGAACTGGCCTCAACAACTCTCTGTGGAAGTGAATTCCACAGGTTAACAACTCTCTGAGTGAAGAAGTTTCTCCTCATCTCGGTCCTAAATGGCTTACCCCTTATCCTTAGACTGTGACCCCTGGTTCTGGACTTCCCCAACATCGGGAACTTTCTTCCTGCATCTAACCTGTCCAGTCCCGTCAGAATTTTATATGTTTCTATGAGATCCTCTCTCATTCTAGTAAACTCCAATGAATACAGGCCCAGACGATTGAGTCTTTCCTCATATGTCAGTCCTGCCATCCCGGAATCAGTCTGGTGAAACTTCACTGCACTCCCTCAATAGCAAGAACGTCCTTCCTCAGATTAGGAGACCAAAACTGAACACAATATTCCAGGTTGGCCTTTATTGCAAAGGGGATGGTGTATAAACGCAAGGAAGTCTTGCTACAGTTATACAGGGTATTGGTGAGGCCACTCCTGGAATACTGCATGTAATTTTGGTTTCCATATTTAAGAAAGGATATACTTGCTTTGGAGGCAGTTCAGAGAAGGCTCATTAGGTTGATTCCGGTGATTAGTGGGTTGACTTATGAGGAAAGGTTGAGTAGGTTGGGCCTCTACTCATTGGAATTCAGAAGAATGAGAGGCGATCTTATCGAAAGTTAGAAGATTATGAGGGGGCTTGACAAGGTGAATGCAGAGAGGATGTTTTCACTGATAGGTGAGACTAGAACTAGGAGGCATAATCTTAGAATAAGGGGCCGCCCATTTAAAACTGAGATGAGGAGGAATTTCTTCTCTCAGACGGTTGTAAGTCTGTGGAATTCGCTGCCTCAGAGAGCTGTGGAAGCTGGATCATTGAATAAATTTAAGACAGAGATAAACAGTTTCTTAACTGATAAGGGAATAAGGGGTTATAGGGAGCAGGCAGGGAAGTGGACCTGAGTCCATGGTCGGATCAGCCATGATCGTATTAAATGGTGGAGCAGGCTCGAGGGACCGTATGGCCTACTCCTGCTCCTATTTCTTATGTTCTTATGTTCTTATGTAAAATACAAGTGATCATTTAAAAAATAAATGTCCGATACAGTAATTCCCTGTTACATTCCTCACTCCATATCTAACTATACAGAACAACGTGGGAGTAATGTGATTGGTGAAGGGACTATTGATTATAACAGCAGTGCAGCCACTTCCACATGTTAGCATTGATCAGGCCCATACAATCATTATTTCCTTGACCTTTAAGATTACAGTACATGCATGTCTTATCATAACTTGTTCCATTTCATTCATCAATAGACCAATCTTAGCCCAGCTGTGCATCGACATTTTGCTTTGAAGTGAACTGTAGTATAACCACAGAACCTTTGTTGCAGACTTCTATCACATATGAATGTATCTGTTGTTCTACCAGTTATAGAAGTTAGGTTTGAGTTAGTTCAAAGCCATTAAAGTTGGGCTTATACTGCAGCTTTGGTGTCACTCAAAGCGATTTCCAATTTGCAGTTGCATAACTTTGCAGTAAAACTCGAGTCTTGTCTGGAGCAAGAAGTCTCTTACCATTTGAGTTTGACACTTTATGGAGTATCACTTTATAAACATGCCCGCCATTTGGATTAAGCTGCTCCTAGGCGCACACGAATGATTCAGGAAGTTCATTCTATTATTTAAATAAGGCCAGTTGGAGGACCATTTTTAAAATTGGTCTGTCCCAGAGCCTGACTCACCATGTGCTAAACTCGCTCAGCAACTCATGGCGCAGGAGGGGAGAGGAGGAGCAGGACAGCCTCCTGCGCTCCTAGCTACCAGAGCAACTCATCCAAGAGAGCTTCACCTGAGCAATCCTCAATACACCAATATGGTCTTTGTTCATTTTAATGTAAACGTTCATTGTTGCATCCTGCCAGATGTGAAGGAGCCATTCAAAAGTGAATGTGTGCTTAATAATGCTTGTAAATAGTGAGGCTCTTTCGAACAAGAAATGTTGCTGTAAACAAGTGCCACTCCAGGGACAAACGCATAATCTAGGCTGACACTTTGAGGGAGTGATGCACTTTTTGAGATGTTAAACCGAGGCACCATCTGCCCTCCCAGCTGCACATAAAAGATATTATGACACTATTTGCAGAAGAGCGAGGAGTTCTCCTGATGTTCTGTACAATATTTATCCCTCAAGCAACTGCGCCAAACAGATTATTTGATTGTTTTCTATTGTAGTTGGTACAAGCAGACACACTGCTGGAATGCTTTGGCTGCTAAGGTTATGGAAAATAAGGGATTGGAATGCATTAGCATTAGCTGTTTTAAAGAGTGATGGCTATACTGGTTCCAAGTAGTGAAACGAGAGAAAGAATTTCAAGTTACATTCGAGTACTTGCCCCTACAAACTTTACAGCTAATAATTTGACATTAAATTAAAAACCACAAGGATGGCAGCTGCAGGAGGAGCTGTGAAATCGGTCTATCGCAAAGTCAGCAAAGTGATGGAAGGTGTCGTCGACAGTGCTATCAAGCGGCACTTACTCATCAATAACCTGCTCACTAATGCTCAGTTTGGGTTCTGCCAGGACCACTCGACTCCAGACCGCATTACAGCCTTGGTCCAAACATGGGCAAAAGAGCGGAATTCCAGAGGTGAGGTGAGAGAGACTGCCCTTGACATCAAGGCAGCATTTGACTGTGTGGGGTATCAAGGACCTGAGTAAAATTGAAGTCGACGGGAATCAGCGGGAAAACTCTCCATCATAAGGTCAGAAGTGGGGATGTTTGCTGATGATTGCACAGTGTTCAGTTCCATTCGCAACTCCTCAGAAAATGAAGCAGTCCATGCATACATGTAACAAGACCTGGACAACATTCAGGACTGGGCAGGTAAATTCAAGTAATATTCACGCCACACAAGTGCCAGGCAATGACTATCTCCAACAGCGAGAGTCTAACCACCTCCCCTTGACATTCAATGGCATTACCATTGCCGAATCCCCCACCATCAACATCCTGGGGATCACCATTGATCAGAAACTTAACTGGACCAGCCACATAAATACTGTGGCAACAAGAGCAGGTCAGAGGCTGGGTATTCTGCAGCAAGTGTCTCACCTCCTGACTTCCCAAAGCCTTTTAATCATCTACATGGCACAAGTCAGGAGTGTGATAGAATACTGGATGAGTGCAAATACAACGACACTCAAGAAGCTCGACACAATCCAGGACAATTCATCCGCTTGATTGGCATCCCATCCACCACCTTCAACATTCATTCCCTCCACCACCGGCGCACCGTAGCTGCAGTGTGTACCATCGACAAGATGCATTGCAGCAACTCGCCAAGGCTTCTTCAGCAGCACCTCCCAAGCCCGTGACCTCTACCACAGAGAAGGACAAGGGCAGCAGGCGCATGGGAACACAATTACCTGCAAGTTTCCCTCCAAGTCACACACCATCCTGACTTGGAAGTACATCGTCGTCCCTTCATCATTGCTGGGTCAAAATCCTGGAATTCCCTCCCTAACAGCACTTCACCACGTGGACTGCAGCAGTTCAAGAAGGCGGCTCACCACCACCTTCTCAAGGGCAATTCAGGATGGGCATGTGGGAACAAATGAAAAAAAAAGAGGAAGTGTCGTACAGGTGCAGTTTGACATGCTTTCATCAAGCTGTGATTAAGGCTCAGAAGTAACCACCGGGAGGACAGAGGAATGAGTTCTATCATCCTCTCCCTCCTGCTATAAATATCTGGGCTTGCCCTTGAAGTCGCCATATTTTTTTAATACATGGCTGCACCTCTAGGTTAAGGTACATTGTTAGAACAGCATAGAAAGGAACCTTACTCCATGTCTAAGTCATGCTCTACTTCATTTGGAAGTGTTGATATGACCATGCAGGAGGAGCTTTACTTTGCATGTCGTTGTGTTCTAATAGGCCCGGCAGTGCCCCTGAAAATGGTGGGCAACAGTTCTCACACCCTTAGCATTCAACCTCTCCAGGCAGATTTTCTGCCAGAAGGCAGAGGTGCCCTGTTTTAAATATTCAGATTGGGCTCCAATGACGTCATTGGGACCCGACTGCAATCCTAACCCTAGGCCTGTGCCACAAGGGCTTCCCTGACCAGCCAAACATGTCAAGAACTTGAGCCGGGGCCAGAAGCAGCCCAGAATGGTAGGGTTTTTTATAAAAATCCTGGGGCCCGAAATTCAGCCTCCCGAAAATGCCTCTTACCGCCAGAAAGGAGTTGAATGGCCGCTGATGTGAATCGAATGGTCGCCGCTCGCGAAATCCTCCGAGGTGATTTTTCTGGTGGTCCCCACTTCAGTCCAGCTGCTGCTGACCCCTCCTAAGTGCACCATCAAAGTGCACACCGCCAATCTCCCGCATCTCAACCTAAATTCAGGGGAAAAAAATCTTCCGGCCGCCGAGCGGTGCCCCTGACAGTTTTTTCTGTCGGTGCACTGTGTTCGAAGTGTGTGCGACATGGCTGTGCGGTGGCCCTTAAAGGGGGAGATGCACTAGCGGCGGCTGGCAACTTTTTTTTGTCAGCCGACTGTCAGGTCGGCCCGACAATTATGCCCCCGGGGTCGGCCGGGCTGCCAACAGGCAGCCTTTTGGGTGCCAGGCCGCTGGCCCGGCTGAAACCTCCCTGGTATCCCAGTGGACCTAACTAAAAGAATTGCAGAGTTCGTAGCGGCTCTCCCCTTTGAAGGGGAATGACGTGATGACACACACGTGTCATGACGTCATCAGCGCTATGCTCCACTTCTGCCCCTCTAGTGTAGTGTGCTCACCACCTCACTACTGCCCCCATTATGGCCGACTTCTGAACCCCTCAAAAAAATGACAAAGAGCTGAATTTCACGCAAGAGGCCACCTCATCCACCGCGATGGTGAAAAGACATCAAACGCGGTAGATGCGGCCTGTTTCGGGCAGCAGTGAATTTCTACCCCCCCCCCTGTTTTCTTATGGGCCAGGACGAGCCGAACGCTGCCCGAATTTTGGCTCCCGTGCCAGCTTCAGACGGGAGACTGACTCCGATCATGCAAATGAGGCCGGTGAGTGAAAATGTCCTGAGCCTCATGCTGCAGAATGTTGGACAAATTCCTGGTCACAATAATCGCACTCATTCTTAAAATCTGCCCCAGTCTTTACCTCCGAGCCATCAATAAAAATTGTTAATTTTCTTTATAACCTTGATGGTTATCTGACCTAATGGCCTTGGTTTTTCAGCCCAATTTAAAAATCCTAGCTAATACACTTGACCATACTGTACTTGACCAGTGAGTGCTGGCTACTAACAATAGATGTCAGGTGTGGCTTAGTTGTAGCACTAACCTCTGACTCAGAAGGTTGTGGGTTCAATTCCCACTCCAGGGACTTGAGCACAAAAATCTAGGCTGACATTGCCAAATTGTGAGGTGCTGTGTTTTGGATGAGATATTAAACCCCATTTGTACTCTCAGGTGAATGTAAAAGATCCCATGGCACTATTTCGAAGAGCTGGGGAGTTCACCACATTGTTCTGGCCAATATGTTTCCTTTAACTAACATCGAAAAACAAACTATCTGGTCACTTTCTCTTTACTATTTGTGGGATCTTGCTGTGCAAAAATTTGGCTGCCGCGTTTCCTACATTGCAAAACTTCAAAAAGTACTTCATTGGCTGTAAAGCATTTGGGGATGATGTCCTCAGGTCAGGAATGGCGCTAAATAAATCCAAGTCTTTCTTTCCTTTAGATTTAAAAAAATATCCTCTGTGCTGACATTACTAATCTTGATAAGCACAACATTAAAATGTTATACATTTTCAGGGTTGAATATTCTAGGAACAATTGGACAAATGCTGGAGTCATTGTACTGTTGAGAGAATTCGTTCAGAAGCATAGTAATCTTGATTTATTATTTTGCATCCTCAAAGGATTAAGTGTCTCACGGATGAGGGAATGGAAAGCCGGCGTCCAACGGAAAGCTCGAGTGTGCTGGGAATTCATCGGATGCTTGCGAGTTTTAACACACCCGCTTTGCTCAATTTATGGTACCTAGGCATTTTATAGGTCATTGTGAATATGGTAACCATCTCATAACATAAGGAAAAACATGAAAAAATCAATTGGTAGGCAAATTCTAGTAACCATATACAGTATTAGAGATAGCAAGGGAAAGACAGAGGAGAGGGCACTGGACAAGGGGAAGCAGTGGTGCTGGGGGGAGGGGGGAGAAAGAGAAGCAAAACTGGTCGATAAGGTTAATTAACACATTGTGATGTGACCTGCTTCAATTCCAGATAAAACCGATAGCCTGAAGGTCTCGCCTCTCTGCAAGAGTTCTAAATGAGATGGGTTTAGATAGCTCCAAGCCAAAACTAGTGGATGTGAATTTATTCATAGAACTATCCACAATTCAGCAAAAAATGGGAATGTTATTTAGACAGGCCACAAGATGGCAGGTTTGAGAAATAAAAGTTTCACACTGATGTAATAGGGGTTTCTCTGAGGTGGGTGGCATGCACTTGGTTGGTTTGAGGTAGAAGGTACTATAATCTACATTGAACGCGTTACATCTGACCTAAAAGTGCTTAATTATGGCACTTGCCACTCGTGGGGGGTATTTCCTTGGGTTGTTACGCATTAGTTATATATTAATCATAGTAGGAAGATTTCCTAACTTTGCTAATAATAGGAAAAATTATAAATATCTTCTAAAAGAACCGGTTCATAACAGGCCGAAAACCTCAGTATATATGTGGCCAAGTGGAAAATATACAGTGATAATGCAATTGTTACATTTGTGCACTAGGTGGAATGCGTCCTAGTCACTGGGTTTAATTTTAATTTCCATCTGTGGGGGCCATTTTCAGCCATGAAAGGAACCAAGTGAAAGAAACCCAAGATTAAAAATCTATCAATTGTGAAGTAGAAAAGTGCTTAAAATTAACTAGAATGCCTCCGTTTTAATGTAAACATACAAACATTTCCAAAGATATCTTCCCTTAGATGCTCCCCTCCACCCTACTTAAAATGCAGCACCAGTTTTGTGCCTTCAGCATTTGACTTTCCCTTCAGCATTTCATGTACTTTTTTTTCGATAGTGCAAGTGTAGAAATGTTCTGTCTACCTTTCCCATGAACGACTTGTTTTACCAAATTTTCATTACCAGCTTTTTGGGGCTGTGTCAGCATTTTTGAAACTGCTGATCAGCTTTTACTAGTTTTCGAGCATGGCAAATATAGGGAAATATTGGGAAATATGAAATCTACCTGGAAGATTCATCGGGGAATTTTTACTTTCCGAGTATTGAACCTACTTTGGAGTTTATTAAATGAAATTACAATATGAAAAGGAAGTTTTCAGAAGGAACTAGAATCGGCCATGGGATCCAGGGCAAAGTGGCAAGTTGGATCCAAAATTGGCTCAAAGGCAGGAAGTAACAGGTAATGGTTAATGGGTGTTTTTGTGACTGGAAATTTGTTTCCAGTGGGGTTCCGCAAAGCTCAGTATTAGGTCCCTTGCTTTTTGTGGTATATATCAATGATTTAGACTTGAATGTAGGGGGTATAATTAAGAAGTTTGCAGATGATACTAAAATCAGCTGTGTGGTTGATAATGAAGAAGAAAGCTGTAGACTGCAGGAAGATATCAATGAACTGGTCAGGTGGGCAGAACAGTGGCAAATGGAATTAAATCAAGAAGTGTGAGGTAATGCATTTGGGGAGGGTTAACAAGGCAAGAGAATACACATTAAATGGTAGGACACTGAGAAGTACAGAGGAACAAAGGGACCTTGGAGTGCAGGTCCACAGATCCCTGAAGGTAGCAGGGCAGGTAGATAAGGTGGTTAAGAAGGCATATGGAATGTTTGCCTTTATTAGTGGGACATAGAATACAAGAGCAGGGAGGATAAGCTTGAACTGTATAAACCACTATGCTTGAATGTATAAAGCACTAGTTAGGCCACAGCTAGAGTACTGCGTGCAGTTCTGGTCACCACGTTACAGGAAAGATGTGATTGCACTAGAGAGGGTACAGAGGAGATTTACAAGGATGTTGCCAGGACTGGAGAATTTTAGCTATGAGGGAAGATTGGATAGGCTGGATGCGTTTTCTTTGGAGCAGAGGAGGCTGAGGGGAGACCTTATTGAAGTGTATAAAATTATGCGGGGCCTGGATAGGGTGGATAGGAAGGACCTATTTCCCTTAGCAGAGGGGTCAACAGCCAGGGGGCGTAGATTTAAAGTAATTGGTTGGAGATTTAGAGGGGATTTGAGGGGAAATGTCTTCACCCAAAGAGTGGTGGATGTCTGGAACTCACTGCCTGAAAGGGTGGTAGAGGCAGAAACCCTCACCACATTTAAAAAGTACTTGGATGTGAACTTGAAGAGCTGTAACCTACAGGGCTATGGACCAAGAGCTGGAAAGTGGGATTAGGCTAGGTAGCTCTTTGTCGGCCGGCGCGGACACAATGGGCCGAAATGGCCTCCTTCCGTGTTGTAAATTTCTATGATCCTATGGGCTCAATTTTCCCCAGTGCTGTTTTTTGGCGTATTTGAAGAGTCAAGCTGTTTTTTTGGGGCCCGACTAAGCCAAGAAAAAACATTAAAGTTTCCTCGCTCTAATTTTTGTAATTGGCATCGCGCAGCCTGCAGCTTTGGGGAGTGGAGCCTAATGACTGCGCCGAAAAAGGAATGTCCCCCCTCTTCTGCACATGCACTAAAAAAAAAATGGTTTCCAAGTGACTGGTATGGGCACGCATGCCCAGTACATCTCCCGGTCTGCAGTTAGCCATTTTTAATGAGCCTGTTGTGTGTGAGAACTTTAATTCTGAGTGGAAAAAAATCGGAGCTGCAATATGCAACGCAGCTCAAGGACCAAGAATTTCTCACAGGACGAAGTGGAGGCCCTGGTTACTGTGATTGAGGGAAGATGGCACGAGCTGGACACCAGCAGAGGTCACATAAAAATTTCACCAAAAGAAATGAAGAAACACTGGAACCAGCTTTTACAAGATTACTATGCAGTGATGACCACCTCAAGGTCCGGAGGCCAGTGCAAAAAGAAGTGGCAGGACCTTGGTCAAGCATTTAGTGTAAGTAATATTTTCATTTATTCACTGGAATTACAATTGTAAATGTGACCATCTGTCTGCCCCACTCAGCAGAAAGGCACCCTCTCTAAAAAGTTATATTTTCATTTTTGCAGAGGAAGTTGGCCCACAACAAAAGAGAAAGAACTTTAACAGGAGGAGGCCCGGCAAATCTGCAGCCAATGACACCCGTGGAAGAGAGGGTCGCTGCTTCGATGGGTCCTGCCTGGAGAAAAGCAAACACCACTGCACAAACTGGGCCCACACTCGAGGGAGAGGGTAAGTCCTGCAAATTCCACAGTCTGACTTTGCTAAATGTTAAGTACTGCGCGGGCTAGCCGTGCTTCGGTTCCTGGGGATGTCTCCGTCAGCTACGCTTCAGTTGATGCAACGTGCTATCATTCATCGTGGTCCTTCAAATCAGCCTACTCATGCCCCCCACCTTGCCCCCTCCTCTGCTGCTAACCATTTGTCTGTTCTGTTATATTTTGCAGAACTTGAGGCCAACCCTGACGAGGCTGAAACAGATGCAGAAGAAGATTCAGATGCAGACAAGCCTGAAGAGGAGAACATCTTCCAATCCCACCTTCCAGACCAAGAGCATGGGGGTGAGGGGGAGAGGGAGGATGAAGCCCCCACTCTGGAGGAGGTGCAGGTGCTGCCCATTGAGGTGCCAGACCCTTTCCTGAGTGGTGCGAGTGTTGGGACATTTCATGGCTTCACATCATTCGAGGCTGCGGGTCCTAATGGGATGCAACGAGGTATACCCAGGGCCCCACCGTCCATAGCTGCGGGTCCCAGTGGGATGCAGCGAGGTATACTCAGGGCCCTACCGTCCATAGCTGTGGGTCCCAGTGGGATGCAGCGAGGTATACCCAGGGCCCCACCGTCCATAGCTGTGGGTCCCAGTGGGATGCAGCGAGGTATACTCAGGGCCCTACCGTCCATAGCTGCGGGTCCCAGTGGGATGCAGCGAGGTATACTCAGGGCCTACCGTCCATAGCTGCGGGTCCCAGTGGGATGCAGCGAGGTATACCCAGGGCCCAACCGTCCATAGCTGTGGGTCCCAGTGGGATGCAGCGAGGTATACCCAGGGCCCCACCATCCATAGCTGTGGGTCCCAGTGGGATGCAACGAGGTATACCCAGGGCCCCACCGTCCATAGCTGTGGGTCCCAGTGGGATGCAGCGAGCCGCACCCAGGGTGAGGAGGGGAAGGAGAGCGCGACAGCACTTTTCTGAGGTGCAGGATCTAACAGACGTGCTTCAGATGATGGCAATGAGTGGGGAGAGCATTGGACTTACACGATCACTGCCGGACACCATCAGTGGGGTGAGTGACGAGGTATGGGGACTGTTGGGAGAGGTAACAACACTCTCGCGAGAAATGGGAACACTGTCCTGGCACATTACGGATGGAATGTTGCAGGCAGCTGATACACTGTCAGTGAACATGAGGGAGGAAATGTCGCAGTGCAGGTTATTTTGTGCCCCGTGTCTCTATGGCTCTCCCTTGAGTCGATCCGTGCTTTAAAACTCCCCGGTTCGGGTTGTTTCCCTGTGGACGGCAGGACCTTTTGCCAATAGTTCCTGCCTAGCCCGTCGATTAGCGGGTAATCCCACACAAAGAGCGAGACCAAGGTCAGATAGGTCTTCTCCTATGTAAGTACTGGCGAGCAGATGCCACCCGGTTGGTCTTCTGAATTATACCGCGAACCACAAGCCCCACAACCCCAAGTTCAGACCCAAGGAGTTATTATGGATAGATTATAATTGACTCAGACAAAACAAAACGGTTCAGGTTGGTCAAAGATCGATTCCTTTTTATTACACTCACAAAACGGAAAGAGTCCAGAGGTGATACTTTTGGCCTGCAAACCTCATTGTCCATCCAGACATCCCGGCCCCATGGACAAAAGATGTGTTTCCACAAATAACAGAAAGTTCGAAATGAAAAGGCCTCTGCCTTTCATGACGTCAGCGTTGAGACTGGTCCCATGGCAACCCAAAAGACAGACAGTTTCTGCTCACACTTCACAGAAACCAAAAATCAGTCCTTTTAAAGTCCAAAAGTCCAAACTCCATTTTGAAATGCAGCCCATGTGTGTCTCCATTTTAAAAGGGTACAGATCCATTTTAAAAGTCCAAAACTCCTTCCGGCCCATACACATGCTGATGTTGGCACAGGTAGCTGACACACTGTCGGTGAACATCAGGGAGGGAATGTCGCAGGTAGTTGAGACGCTGGTGGAGCACATGAGGGAGGGAATGTTGGAGTTAGCTGCTGCCATAAGGGAACACACCCAGATCCCCACGGCCATTGACGAATCAACTGCCTCTCCCATTCCAATCCCTAGACCAACCTCTGAAGAGACTCAAACCAGGCCTTCCACATTACCGCCTGCCCCCCCCACCCACCCGCCGCCCCCACCCCCCCAAGAAGTGCGCATTACCCGAGATGTTCGAAAGAATAAGCTTGGTACCAACCCAAGAAACGTTGTGCCACAACCGACGGGCAGAGGTGGAGTCAACAAGACCAAGCACAGCGGGCGGTCTGAGAATAAGGTGGAGGAGAGATGGGTGCAGCCTTTGTTTGCTGCTGCTGTTGTTATAGAAACATAGAAAATAGGTGCAGGAGCAGGCCATTCGGCTCTTCTGGCCTGCACCGCCATTCAATGAGTTCATGGCTGAACATGCAACTTCAGTACCCCATTCCTGCTTTCTCACCATACCCCTTGATCCCCCGAGTAGTAAGGACTTCATCTAACTCCTTTTTGAATATATTTAGTGAATTGGCCTCAACAACTTTCTGTGGTCGAGAATTCCACAGGTTCACCACTCTCTGGGTGAAGAAGTTTCTCCTCATCTCGGTCCTAAATGGCTTACCCCTTATCCTTAGACTGTGACCTCTGGTTCTGGACTTCCCCAACATCGGGAACATTCTTCCTGCATCTAACCTGTCGAAACCCGTCAGAATTTTAAACGTTTCTATGAGGTCCCCTCTCATTCTTCTGAACTCCAGTGAATACAAGCCCAGTTGATCCAGTCTTTCTTGATAGGTCAGTCCCGCCATCCCGGGAATCAGTCTGGTGAGCCTTCGCTGCACTCCCTCAATAGCAAGAATGTCCTTCCACAAGTTAGGAGACCAAAACTGCACACAATATTCCAGGTGTGGCCTCACCAAGGCCCTGTACAATTGTAGCAACACCTCCCTGCCCCTGTACTCAAATCCCCTCGCTATGAAGGCCAACATGCCATTTGCTTTCTTAACCGCCTGCTGTACCTGCATGCCAACCTTCAATGACTGATGTACCATGACACCCAGGTCTCGTTGCACCTCCCCTTTACCTAATCTTTCACCATTCAGATAATAGTCTGTCTCTCTGTTTTTACCACCAAAGTGGATAACCTCACATTTATCCACATTATACTTCATCTGCCATGCATTTGCCCACTCACCTAACCTATCCAAGTCACTCTGCAGCCTCATAGCATCCTCCTCACAGCTTACACTGCCACCCAACTTAGTGTCATCCACAAATTTGGAGATACTACATTTAATCCCCTCGTCTAAATCATTAATGTGCAGTGTAAACAGCTGGGGCCCCAGCACAGAACCTTGCGGTATCCCACTAGTCACTGCCTGCCATTCTGAAAAGTACCCATTTACTCCTACTCTTTGCTTCCTGTCTGACAACCAGTTCTCAATCCATGTCAGCACACTACCCCCAATCCCATGTGCTTTAACTTTGCACATTAATCTCCTGTGTGGGACCTTGTCGAAAGCCTTCTGAAAGTCCAAATATACCACATCAACTGGTTCTCCCTTGTCCACTCTACTGGAAACATCCTCCAAAAATTCCAGAAGATATGTCAAGCATGATTTGCCTTTCACAAATCCATGCTGACTTGGACCTATCATGTCACCTCTTTCCAAATGCGCTACTATGACATCCTTAATAATTGATTCCATCATTTTACCCGCTACTGAGGTCAGGCTGACCGGTCTATAATTCCCTGTTTTCTCTCTCCCTCCTTTTTTAAAAAGTGGGGTTACATTAGCTACCCTCCACTTGATTGGAACTGATCCAGAGTCAATGGAATGTTGGAAAATGACTGTCAATGCATCTGCTATTTCCAAGGCCACGTCCTTAAGTACTCTGGGATGCAGTCCATCAGGCCCTGGGGATTTATCGGCCTTCAATCCCATCAATTTCCCCAACACAATTTCCCAACTAATAAGGATTTCCCTCAGTTCCTCCTCCTTACTAGACCCTCTGACCCCTTTTATATCCGGAAGGTTGTTTGTGTCCTCCTTAGTGAATACCGAACCAAAGTACTTGCTCAATTGGTCTGCCATTTCTTTGTTCCCCGTTATGACTTCCCCTGATTCTGACTGCAGGGGACCTACGTTTGTCTTTACTAACCTTTTTCTCTTTACATATCTATGGAAACTTTTGCAATCCGTCTTAATGTTCTCTGCAAGCTTCTTCTCGTACTCCATTTTCCCTGCCCTAATCAAACCCTTTGTCCTCCTTTGAGGTCCTACTTTTTAATTTAGCTCCTAGCTCCTTAAATTTGTTTCGTAGGACCTCATTCCTTTTTTTACCCACATGGTACAGGAGGAGCATATCACGTGACCAAGCTCTCCTGTCATGACTTAACCCTTAGATTAACTTAAATTGGCAACAACAATGCTAAAGTTTACTCACTGATATAGAAGAGAAAAAAGAAAAACTACTCACCAATCACCAGCCAATCACTTACCCCCTTGGCTGTGACGTCACCTTTCTGTTTCTTTCTACTTCTTTTTGCCTTCTCCCTGTAGCTGCACCGGCTCGGCCTTTATAGGCCTCTCGCCGACCCCGGACTCGCGCTGCTCCGAGCTCCCACCTCCTCGACTGACTGCTCGAACTGCCTGACTCCCGCTGGCCTTTATAGGCCTCTCGCCGACCCCGGACTCGCGCTGCTCCGAGCTCCTGCCTCCTCGACTGACTGCTCGAACTGCCTGACTCCCGCTGGCCTTTATAGGCCTCTCGCCGACCCCGGACTCGCGCTGCTCCGAGCTCCTGCCTCCTCGACTGACTGCTCCAGTTATTGTTGTAACTGTTCTCAAATTAAAAGTGTTTTGTAAGTTTAAAAGTTTGTAAGTGATATTAAAATTTGAAAGTGATCTTAACTTAATAGTTTAAAGTGTGATACATGTTTATTTTTATTAAAGTTAAGTTAAGTACAAATAAGTGTTAACGTTTTGAATAAAATATATTTAAATTATAACTGAATCAATTACATTATTTGTTTTTGAACTACAGAAGAATGATTTACATTATTTGTTCCTTTATTAACACAACACAATATTACGGAACAGGTCCAAACAGTAAACATGGCTGATTTTGAATAGTTGCCGCTGAGCTTCCAGGCAGCAAAGCGTTCACGGATGAACTGCTGGTGCAAGACTTGAGCAATCGTTAAAGGGACACAACGGCCGGTGCTCCTCCACCGTCGTGTTCCGAGTTCAATTAGTGGCATGGCTTCTGCGTCCTCCCTGTCTTCCTCCTCCTCGTCATCTGCATGTTCTTCCTCATCATCAGCCACTCTTACCTCAGGTTTCTTCTACCAGCTGCTGCTGCCTCAGGATGGCTAAGTTATGCAGCATGCAGCAGACAACAGTGAACTGACCGACAATCTCAGGGGAGTACAGCAAGTAGCCTCCGGAATGGTCCAGGCATCGGAAACCTTGCTTCAAGATGCCAATGGTGCTCTCTATTATGCTACGCGTCGCAATGTGCGACATATTGTATTCCCGGTCAGCTTCCGTCTGGGTTATGCGTAGGTGCATCATGAGCCAGGTGGCGAGGTCATGCCCTTTGTCTCCCAGCCGCCACCTCTGCCCGACTAGCTGCTGCTGAAACATGGCAGATATAGTACTCTCGCGTAGGATGAGATATCCCATGGGTGCTCCCAGGGGATGTCACACCAACTGACATGATGCGATGCATGCAGTCACACACAAGCTGCACATTCACGGAGTGGAAGCCTTTTCTATTTCTGTACATCTTGCAATCTTCCAAAGATGCTCGCAAGGCGATGTGGGTACAATCAATGCAGCCCTGTACCTATGCGAAGCCAGCAATCCTGGAGAAGCCCACAGCCTTGTCACGTATTGCCTGGGCGGTCTTGAGAAACTTTGTGTCGTTATTCCTCCGGGCAAATAGTTCAGCAGTCACCTGCCGAATGCAGCAATATGTTGCATGTTGAGAAATGGTGCACACATCCCCAGTTGTAGCCTGGAATGATCCAGATGTATAGAATGAAAGTGCAGCTGTAACCTTCACTTCAACAGACAAAGCAGTCCTCCTGACGCTTCTAGGTTGCAGGTCTGCTTTTACTAACTCACAGATCTTGGTTACAACTTCTTTGCGGAAAAGCAGACTTCTCACACAGTCTGCATCACTCAGGTGAAGGTATGAATGCCTGTTTCAATATATCCGACATGGGTAAGGCCTCCTGCCCATCATCCTACGTGCTCTGAGGTTTCGCATGCAATGATGTCGAATCAATCATCTCCTCCGCAGCACCATCATGCAGAAGGCTTGCATGAGGTATGGGATTGTCAATATTGCCCCCATAATTAAATTGTAGCTTTGCAAGAAGCTCAAAACAGCAGGACAAGGAATTGAAGCTTCTCCTCTCTCTCCCCAAGGTCGACGCCCGAGTATGGACCACACCCTGGTCTGCGTATGCACAATAGGATTGCTTAGAACGGGAAGTTAGGCATTCAATGTGGACATTTGGGGCAACAAAGTCGAATGAAATTCTTTAATTTTAGATTTTTTTCAAAGTACCACCAACCAAACGTCTCCTCGCCGGGCTCGAGGGCCAGCTGGCAGAATCGTTCCCTCACCCGGACACAGGACCTCGGGGCTCAGCTTCAAAATCAGCCCGGGGGGGGGGGGGGGGTGGGTAAAAGCCGAGCCCCAAGCCCCTGTGTCCAGGAGAGGGAGCGATTCTGCCAGCCAACGCTCTGACCCTTGAGCCCGGTGAGGACACGTTCCATGGGTTGGCGTGGCACTTTGAAAAAAATCCAAAATTAAAGAATTGCATTAGACTTCCGCTTTCTCCATTTTGAGTGCGAAAAAATTTAACTTCATGATATATATTCTTTGTCTTCTTGACTTGCTCCAAAACTTTGCATAAAAACAATGGCGTCTTTCTGCGCCGATTTTTTAATGTGTGCTGCTTTTTCTGAAGTGCCAGAAGGTTTTTCGGGATTGGTCACATACGCCATCCTAGGAAAAATGTAAGTCGGCCAAACTTGCATAAATCTGAAAAACTGCCGCAGACATCAGGTTCCGCAAAAAAATACTAACCTAAAAAAATCGTTATTTACTGAGTTACGATGGCGCAGAAACTTTGGGGAAACTTGGATATTTTAACTTACACCAAAAAAAGCGGTGTGCACCAAAAAAATGGCGCAGATAACTGGGGAAAATTGAGCCCTACGTCTTTGGGGATTGGGGATTTCTCCAGAGTTTCAGCTGATCTTCCACCGAACCCCACGGAAGTTAGATAGGAAGTTCCACAATTTTTACCCACCGACGATTAAGGAACTGTCAGGATGGCGTGTGACTTGGAGGGGAACTTGGAGGTGGGGGTGTTCCCATGTGCCTTTTGCCCTTGTCCTTCGAGATGGTAGAAGTTGTGAGTTTGGGAGATGCTGTTAAAGGTGTCTTGGCGAGTTGCTGCAGTGCATCTTGTGGATGGTACATACTGCAGTCACGGTGCGCCGGTGATGGAGGGAGTGAATGAAGGCTCTGTGCCTCAATGAGAGGAGTATTCGTAATAAGGTGGACGAATTAACTGCACAGGCAGCTATCAACGAATATGATATAATTGAGATTACGGAGACATGGTTTCAGGGTGATCAAGGCTGGGAACTCAACATCCAGGGGTATTCAGCATTCAGGAAGGATAGACAGAAAGGAAAAGGAGGTGGGGTAGCATTGCTGGTTAAAGAAGAAATTAATGCAACAGTAAGGAAGGACATTAACTTGGATGATGTGGAATCTGTATGGGTAGAGGTGCGGAACACCAAAGGGCAGAAAACGCTAGTGGGAGTTGTGTACAGACCACCAAACAGTAGTACTAAGGTTGGGGATAGCATCAAACAAGAAATTAGGGATGCGTGCAATAAAGGTAAAGCAGTCATCAGGGTGACTTTAATTTACATATAGATTGAGCTAACCAAACTGGTGGCAATACGGTGGAAGAGGATTTCCTGGAGTGTATTAGGGATGGTTTTCTAGACCAATATGTCGAGGAACCACCTAGAGGGCTGGCCATCCTAGACTGGGTGATGTTTAATGAGAAAGGACTAATTAGCAATCTTGTTGTGCAAGGCCCCTTGGGGAAGAGTGACCATAATATGGTAGAATTCTTTATTAAGATGGAGAGTGACACAGAGACTCGGGCCTTGAACTTAAGGAAAGGTAACTTTGATGGTATGAGACGTGAATTGGCAAGAATAAACTAAAAATAAACTTACCTTAATGGACAGGGTTTTTAATATATAAATGAGTGATAACATTTTATTTTTCTATTTTTTAAAACTCTAACGCTAGTAAAAACAGGCCCTGCTTTTACCAGCATAAGAATTTGAAGGACATTCGCTGGGCAGGAGTTGAGCAAATAGCCCAACACTCCGCCCGCGGTGGCCTTTTTCTTTCGCATGCACGCGAACTTTGAAAGGATTTTTGACAGATTGCAAGTGCCGGTTTTAGGTGCATGCGCTTCGCATACCAAAACCCAGAGCTTGCGGGGAACCCATGGGCGCGTGCACACTTCGTATGCGTCCGTGGGGAGCGCGATTTCAGGCCCATTGTATTGGACAGTAAATTTCCACCAGGGCTCTTGAATGAGACGAAATGATAATTAATGTGATGTGTAAAATTGAATGAGAGAAAGTGATTGATGATATCAGACAGAAACAAAAAAAATTACACCACCAAATGGGAATTTTTCTAAAATCATTTTCTTCGGTGATAATGGGTGAGTTGGAATCAATCCAAAGGGATTCGGGAAACATGAGTGAGTTCATCCATGGGTAGAATAAATCACCTTGGCACAATTCACCAAAATATATCAATCTGGTACCAATGTACATTGTAGTGACAGTCAGGGAAGTATAGGTGAGACAAGTTAATTGATAGCTTTTTCTTGGAAATGTTTGTCTCTTCGCATATACTGAACAATAAGAAAAGTGTATGTGATAGCCCGGCTACTATCCAAGATATTGGGACTATGCAGGGTGAGATGAAGCAAAACTCTCCAAATACTACCATCACTCTCCCCCTCATCCTACCACGCCCCCACACCCACCCCCCCACGGATCTGTTGATATGATTAACTGAAAAGCCCCAGAATGGCTTGTATTAGATGTCACATGTGGCATGTTATTGTCATACAGGCGCATGTGTGCAAATGTGATATGTTGCATGTGGGGCAACTAGCATGCAAAAATGCTTGGTGAAGATGCACTGAAGAATGGATCTCAGACATGCTCGGTTACTTGACATGAAATGGTTAATGTGGCTCAGGAAAGTCCTTCATAAATCAAAGCACTGACACATGCTCCATTAAGAAACCAACCTTTTTATGCAATAATCAAGATAAAGAGTTAAAGACATTGGTACCTATCAAAAGGATTGACATTAAAGTAAAAGTTACATAGAATTTGGGCTGGATTTTCGACTAATTTGTGCTTCGTTTAGCACAGCCGGAACATTCGGCTATTGGTTTGCGCCAGCGCAAAATCTTACTGCCCCGTCCTCCGTTTTCAGCGTGATTATGACGTCAATTGTCATGCAAGGCTGCGCAAGCGGGTGGGCACTTCCACCGGAAACGGTGGTGCGAAGCCGTGGTAAAGAAGTTAGTGGCGCGGTGAGGTCTTCAGTGGGCAGGCCACTGGAAAGTGGCCCTGCCCGCGAAATTCAGCAGCAACAACCGAGGATTTCTTCAGGCAGTGCCCCCCACAAGGTTTTCCAGTCGGTGCGACACCGCTGGAGTTTTGCCGCGATCAGGTCCGTTTGGTAGGGAAATAGTTTTATTGAATATTAGTGTTTTAATTTCAGTTTTCAGCATCCGCAATATTTTGCTTTTGATATAGTTTTATTAAATATTAGTCCTTTTATTTCAGATTCCAGCATCCGCAGTATTTTGCTTTTGATACAGTTTTATTAATTGTTTTGGCTCCATTAAACCTGCTGAGTGCTGCTCAGAGGTTTTCACAGACTTTTGTACAACTTTCAGGTCTGTCTCTTTAGCGGAGGCCTGTGGGCTGCAGGGACCTGCTTGGCAGGGTTCACCCTGAGGAGGGGAGGAGTGTTGGGAGGGCGACACCTGGTACACCTGGTCAGAAGCAGGGCGGCACGCAGGAGAAGGTGTCGCCGTGAGCACCGTGCAGACAGGCAGCGGGCAAGGGAGGCAGCAGCCATGATTCGTTCATTCTGCGCCAGACCAGTGTGCCCGCCGCCTTCACCAAATCAGGATTGCGGTTGGCTGCTTGGGAACAAGGGATATCCCCTGTCCACTTGGCTGCTCACTCCACTGCGGGACCCCAGGACAGCACCAGAGCATGTATACAGTGAGGCTCATTATGCCACCAGGTGCATCATCGAGTAGTGTATGGGTATCCTTAAACAGAGGTTCCGTTGCCTGGACCGCTCTGGTGGCACCTTGCAGTACTCTCCTCAACAGGTCTCCATAATCGTCGTGGTCTGCTGCATGCTGCACAACCTGGCCTCCATGAGGGGACAGCTGCTGGAGGTCGAGCCAGCAGTACCACCTGAGGAGGAGGAGGAGGAGGGGGCATAGGAAGAGGAGAATACCCGTCGCCCCAGAGCTAGGAGACGTCAACCCATCACCACCCTGGAAGGGCCGAGCGCAGACTGTCCAGCACCCTCCTGGGAGGGTGCGTCCTCACATATATGGAGGTGCCTGACACCTCCCCTGCAATCTCCCTCCATGCATTATGTACTGGCGGTCTGCCAGGTCTCCCCACGTCAGGAAACAGTATTCTTCTTCTGTCCTCCACACCATCCATCAGTGTCTCCAGCTCCATATCAGTGAACCTGTTGGCTCTCCTTGCACCTCTTACAATTCCTTCCAACCTCTTTCCAACCTCCTTCCAAACTCCTTCCCCCCTTAGGGCCTTGCTGTAAACCTTGGCCTTTAAAAAGGCCAGGGAGGAGCTGGCTTGTTAGAAACCCTTACCTGCATGCTGAATTTCTCAGTGATGATAACGCTCAAATTAAGGCGGCCATACCTCTGAAAAATCCACTTCGGAAGGGTTCATTAGCGCTGGAACCCATTTTTTTCACTTTTGGAGCTGAATATGGGGTGGCCCCACCATGAAAAATGTTGGCGCTAATGGCCCCAAAAAGGTCGGGGGAGCACCCACTTTCCAGCAGTACTGAATTTCGGGCCCATGATGCTTTCATCTTTTGAGAGAAGCAGTGTCTCACAAATGTTTCAGTGACAAAGACAAGGCCAGTGCTGGCTGATTGGGGACAAAGGATACGGCCTGGCCACCTGGCTCAGGACCCCTCCTCCGGGACCCTGTCACAAAAGCCAAGTGCTATAATGAGAGCCATGCAACTACCCGCAAAATCACTGAACAGACAATTGGCGTGCTGAAGCAACGTTTCTGATGATTGGACCGCTCTGGAGGCAGCCTTCAATAATCCCCTCAACATGTCTCCGAATTCACTGTGGTGTGCTGCATTCTACACAACTTAGCCATCGTGAGGGGCCAGGCATTGCCAGTGGGGATTGCAGGACCACCTCAGGAGGAGGAGGATGAGAACAAGGAAGACGAGCCTGGCGAGGAACCCATTGTGGTGCCACCATAACCACAGGGGAGGTAGCGTGGAGATGTGGCCGCAGCAAGAGCCTTACGTCACTGGCTTATCATTGAGCGGTTTGCTTGAATGGGGAATGTGGGTTTGCGCATTGACCCGCGACTCTGTGCCACCACGATGGCTCATCTAGACTGAATTCTGCAATGAGACACAAAATACCAATGGCAAAAGTCAAACAAACATTTTTATCAACATGAATAATGAACAATGTATCCCCTCCCAAAAAAAAAATTGTTAAATTAAAAGGAAATAAACACAAATCTGCTTC
This sequence comes from Pristiophorus japonicus, assembly GCF_044704955.1. Classification (NCBI taxonomy): domain Eukaryota; kingdom Metazoa; phylum Chordata; class Chondrichthyes; family Pristiophoridae; genus Pristiophorus; species Pristiophorus japonicus. The sequence goes on along the minus strand of NC_091982.1, from coordinate 7,553,265 downwards.
CTACAGCAAGACATTCAAGATGAGTCAATTGTTATTACACAACTATTTACAATTTTTACAATTCTAAATAAATCCATAAGCAGAAACGTGTGCCAGCCCTTAATAGCTCTTAGCCACACTTCCTTCAGCCTCCTTCCAATGCCTGCTGCTCTTCCTCAATGAGGCCTCAGTGCCGACAGCAAGGCTGCTAGAGGGCTGCTGTGTTGAGGGGTCAGACAGTGCAGACGGCGTCTGAAGACGTGCTGGACCAGCTCTTGGTCTGGAAGGCCCGGCTGTGGACTGCTGCACCTCATCATCAGCGGAAGCAGTCACTGGTGGCTGGGGTGTCAACCGTGTAGGGTGCATGGTTGGCGAGTCAGTGGTGGGAGCCGGAATGCTGTCATCCTGAGGAAGGACAGCACCTTCCATTTCCTGGGAGCCACTGACTCTCCGACGGGGGCTGAGCCTCAGTATCCGGAGCACGACGTGTCTCCACAACTTGCTGGTCTGCTTCGGCACCGTCCCTTCCCCGTGGGACAGTGGGGAACGCAGAGATTATGGTAGCAGGCATCGACTGCATCATTTGACCAAGCTGTAGCAAAGCTTGTGCCTGCGTTGCGGCCGGGTCTGCGACGTGATCAAGGGCACTCGCCGCACACTCTGGAACACCACTGTCACTGCTCGAGGCCACCAGCCTCTGTGTGTGGGCAATGCTGGCCTCGCTGGAATCCCGAGTCACACTGACAATCTGTGACGCTGCCTCCGCAACAGTCACAGTGAGCTTGTCAATGCTCGCTGGAATCCGTCACACTGCAGCCATAAGCTCACGGTGCATGTCTGAGTTTTCTCTGGACATTTCCACCAAGTCCAGTTCCATGTCTGCCTGTCGTTGAGCAGACGGACTTTGCCGACTCACCCTCCGGAGAGCTGGCCTGCGAGATTCCCCTCTCGCATCGCGTTGCTTTAGGCGACTGGGGCCAGGAGCCTCTGATTCCTCAAACCCCTGGAAATTGGCATCGTCCCCAGATGTAGTGAGGCCAGACAGGGCAACTGCTGGGCTCTGAGGCTCAGCCAGAACACTCTCTTCCCCTCCGTCATCGTCTCCCTCATGGCCTGATGCCGATGGCTCCTTTGAAGGATGTTGCGTTGTGGCTGGTCATCTGCAAGCAGCAAACAACAGATGTGTGGTTAGCAGCAAGGGAGGGGGCAGGGTGACATGAAGAAGGTGGCATTGCACTGTAGGGGGTGGTCTCGGAGGTCAGGTTCACTTTTGACCTTCTGAGCATTTCGAATCGCTCACACTTCCTGCGTACTAGACTTTATTTGGGGATGTGACAAAATACAAGTGACAACTGGTTTTGGTGCAAGAAACTTCGATTTTATTGGAGAAAATATCCAAACGTACAATCACTAGAATAAGGAACACTTTATCACACAGTCAAAAGGGGTTACAGAAAATAACACACCTCCCACCTCCCAATGCCTAACACTGATTAGGTTGAACTCTAGGGCAAATAGCAATAATGCTCACCAATCCTTTTATTGTCAGTTAGCGGTGGTTCGCGGTTTCGAGGTTCACTGGACTCTAGGTTCTGCTTGCCATACCACAAACGTCGTGGAAGACTTCTTACTGCGTAGTTTTCAGTTGAGTGGTGTCTGCTGATGTGGTCGGGTGCGTATTGGATTCATGGGGTGAGTACCCACTTCCTTCTGTCAGCAGTAGGTTTTAAAGTTCTTTTAGGTAATGTTTCACCTGTTGGTATCTTCGGTTCTTCTTGAGAAGTCTTTTTCTTAGAATTTGCCGATCGCGGTGGTTCGATGTTACCACGTTGGCTGTGGTCAGTTGTTGCCGCGATGATGATGTCCGAAGTTACTGGAAACTGCTTTTCTCTGCCGGTTTGATGATGTTCTTCTTCCTTCTTCGGTGGCAGAGCAGTGTAGCCCAGGAGTGTCGTTGAGGCTGAAGGCGTTGATCTCTCTGAAAGTTGTTCTCAGAAAGCTGTTCTTCTGACCCGTAAAACAGGGCCCCAATTATACTTTGGGAGCCGTTCTAGTCTGCGCGCCGAATCAACCCCGATTCTTTGACTTAATTTTGGCGGGCTTAGTAATTCTTTGTCGTATGGGCTTGTTAATGATAACTCGTTTCGGATGTGTCGATCTGTTGAATTCGTTTTCCGATTGGGAAAATTAGTTTTGGTATTTACGTTGTCTGCCGAGGCCTGGGTTTTCCATGCAGGCTGGATGGGCCATTAACATTATGCATGCACTGGATGGGTTATGGCTGGCTATCTCTGGGTCGATTGCTGCTATGTTAATGTCTCCTGGGGAGAAGGGTTTTTGAGTTTACACAATTCTCCAGACAATTTGTTTTAGCTCAAATATCCCAGACAGCTCCAATACCCAAAACTGGTCTTTTCAGAGGTTAATGTTCCCCTTGGTTTTTGCAGTCCTTTTCCCTTGCAGATCCATGCATCTCTTAAAATCCCAAACTTGGTTAAAACTCATAGATTTCTTCCATAGACGTCTTACGATCCCAAACTTTCTGCTTGATAGTCTCAAATCGAATTTCCTTTTCAATGAGTCCAAACACTGAGGGGTTTCCCACGAATTTTGCAACCTTACAGCACATGTTCATTTGAAGGCCCGCCGCCACTTCATTATATGTCTCACTGCAGTTCTCTTCAGTTGCTCTATCCATTTACATACCCTCATGGCCCGAAGGGGGCTCAGCATCACCCCCGGCAACTGCACGAGCTGGTTCACTTATGAGGGCCGACATCAGTGAGCGGCAACAATTGGGGTGGACCCCCACCTGTGTGCAGCTACTCCCTCCTGGTGTAAGAGTGCTTCGACTGCAAAGAGAAAAATAGGAAGGTTTGAGAAAGGGTTTCTCTGCTGTTGTGGAACATCTGCCTGCCATAGTACAATAGGTGATACCGTGCGAATGTTCTCGTGGCTTCCGTTCAATCTGTTTGGACGTTGAATGTGCTGTGTGAGGAATTGTTAGGAGGTTAGAGGGATGTAACACAGGGGTTGAAGGTAATCTTTCTGAAAGGCATAGCAGCAGTAGGACTGTATTGTGAGGAAGGATGTAAATTAGTGAGTTTATGTGCATGGATCAATAGAAGCCAATGAGTGCAGAAGCAAACGTTCAACTTTTTTATGCATTGTAAAAGTCACCCCACAGACTGTTGAGAGTGACCATATGCATGAAAGCCTTCACATAGTGTGTGAGATTCATGTTAGAAGTCATGGAGCCATACATAAATGAAAATGGTACTCACACTGATGAACCTGGCAAGGTCGTTGAATTTCTTTTTGACACTGTGCGGCAGTTCAGGGCACAGTGTCTGCAGCAGAGACCTCCTGAGCAATGTCCCACCACAGGTGGGAGTGGTCTGGCTCCCCCAGCCTCCTCTGTTTCATGTGTTTATGAAACTTAGGACTCAATTTTCCCCAGTGCTGTATTTTTGGCGTATTTGAAGAGTTACGCCCATTTTTTGGGGGCCCGACTACGCCAAAAAACCAAACTTGAAAGTCTCCCTGTTGTAATTTTTGAAATTGGTGCCGCGCAGCCTGACCATTGTGGGGGTGGAGCCGAAGGTCTGCGCCGAAAAAAAAGGAGGCTCCCCAGTCTGCACATGCCCAGTGCACCTCATGATCTGCATTCAGCCATTTTTAAAGAGCCAGTTGTGTGTGAAAATATTTCTTCTGAGTAGAAAAAAATCGGAGCTGCAATATGCAAAGCAGCTCAAGGAACAAGAATTTCTCACAGGACAAAGTGGAGGCCCTGGTTGCTGTAATGGAGGCCAGATGGCACGAGCTGGATACCAGCAGAGGTCAAATAAAAGTTACACCAAAAGAAATGAAGAAACGCCGGAACCAATTTTCACAAGATTACAGTGCAATGGTGACCAACCCGAGGTCCATAGACCAGTGCAAATAGAAGTGGCAGGACCTTGGTCAAGCAGTTGGTGTAAGTAATATTTTCATTTATTCACTGGAATTGCAACTGTAAATGTATCCATCTATATGTCCCACGCAGCAGAAAGGCACCTGAAATGTCTGTAAGCTTGTAATGTTTGTAGCTCCACACTGTGGATGTGGACGTATTGTGTACTGCAATTGTAGAGTTAATAATTAAACAGAACCAGACAATTCCGGAGACTTCCGAGAGAGCTGCCTGCCATGTTAGGAAGCTGTGTGTGCTGTGTTCTGTGAATATACCACATTTGGCGACAGTAGATGGGATTTTTCGGATGATTTAAAGCTTAAATTTTGTTGGTGAAGGATTCAGCCAGCCGACAGAGAGACTTTGGAAGTTTCTGTCTTTAGGAAAAAAGCTACAAAATCCGAGGTAAAATACAGCACACGGTGTGAACAGCTAGAGATTAAAATGGCAGGTGTAATCGGACATTTGGGGGAATATAGACACGACCGGGAACGTTTTAAAGCGTATGTGGATCGGCTAGAAATGTGTTTCACTGCAAATAACATAATCGAAGTTCCAGACAATGCAGTCCAGAACCGGGCTGTGTTGGAACGTAAGAGAGTGATCTTATCGGAGGCAGGTCCGGCATTATACGAAACCCTTGTAAATCTGCTTGTGCCTGACGAGCCAAAGGACAGAATGCTTAAAGAGATTTTAACGAAGCTGGAGCAGCACTATAACCCCAAACCATTGGAAATTGCTGAAAGCTATCATTTTGGGATTCGGAATCAAAAGGCTGATGAAGTTATCAGTGATTACATCGTAGCATTAAAAAAGCTATCGATGCACTGTAAATTTGGAAACTTTCAAAACTGAGCATTATGGGATCATTTTGTTTGTGGGGTGAAAAATGATGCGATCAGAAGGAAGTTATTGACGACAGATGACTTGACTTTTGAGATTGCTTGTCAGACAGCGAGGTCGATGAGCATGATTGAACAATATTCCCGAGAATTAAATAATGATTACGGTCGTCAGTCAACCGAGGTAAATCATCTTCAGGTTCAAAGTAAACGACGGCCATGGCCGAAAGTCTCAGAAACTGGAAATTCTACCAGAGCGTCGAAGTCATGCTATAGATGCCTGGGACAACACATTGCTCAAAGTTGTCCATATGTGAAGGCAGAGTGTTTCTCCTGCAGAAAGACGGGGCATCTTGCGAAGGCATGCCGACTGAAGGGTAAACCAGCTTTTAAAGCTATGAGTCCAGCGTTCAAAGCTATGAGTAGAAATCCTCAGAGACTACATAACATGGAAGAACAACAACAGGACGAGGAGATGTTCGAGTTACACGTCATCAGGAGCACGAGGTTAACGGACAGCGATTCGGAAAGCATCAATAGCAACATAGATGTTGCGGGATTCGAGATACCAATGGAAATTGACACGGGTGCATCCGTGAGTGTAGTACCTGAGTCACTGTATCGCGACAAATTGCGTGATTTCCAACTGGAGAAATCCAAGATAGAGCTGCGAGGCTACTCGGGAGAGAAAATTCCTGTGTTAGGTCGTATCACCGTACTGGTGAAATATAAAGATCAATTTCAGAACTTGCCTCTAATAGTAGTGAAAAGAGACAAGTCTGTCTTACTAGGAAGAAATTGGTTGAGCTCACTGAAGCTGGATTGGAGTAAGATTTTCTGTGTGGAAGCGAGATTTTCATCAACGGATGAAGTTATCAAGAAGTATCTGAAGGTGTTCTGTGAAATGGGCAGTCCGATCCAAGGCTTCAAGGCGAGTGTCAGGGTACAGAAGGACGCTAGATCGGTTTGCTACAAGCCACGTTCCGTACCATATGCACTCAAGGAGAAAGTTGAGCAAGAACTCAAAAGACTAGAAACTGAGAACATTGTTTGTAAGATAGATCAATGTAATTGGGCTACACCCATTATTGTTGTACCTAAGTCCGATGGCAAGGTAAGATTGTGTGGTGATTATAAAGTAACCGTAAACCAGGTTCTAGAGGGTAATGTTCCCAATACATTGCCGAATATAGAAGATTTGTTCCCAACACTGACAGGTGGTCAGATCTTCTCAATCCGGATGTTACGAATGCCTACTTACAGCTTGAACTAGATGAGGAGTCCAAGTCATGTTTGACTATAAATACTCATCTAGGCCTAAATCAATTTAATAGGCTACCGTTTGGAGTGTCTTCCGCCCCTGCCATATTCCAAGGGGTGATGAACCAGATTTTGCAAGGTATTGAAGGGGTAGTATGTTATTTGGATGACATACTAATTTCAGCACCAAATAGGCAAATTCATAATAACATTTTGAATGAAGTCCTCAAACGGCTAGAGAAGCATAGAGTACGAGTGTCTGCTCGTAAGTGTGAGTTATTTAAAAACTCAGTGGAGTACTTGGGGTACAGAGTCGACAAAAATGGTTTACATCCAACCATGGAAAAACTGGATGCGATCAGAAATGCACCCACTCCCAGGAATGTCAATGAACTTCGTTCATTCTTGAGTCTTTTGAACTATTATGGGAAGTTCCTACCAAATTTGGCTACAGTATTGCATCCACTGAATGAATGCTTGAAAAAACAAGTCCATTGGAAGTGGTCAAAAGAATGCGATACAGCATTTCAGGAGTGTAAAAGCAAATTGGTAGAGAGCACCATGTTAGTTCACTATAACATATCTAAGGAGATTAAGCTAGCATGTGATGCCTCTCCATATGGAGTTGGGGCAGTAATCTCTCATGTATTAAGTAGTGGGGAGGAGAGACCAATTGCTATTGGTTCACGCACTCTCAGTGCCAGTGAGAGTAATTATGAGCAAATTGAAAGGGAAGATTTGGCATTAATTTTTGGGATCAAGAAGTTCCACAAATACTTGTATGGTTGTAAGTTTACCATCGTAATGTACCATAAGCCCCTAACAGCAATCCACTATCCAAAGTCCCCAGTTCCAACATTAGCTGCAGCCCGAATGCAGAGATGAGCTTTGATTTTGTCAGCATACAGACGATCAGCTGATCACAGTAATGCTGATGTAATGTTGACATTGCCTTCCCCATCACAAGTTACACCCGATCAGGAAGAAATGTTTTATTTTTCATACATTGATGAACTGCCAGTCACAGCTGAAGAGATTGGTAGAGCAACCAAACTTGACCCAGTGATGTCAAAGGTGTATGAGTATATTGCAAATGGATGGCCAAACCAGGTAACATATTTGTCCTCGCACATATTTGGTAAAGATGTTTGATAATGGACAGGTTAAGTTTATTCATATTGATCATATTTTACCTACAGACATGGAAGGAGTTGAAGGTGGGAATGATTCAATTATTTCTGACTCATCAGATAGTTTTGATATACCAGTAGCAAATCCTAAATCCAATGTACTGGAAACAAATCCAGGAGAGAATCAGAATGAAAGTCTGAGTCTGAGTCAGGAAAACAAAGAGCCTGAAGTTAGAGTGTGTTCAAATGAAAAGCAAGGAAATTCTTTGGAGGAAAACATTCCTCAGGATGAGCCTCGAATGAGTTTAAAATCGACACCAGGTTTGGAAGGTTCTCTTCGAGAGCGAAGGTATCCTCTTTGAAACAGAAAACAAGTGGTAAAGTTAAATTTGTAAATATGGAAAAAAATAAGTCTATATCCTGTGTTATGTTTAAACATGAAAGTTATGTATGATGTTTGTTATGATGGCTTCTTCATTAAGGAGGGAGAAGTGTAATGTCTGTAAGCTTGTAATGTTTGTACCTCCACACTGTGGATGTGGACGTATTGTGTACTACAATTGCAGAGTTAATCATTAAACAGAACCAGGCAATTGCGGAGGCTCCGAGAGAGCTGCCTGCCATGTTAGGAAGCTGTGTGTGCTGTGCTCTGTGAAGATATCACAGCACCCTTTCTAAAAAATTATATTTTCATCTTTGCAGAGGAAGGTGGCCCACAACAAAAGAGAGAGGACTCTAACAGGAGGAGGCCCGGCAAATCTGCACCCACTGACACCCGTGGAAGAGAGGGTCACTGCTTTGATGGGTCCTGCCTGGAGAAAAGCAATCACCACTGCACAAGCTGGGCCCACACTCGAGGGAAAGGGCAAATCCTGCAAATTCCACAGTCTGACTTTGCTAAAAGTTAAGTACTCCGCGGGCTAGCCAGACTTTGATTCATGGGGATGTCTCCATCAGCTACGCTTCGGTTGATGCAACGTGCTATCATTCATCGTGGTCCTTCAAATGAGCCTGCTGCCTGCGCTGTGTGAGCCTACTCATACCACCCACCCTGCCCCCCTCCTCTGCTGCTAACCATTTGTCTGTTCTGTTATATTTTGCAGAACTTGAAGAAACCCTGACGAGGCTGAAGCCGATGCAGAAGAAGATTCAGATGTGGACGAACCTGAAGAGGAGAACATCTTCCAATCCCACCTTCCAGACCAAGAGCATGGGGGTGAGGGTGAGTGAAAGGGGAAGGATGAAGCCCCCACTCTTGTACTCATTCTGAAGGAGGCGCTGGTGCCACCCTTTTAGGTGCCAGCCCCTTGCCCGAGTAGTGCGAGTGTTGGGACATTTCCCAGTTGCACACTGTCCGAGGCTGCGGGTCCCAGTGGGGTGCAATGAGTCTCAACCAGGGCCCCACCGTTCGAGGCTGTGAGACTCAGTGGGATGCAGCGAGCCTCAACAAGGGCCCCACCGTTCGAGGCTGCGGGTCCCAGTGGGGTGCAGCAAGGCACACTCAGGTTGAGTAAGGAATGGAAAGCTCGATAGCGCTCTCCTGAGATGGAGGATGTAACAGATGTGGTTCAGATGATGGCAATGAGTGCAGAGAGCATTGAGCTTACGCGGTTACTCTTGGAATGGGGTGGGTGATGAGGTATCGGGACTGTCGGGAAAAGCAACAACACTCTCATGAGAAATGGGAACACTGTCCAGGCACATTAGGGAGGGAATGTCGCAAGTGTTTGACATGCTGCCGGGGCACATGATTGGGGTAATGTTGGAGGTAGTTGAGATGCTATCGGGACACACGAGGGAGGAAATGTCGGAGGCAGATGCTGCAATAAGGGAACATGTCCAGAGCCGCACCCATTGATGGAATCAACTGCCACTCCCACTCCAAAACCTCTGAAGAGGCCCATGTCAGGCCTTCCACATTACCGCCTGCCCACGCCCCCCAACAGGAAGTGCGCATTATCCGAGATGCTCGTTTGGTACCAACCTGAGTAATGCTGTGCCACCACCAGTGGGCAGGGATGGGGTCACCAAGACCAAGCGCAGTGGGCGGTCTGAGAATAAGGTGGAGGAGAGATGGGTGCAGCCTTTGTTTGCTGCTGTTGTTATTGTTATTATTGTTATAATTATTTTTGTTACTGTTGTAACTGTTCTCAAATTTATAATTTTTTGTAAGTGATGTAAATTTACAAGTTTAAAAGTTTATTAGCGATCTTAAAGTTTGTGAGTGATCTTAACTTAATAGTTTAAAGTTTGAGACAATAAATTTTTTATTAAAGTTAAGTGCAAACAAGTGTTAACATTTTTAATAAAATACATATTTTAAGTTATAACTGAATCATTTACATTATTTGTTCCATTAACACAACACAATTACAAACAGGTGCAAACTGTAAACATGGTCCATTTGGAATTGTTGCCACTGAGCCCTCAGGCAGCAAAGCGTTCACGAATGGACATCTGGTGCAAGGCTCGAGCAAAAGTTAAAGGGGCATGATGGCCCGCCCTTCTCCGCCACCATGCTCCAAGTTCAGGTAGTTGCATGGCTTCCTCATCCTTCTCGTCATCTGCATCTTCCTCCTCATCATCAGTCACTCTCGCCTCAGGTGGGTCTTCTACTACCAGCTGCTGTTGCCTCATGATGGCGAAGTTATGCAGCATGCAGCACACAACAGTGAACTGACCGACAATCTCAGGGGACTATTGCAAGTAGCCTCCGGAATGGTCCAGGCATCGGAAACGCTGCTTCAAGATACCAATGATCCTCTCTATTATGCTGCATGTCACAATGTGCGACATGTTGTATTCCCACTCAGCTTACGTCCGGATTACGCGTAGGGACTTCATGAGCCAGGTGGCGAGGCCATACCTTTGTCCCCCAGCAGCCAGCTCTGCCCTTCTGGCTGTTGCTGAAACATGGCAGATGTAGCGCTCTTGTGCAGGGTATCTCATCTCGCATCAACTGCCATGATGTGATGCATGTCGTCACAGACGAGCTGCACGTTTATGGAGTGGAAGCCTTTTCTGTTTCTGTACATCTCATGAATCCTTCAAAGGTGCTCGCAAGGCGATGTGGGTACAATCAATGCAGCCCTGTACCTTGGGGAGGTCAGCGATCCTGGAGAAGCCCACGGCCCTGTCACGCAATGCCTGGGCGGTCATGGGGAATTTTATGTAGTCACTCCTCTGGGCATATAGTGCAGCAGTCACCTGCCGAATACAGATATGTGTTGCATGTTGGGAAATGGTGCACACATCCCCAGTTGTGGCCTGGAATGATCCAGATGCATAAAATGAAAGTGCAGCTGTAACCTTCACTTCAACTGACAAAGCAGTCCTCCTGACGCTTCTAGGGTGCAGGTATGCTTTTATTAACTCACAGATCTCGGTTACAACTTCTTTATGGAAATGCAGCCTTCTCACACAGTCTGCCTTACTCAGGTGCAGGTATAAACGCCTGACTCGATATACCCGATGTGGGTAAGGCCTCCTGCCCATCATCCTACGTGCTGTGAGGTTCCTCAGGTGATGCTGTCGAATCAATCTTCTCCTCCGCAGCACCATTCTGCAGAAGGCTTGCACGAGGTATGGCTTTGTCAGTATTGCCCCCATAATTAAATCGTAGCTTTGCAACAACCTCAAAACAGTAGGACAAAGCAGTCACACCTCTTCTCCCCACTCTCTCTCCAAGGTCGACGCCCTACTATGGACCACAGCCTGGTCTGCGCATGCGCAATAGGCTTGCTTAGAACAGGAAGCTAGGCATTCAATGAAGACATTTGGGACAACAAAGTCTAATGCAATTCTTGAATTTTTGATTTTTTTCAAAGTACCACCCCACCACTGACAGAACGTCTCCTCACCGGGCTCGAGGGTCGGAGCATCGGCCAGCAGAATCGCTCCCTCAACCGGACACAGGGGCTCGGGGCTCGGCTTTCAACCCCCCCCTCCCCCAGGCCTCTTTTGAAGCTGAGCCTCGAGGACCTGTGTCCGGGGGAGGGAGCGATTCTGCTGGCCGATGCTCCGCCCCTTGAGCCCGGTGAGGAGACGTTCTGTCAGTGGTGGGGTGGTACTTTGAAAAAAATTTAAAATTCAAGAATTGCATTACACTTCCAATTTCTCCCTTTTGACTTTCAAAAAATGAAGATGTATGATGCATATTCTCTGCCTTCTTCACTCCCTCCAAAACTTCAGCTAAAAACAATGGCGGCTTTCTGCGGCAATTTTGTAATGTGCGCTGGTTTTTGTTACGTGCCCAGAGGTTTTGTGGGACTGGTCACGTACGGCATCGTAGAAAAAATGTAAGTTGGCCAAACTTGCTTAAATCTGAAAAACTGGCGCAGACATCAGGTTACGCCCCCAATGACGCAAAAAATTCATAACCTAAAAAATTCATACCTGAGTGAATTACGCTGGCGCAGAAACTTTGGGGAAACTTGGAGATTTTTATTTACCCCCAAAAAATGGTGCCTGGCAAAAAAACAGTGCAGGTAATTGGGGAAAATTGAGCCCTTAATGTTAATCAAATGTGATCTAAGACGAGGCCAGAAAGAACGTTAAGGGGTAAGGTGGAAATTGACCCAGAGTGGTTCCATTCAGGTTCAAAAGGATGAAATGTTAGAATATTTTAAGAAAATGGTTTAAACCCAGCATGGTCAAGTATCCCGTTTCGTCTAACTACGGGCATTTAGCAAAGAGGGCAGTACAGCGCAAAACCTTTCTTCTCTGTGTAAACTCAACACTCTGAGCCATGAGAATCAGGCATCGAGATAAGGGGTGCAGTTTGTAAGACACCAACATTTGACAGTAACTGATAACATTGAAAGACTGCTAAGAAGGCAGTCATAACTATGGAGGTCAATACATGGATATAGAAACATAGAAACATAGAAAATAGGTGCAGGAGTAGGCCATTCGGCCCTTCTAGCCTGCACCGCCATTCAATGAGTTCATGGCTGAACATTCAACTTCAGTACCCCATTCCTGCTTTCTCGCCATACCCCTTGATCCCCCGAGTAGTAAGGACTTCATCTAACTCCTTTTTGAATATATTTAGTGAATTGGCCTCAACAACTTTCTGTGGTAGAGAATTCCACAGGTTCACCACTCTCTGGGTGAAGAAGTTCCTCCGCATCTCGCTCCTAAATGGCTTACCCCTTATCCTTAGACTGTGACCTCTGGTTCTGGACTTCCCCAACATTGAGAACATTCTTCCTGCATCTAACCTGTCTAACCCCGTCAGAATTTTAAATGTTTCTATGAGGTCCCCTCTCATTCTTCTGAACTCCAGTGAATACAAGCCCAGTTGATCCAGTCTTTCTTGATAGGTCAGTCCCGCCATCCCGGGAATCAGTCTGGTGAACCTTTGCTGCACTCCCTCAATAGCAAGAATGTCCTTCCTCAGGTTAGGAGACCAAAACTGTACACAATATTCCAGGTGTGGCCTCACCAAGGCCCTGTACAACTGTAGCAACACCTCCCTGCCCCTGTACTCAAATCCCCTCGCTATGAAGGCCAACATGCCTAAGCATTCATGAGAGGACCAAACTGATATACAGCCAAGATAAAGGATGGAGTAGTTGCAGCATATGGTATCTCTGAAGTCGGTTAACACCGAGTCAGCATGGGGGCAGGATTAATGACTAAGAGATCAAGAGAGAGATGCATATGTGTAGCCAAGATAGACAAATAGTATAAAATGAGCTGAGCTTGCTCCCTCCAAAAGTTAGAGTTCTCGAGACAGTCGTAAGTAGCATAGTTTCGTGACGGAGGTTGAGCTTAAACACTTTGAAGTACATGGGGAAACCAGGGTGTATTAATTGCTACAAAAGCAAAATACTTCCCATGCTGGAAATCTGAAATAGAAACAGAAAATGCTGGAAATACTTTGCAGGTCAGGCAGCGTAATTATATTGAATGCAATACTGGAGAACAGTTGTGTAAGAATATCGCTATTAGTCAATATAGTAAAGCTTGTTGTTTAAAACCACTTGGGCCTGAATCACGTGGAAGCTATTGTGGAAAGATTAAGGGGGCGATTTTGGTGGAAGTTGCACCTGCAGCCGCCGAGGTTCCACCGGAAATGAAGATTTTTTTGACCGATTCCTCCGGAACCGCCCATCTGCCGTCCACGTTCCACCCGGCGGGAGATTGGTCGCGGAGGTTAGGCCAGCGTCACGTCCTGCCACCTCCGGTATTTTCCTCAGGGATGATGGACTCCGAACTCCCTGCCGCCGGCCAGTAGGACCGCTGGCAAAACGCTGGTCTGAGCTGGCTGTGAGTCGGGCTGCGGGGGGAACGGCTCAGAGTGCTCCAGCGCCGCACATCCCGGGTATCGTGCACATGCTGCAGCATTATCAGTGGCCACGGTTAGAAAAAACTTTGCTGGATGTTGCTTTATTTTATTGATAATGCTTGTGTTTAAGTGGTATCTGATAAAAGCAACTAAAATGTGTGCAAGCTCACGGTAACCATTTTTGTTTCACCTTGTTCCATATGACTCTGTTGAAGGGAAGGTGTGGTGGAGGAAGCAGCGATGAGTAGCGAAAGATGGTAAAGGCTCAGTGGAGATGGCCTCCAAGAGTTTTGAGACCATTTAATGCGGGACATATTTAGGGACATATTGTGACAGCGCAGGTGGTGTGGGATAATGTCAGGGTGAATAAGCGAAAGTTAGAAGATGTAAAGATATGGCTCATCGCTGCAACTGATAGTCAGAGGAACATTACATGAGGTATGGAAGACGGGAAAATACATTGAACATACTGCAATGTAACTGATTACCATGTCATCTCAGGGGTGGCACTCCTCCATGTTTGGCCTCTGAAAAAATGGGTTGAAGTGCAAGCCTTAAGGTCTGCCCTGCAAGTTGTTCAATGAGTGTCAGTGAATGGCAGCCTGCCTGCATTGTGACCCTTCCTTGTTGTGCTGCGATGGTCTGATGACAGGACCCATTATACAGTGCAGTCATATTGTGGATGGCAAGATATTCGTGATAAAGCAGATTACCTGAGGGACAGGTGTGTGTTCCTCACAAGGCACCACACATGATGTCAAAATGAGACAGTGACCAGCAGAGTGTGAACAATGTGAGTGTATTTACAAGTGCACAATAACAAAGGTCACATAACATTATTACATTTAGGAACATTTTCACCACCAACACTCACCCCTCTACCCACCACCACCACCTCTCTTCCCCCCCCCCGCCCCCTTGAAGCGAGGTCCATGCTCCTCTTCTTCACCCCGCCTACACCATGGCGTCCCGCTCCCCTGCCCCTCACTGCCTCTGCTTGACGAGGTTGTGCAGGAGGGCAGCCGGATCTCTGCAGACATGTGCGTCTTGGTGAGAAGGTAGGGGGCGTGACTGAAGGCGTGACTGATCTCCTACTCCTCCTGATCTGTCTGCCGTGAGGGTATGGGGTCGGGGGCTTGCATGACGTTCCCAGAAGCCATCGCTTGGCTCATCGCCTCAACAGCCTCGGTTCTGTGCTCAAACACAGTAATGAGCCAGTCATCATGGTGCTGAGTGAGGGTCTGGATGCTGGCAGCTAACCCAGCCATGGTCTGGAGCATATCACGACCGATGTCCACGCTCTTCCTGGATAGCTGGACCATCTCCTGAATAGCAGAGAGCTGTCCTGCATCCTCAGCTGGTTGCTCGCGCCTGGTGGGTTCAGACGCCTTGGTTGCCTTCGCGCCACGGCCTCTGCGCTTGGAAGCGCCGTCTCACGCGGAGTCCGTTTCAAACCCCATGAACTCGGAGCCCGACGCCGAGGTTCTCCGGACAGTGGGCACACATGGCAGGAGGCTGCTGTCATCCTCTTCCAGCTCCTCGAGCTCAGGGGGCTCAAACACAGGCCCTCCTCTCTCTCATCTTCTTCGTGGCTTTGAGTGGCGGAGTTGGGAGCGGTGGATATGGGTGATCTGGGGGGAGGGGTGGGGCTGGATGAAGGAGCCGCTGTGTTGGGCTGGGGACAACATCGGGGTGGGAGACGTTGGGCCTGACGGCTCCTTTGAATGCCAGAGGTGGATGGTGTGCATTGATTCGTGCTGTCCAACTCATCATCTGCAAGTAGAGGACAACATTTCTATCTGTGGGTGTGGCGGGGGTGGGGGGCGGGGGTGAGGGGGGGCGGGTGCTGGTCAAGCTGACAAGTGAGCCATGCCATCTCACATTGTGCCAGCAGGGAGTTCCATCCCTACATGGGCATCATCATAGGCAATGCCTCGAAGCAAGGATAACTTGCTTCCACGCCAAAAAGGAATGAATTCACAGGTGTTTCAATGAAGGACCGAATATTCCAGATCCAGAACTACATCTTGGAGGGTGGAAGGTTCCTGTGCGTGGATTTTTTTAACGTGTGGTTGCCGTTGTACACCAGCCAACACAGGGGCTTGACAGAGCTAGGTCTTGGTCCAGTGGCAAGGATTAACCAAGACGACTGGACATCTTGGCTCTGCTGCACGGAGCGAGCAGTCTGGGCTGGCTCGTGCTGCCCCTGGGCCCTCGCCTCTTCTGGGCCCCAGTCACTTCCTTCTACACCTCTTGCCACTTCTTCGCCCCTCCTGCTGTGCCTGCCCGCACTGCAATCTGCACCTGACTTCGCAGCCGTCGCCCTTCTGCAGTGATATGCAGTGGTATGCCGCTGCACGCTGCTCTCTCTGTTGGCCCTGGCCGGCTGATGATCACACCAATAATGGCCAACAAAGTGTGTGTAAAACTGCGATTGCCTTAACATTGCATAACCTTTCTTCGTGTTTTAATGCAAGGAGTATCGTAATAAGGTGGATGAATTAACTGTGCAAATAGATGTTAACAGATATGATGTGATTGGGATTACAGAGACGTGGCTCCAGGATGCTCAGGGCTGGGAACTCAGCATCCAGGGGTATTCAA
Organism: Pristiophorus japonicus; assembly: GCF_044704955.1. Classification (NCBI taxonomy): domain Eukaryota; kingdom Metazoa; phylum Chordata; class Chondrichthyes; family Pristiophoridae; genus Pristiophorus; species Pristiophorus japonicus. Next base: position 7,537,206 of record NC_091982.1, on the reverse strand, counting down.
CATTCAGGAAGGATAGAATAAAAGGAAAAGGAGGTGGGGTAGCATTGCTGGTTAAAGAGGAGATTAATGCAATAGTTAGGAAGGACATTAGCTTGGATGATGTGGAATCTATATGGGTAGAGCTGCAGAACACCAAAGGGCAAAAAACGTTAGTGGGAGTTGTGTACAGACCTCCTAATATGTCGAGAAACCAACTGGGGGGCAGGCCATCTTAGACTGGGTGTTGTGTAATGAGAGAGGATTAATTAACAATCTCGTTGTGCGAGGCCCCTTGGGGAAGAGTGACCATAATATGGTGGAATTCTACATTAGGATGGAGAATGAAACAGTTAATTCAGAGACCATGGTCCAGAACTTAAAGAAGGGTAACTTTGAAGGTATGAGCCGTGAATTGGCTAGGATAGATTGCCGAATGATACTTAAGGGGTTGACAGTGGATGGGCAATGGCAGACATTTAGAGACCGCATGGATGAACTACAACAATTGTACATTCCTGTCTGGCGTAAAAATAAAAAAGGGAAGGTGGCTCAACCGAGGCTATCTAGGGAAATCAGGGATAGTATTAAAGCCAAGGAAGTGGCATACAAATTGGCCAGAAATAGCAGCAAACCCGGGGACTGGGAGAAATTTAGAACTCAGCAGAGGAGGACAAAGGGTTTGATTAGGGCAGGAAAATAGAATACGAGAGGAAGCTTGCAGGGAACATTAAGACGGACTGCAAAAGCTTCGGTAGATATGTCAAGAGAAAAAGGTTAGTAAAGACAAACGTAGGTCCCCTGCAGTCAGAATCAGGGGAAGTCATAATGGGGAACAAAGAAATGGCAGACCAATTGAACAAGTACCTTGGTTCGGTATTCACTGAGGAAGACACAAACAACCTTCCGGATATAAAAGGGGTCAGAGGGTCTAGTAAGAAGGAAGAACTGAGGGAAATCCTTATTAGTTGGGAAATTGTGTTGGGGAAATTGATGGGATTGAAGGCCGATAAATCCCCAGGGCCTGATGGACTGCATCCCAGAGTACTTAAGGAGGTGGCCTTGGAAATAGCGGATGCATTGACAGTCATTTTCCAACATTCCATAGACTCTGGATCAGTTCCTATGGAGTGAAGGGTAGCCAATGTAACCCCACTTTTTAAAAAAGGAGGGAGAGAGAAAACAGGGAATTATAGACCGGTCAGCCTTACATCGGTAGTGGGTAAAATGATGGAATCAATTATTAAGGATGTAATAGAAGTGCATTTGGAAAGAGGTGACATGATAGGTCCAAGTCAGCATGGATTTGTGAAAGGGAAATCATGTGTGACAAATCTTCTGGAATTTTTTGAGGGTGTTTCCAGTAGAGTGGACAAGGGGGAACAAGTTGATGTGGTGTATTTGGACTTTCAGAAGGCTTTCGACAAGGTCCCACACAAGAGATTAATGTGCAAAATTAAAGCACATGGGATTGGGGGTAGTGTGCTGACGTGGATTGAGACATGTTTGGCAGAAAGGAAGCAAAGAGTAGGAGTAAATGGGTACTTTTCAGAATGGCAGGCAGTGACTAGTGAGGTACCGCAAGGTTCTGTGCTGGGGCCCCAGCTGTTTACATTGCACATTAATGATTTAGATGAGGGGATTAAATGTATTAGCTCCACATTTGCAGATGACACTAAGTTGGGTGGCAGTGTGAGCTGCGAGGAGGATGCTATGAGGCTGCAGAGTGACTTGGATAGGTTAAGTGAGTGGGCAAATGCATGGCAGATGAAGTATAATGTGGATAAATGTGAGGTTATCCACTTTGGTGGTAAAAACAGAGAGACAGACTATTATCTGAATGGTGACAGATTAGGAAAAGGGGAGGTGCAACTAGACCTGGGTGTCATGGTACATCAGTCATTGAAGGTTGGCATGCAGGTACAGCAGGCGGTTAAGAAAGCAAATGGCATGTTGGCCTTCAGAGCGAGGGGATTTGAGTACAGGGGCAGGGAGGTGTTACTACAGTTGTACAGGGCCTTGGTGAGGCCACACCTGGAGTATTGTGTACAGTTTTGGTCTCCTAACTTGAGGAAGGACATTCTTGCTATTGAGGGAGTGCAGCGAAGGTTCACCAGACTGATTCCCGGGATGGCGGGACTGACATATCAAGAAAGACTGGATCAACTGGGCTTGTATTTACTGGAGTTCAGAAGAATGAGAGGGGATCTCATAGAAACGTTTAAAATTCTGATGGGTTTAGACAGGTTAGATGCAGGAAGAATGTTCCCAATGTTGGGGAAGTCCAGAACCAGGGGTCACAGTCTGAGGATAAGGGGTAAGCCATTTAGGACCGAGATGAGGAGAAACTTCTTCACCCAGAGTGTGGTGAACCTGAGGAATTCTCTACCATAGAAAGTTGTTGAGGCCAATTCACTAAATATATTCAAAAAGGAGTTAGATGTAGTCCTTACTACTAGGGGGATCAAGGAGTATGGCGAGAAAGCAGGAATGGGGTACTGAAGTTGCATGTTCAACGATGAACTCATTGAATGGCGCTGCAGGCTCGAAGGGCCGAATGGCCTACTCCTGCACCTATTTTCTATGTTTCTATGTTTCTATGTTTCATGCCATGAGTGTTGCTCACACTGCAGATTAGTATAACCCTACCGTGCTGTAGCATGGGGTCTGCATCACCCTTTGTGGTTGCACGGTGTTGCTCACTCACCAACGCACGCTCCTCCAGGCTGCTCAATTCTCTCACCTCTGCTTGTTCCCCTCCCGTCGCCCTCCCCCCTGCCTTGGATGTATTTTTCTTCTGCACAAAGCAACGTTGCAGCCTTTAGCCCCTTTGCTGATGCCCCCCACACACACTCCCACACACACACACACACACACATCTGCCGTAGAATCTTTTCAGAGTTGGACAGGAAAGGTGCAGTAAATATTTACTCACTCTTGCTGACCCCACCAAACCGTTCGAACGTTTCCTGCATTGGTTCCCGTCCCGCACAATGTTGCCCGTTGAGGACACGGCCTCACCGATCTCCCTCCAAATGTGTCTGTATTGGGCTGGTGGAGGCTTTCCGCGACCATCCCGGGTGAGGTCTTTATACCTGCGCTCCACCACCGGTAATTGCTCCTCCAATTCCTCCTCATTAAACCAGGGTGCTCTCGGCCTGGTTTTGACCGTCTTTATTGAAGCTTTTGTCCCTCTCATCCTCAATGATTAAAGGAATGGCTGTTGAAGACTTTGTGACTCTCAATTTACAACTCTTTCCCCTCTCCAACGCGCAGGTGTAGGAGAGTGTTCAGCCTTTAATCGTATGCGCAGATGTCCCAAGAGCCTCAAAGGCGGCCAAACTGACGTCAGGTGGGTAAAAAGACTACCAAAAAAAAACAAATCTCACGCATGCGCGTTGCAGGGCCTCCGAAGTTCTCCGATTCGAGAGGCCTGCACCTGCCACCCACCGATGCCGCTGCCCACTGATGCCCACTCTCGCTCGCTGACTCCCACTGCCTGCTGCTGACGCCCATAAAACGGGACCTGGAGGCAGGGAGTGCCAAAAATGTAGGTGCCTCCAGGGGACTGCCGAAAAATGGGCACGCCTTACCGGACATCAATTTCAGGGCCTAGCGACCTTATGTTGCAACAGTAACGATGAGAAGAAATCTGCTTTCACTCTCAAATAGAAATAATGGAGGGGCAAACGTGCCACTGGGGATTGGGAAACTTCTCATTCAGCTTCAGTGCCAGGCAATGACTATCTCCAACAAGCGAGAGTCTAACCACTGCCCCTTGACATTTAACAGCATTGCCATCATCGAATTCCCTACCATCAACATCCTGGGGGTAACCATTGACCAGAAACATAACTGGACCCGCTACATAAATACAGTGGCAACAAGAGCGGGTCAGAGGCTGGGTATTCTGTGGCAAGTGTCTCACCTCCTGACTCCCCAAAAGCCTTTCCACCATCTACAAGGCACAAGCCAGGAGTGTGATGGAATACTCTCCACTTGCCTGGACGAGTGCAGCTCCAACAACACTCACGAAGCTCGACACCATCCAGGACAAAGCAGCCGCTTGATTGGTGTAAAGTCCTGACCCTGCAGTACAGACTTACAAGAGGCACATGCTGAAGTCAAGGTCACTCTGGATCTGCACCTTTATTTCACAGCTCTCGAGTGGCACACTTGCCTGAGACCTGCCTTTATATACCTGTGTGGAACAGGTATGCAGTGTCTCCTGCAAGTACACCCCTGGTGGTAAAGTATGCTTGTGGTTACAGGTCATCTCTAGTTACAGTCATGTATAGCATGGTAAGATACAGTTATATAGTAGTGTGAGATACATGACATCACCCTCCCCCAAGGTCTGATTGTCTTTATAGATTCAGTCTCTCAGGTGGTCTACGCTCTCGTGTGGAGCGTCTTAGTTGTGGTTCAGTTGTTTGCTTTGGTGCCTGTTTTTCTTTCGGTGTGATTGCTGGTATCTCGCCTGGGCTGTCTGTTGAGACTGTCCTTTCCTCAGGTTGTTCCCTTTGTCTGTCCACCAGGTGTGGTGTGAGTTCCACATTGTCGTCTGCCTCTGGTTCTGCAGTGGTGTTGGTGAATCTACTTTTTACTTGGTCTACATGCCTCCGTCAGGTTTGGCCACTGTCCATTTGTACAACCAGTAGCCTGTTTCCTTCCTTGCCTGTTACTGTCCTTGCAAGCCATTTGGGACCCCTGTCATAGTTTAGCACAAACACTTTGTCCCCTATCTCATTCCACCTCTCCCTCGAATTTCGGTCATGGTACTCAGTTAGCTTCTGGCATTTTGCCTCAACAATTTCATAAATGCCTGGGAGGATTAATGAGAGCCTAGTCTTTAAGGTCCGTTTCATCAATAGATGCGCGGGGGGAACCCCAGTCAACTAATGCGGATGAGATCTGTATGCCAGCAGCAGTCGCGACAGGCAGCTCTGCAATGTGGGACCTTGGATTTTGAGCATGCCTTGTTTAATGATCTATACTGCTCGCTCCGCCTGGCCATCGGAGGCCGGCTTGAACAGTGCCGCCTTAACGTGATTTATGCCGTGGTCAACTATAAAATCTTGAAATTCTGCGCTGGTGAAGCACGGACCATTATCACTGACCAATATATCAGGAATTCCGTGCGTTGCAAACATGGTTTTAAGGCTCTCCACAGTGGTGGAGTTGGTGGTCGAGTTTAAAATGGTGCATTCGATCCACTTTGAAAATGCATCGACGACTACAAGGAACATTTTGCCCATGAATGGGCCCACATAGTCTACATGCACCCGCGACCACGGTTTGGTGGGCCAGGGACAGGGGCTTAGGGGGGCCTCCCTGGGGGCATTACTGAGTTGGGCACAAATGGTGCACCGATGGATGCAGAGCTCCAAGTCCGCATCAATGCCAGGCCACCAGACATGGGATCTGGCTATGGCCTTCAGAAGGATGATCCCCGGGTGCTCGCAGTGGAGCTCCCGGACAAACGCCTCTCTGCCTCGCAGGGGCATAACTACTCGGCTGCCCCACATCAGGCAGTCTGCCTGTAGTGATAGTTCATGCATGCGCCGATGGAAAGGTTTGATCTCCTCGGGGCAGGCAGAGCGAGCCTCTGCCCAGTCACCGGTTAAAACGCATCTTTTGACTAAGGATAACGTAGGGTCACTGGTCATCCAGGCTCTGATTTGGCGAGCCGTCATGGGCGAACCTGTAGATTCAAAGGCATTGATTGACATGACCATCTCACAGTCCTGTTCGTCGGACCCTTCTGTGGTCGGCAGGGGTAGCCTGCTAAGCGCGTCGGCACAGTTGTCTGTGCCTGGTCTGTGCCTTATCGTGTAGTCGTAAGACGCCAGCATGAGTGCCCACCGCTGAATGCGCGCCGAGGCGTTGACGTTTATTGCCTTCCACTCGGATAGCAGGGACGTGAGGGGTCTGTGGTCAGTTTCTAACGCGAACTTGGCCCTGAAAAGGTATTGATGCATCTTTTTGACACCGTACACGCATGCGAGCGCCTCCTTCTCAACCATAGCGTACCTGCTCTCCGCCCGCGAAAATGACCTGGAGGTATAAGCAATGGGTTGTAATTTACCCGCATCATTGACATGCTGTAAAACGCACCCGACCCCATATGCTGACGCATCACATGTAAGGACCAGCTTTTTACCTGGGAGCAGACTCTCCATGTTGCGCTGGAATATAGCAGCTGCCGACCTGATGCCGAATGGGCATCAATTGTACATAAAAAGGCCTCGATGTGTGTTGATGGTGGTGAATAGCTTAGACTCTGCGGTCAGTTCTTGCGTCATATACGCAGATGTGAGATCTCGTTTCTAGAAAAGTTTTCCTCCAGCCAACGTGGCAAATAGGTCCTCGGCTCTGGGCAGCAGGTATTGGTCCTGTAGGGAGACTCTGTTTATGGTAGACTTACAATCCCCACAGATTCGTACGGATCCATCAGGCTTCATGACGGGGACGCTGGGACTTGCCCAGTCGCTAAATTCCACAGCTGAGGTAATGTCTTCCCGCAGAAGCCGGTCCAGTTCGTGTTCAATCTTTTCCCTCATCACATAAGGCACAGCTCTAACCTTGTGATGAACCGGCTTGGCATCCTGTGTGATGTGGATTTTAACTTTAGCCCCTTTGAAGGTGCCCACACCTGGCTGAAAGAGATGTTGAAAATGACTTAGAACTGTTGAGCAGGAGGTCCATTTCTCTGACGACATGGCGTGAACATCATCCCATTTCCAATTTAGTTTTGCCAGCCAGCTTCTCCCCAACAGGGCTGGGAGATCTCCGAGGACAATCCACAGGGGAAGTCGGTTCACCGTCCCTTTGTGTGTGACTGAGAGCATGGCGCTGCCAAGGACTGGGACGATTTCTTTGGTATAGGTCCTTAGTTTGGTGTCGATCTTTGTGAGTTTTGGTCTGTTGCTTTTGTGCGGCCACAGCTGTTCAAATTGTTGGACGCTCATGAGAGACCAAACCATGCCAAAAATTGCTGGTCACGGAAATGTGGGAAGGAAGGACCTTGAGATAATCACTATCACTAAGGGGGTAGTGCTGGACAGGCTAATGGGACTCAAGGTAGACAAGTCCAATGGTCCTGATGAAATGCATCCCAGGGTATTAAAAGAGATGGCGGAAGTTATAGTAGATGCATTGGTTATAATCTACCAAAATTCTCTGGACTCTGGGGAGGTACCAGCGGATTGGAAAGCAGCTAATGTAACGCCTCTGTTTAAAAAAGGGGGCAGACAAAAGGCAGGTAACTACAGGCTGGTTAGTTTAACATCTGTAGTGGGGAAAATGCTTGAAGTTATCATTAAGGAAGAAATAGCAGGACATCCAGATAGGAATAGTGCAATCAAGCAGACGCAACATGGATTCATGAAGGGGAAATCATGTTTAATTAATTTACTGGAATTCTTTGAGGATATAACGAGCATGGTGGATAGAGGTGTACCGATGGATGTGGTGTATTTAGATTTCCAAAAGGCATTCGATAAGGTGCCACACAAAAGGTTACTGCAGAAGATAGAGGTACGCGGAGTCAGAGGAAATGTATTAGCATGGATAGAGAATTGGCTGGCTAACAGAAAGCAGAGAGTCGGGATAAATGGGCCCTTTTCGGGTTGGAAATCGATGGTTAGTGGTGTGCCACAGGGATCAGTGCTGGGACCACAACTGTTTACAATATACATAGATGACCTGGAAGAGGGGACAGGGTGTAGTGTAACAAAATTTGCAGATGACACAAAGATTAGTGGGAAAGCGGGTTGTGTAGAGGACACAGAGAGGCTGCAAAGAGATTTAGATAGGTTAAGCGAATGGGCTAAGGTTTGGCAAATGGAATACAATGTCGGAAAGTGTGAGGTCATCCACCTTGTAAAAAAAAACAGTAAAAGGGAATATTATTTGAATGGGGAGAAATTACAACATGCTGCGGTGCAGAGGGACCTGGGGGTCCTTGTGCATGAATCCCAAAAAGTTAGTTTGCAGGTGCAGCAGGTAATCAGGAAGGCAAATGGAATGTTGGCCTTCATTGCGAGAGGGATGGAATACAAAAGCAGGGAGGTCCTGCTGCAACTGTATAAGGTATTGGTGAGGCCGCACCTGGAGTACTGCGTGCAGTTTTGGTCACCTTACTTAAGGAAGGATATACTAGCTTTGGAGGGGGTACAGAGACGATTCACTAGGCTGATTCCGGAGATGAGGGGGTTACCTTATGATGATAGATTGAGTAGACTGGGTCTTTACTCGTTGGAGTTCAGAAGGATGAGGGGTGATCTTATAGAAACATTTAAAATAATGAAAGGGATCGACAAGACAGAGGCAGAGAGGTTGTTTCCACTGGTCGGGGAGACTAGAACTAGGGGGCACAGCCTCAAAATATGGGGGAGCCAATTTAAAACCGAGTTGAGAAGGAATTTCTTCTCCCAGAGGGTTGTGAATCTGTGGAATTCTCTGCCCAAGGAAGCAGTTGAGGCTAGCTCATTGAATGTGTTCAAATCACAGATAGATAGATTTTTAACCAATAAGAGAATTAAGGGTTACGGGGAGCGGGCGGGTAAGTGGAGCTGAGTCCAAGGCCAGATCAGCCATGATCTTGTTGAATGGCGGAGCAGGCTCGAGGGGCTAGATGGCCTACTCCTGTTCCTAATTCTTATGTTCTTATGTTCTTATGACTAGCTCCCGTGTCCAGTTCCATGTTGACGGGTATTCCGTTGAGTAGGACCCTCATCATTATTGGAGGCGTCTTGGTGTAAGAACAGTGGACATTGATCATGTTGACCCGCTGTACCTCGGTGTCCCAGGCACTGTCCCATCTTCTGGTCCGCTTTCCGACTCTTCCGATTCGTATACCAGCCGAGCTGCTGTTTTTCTGCACATGCAAGCCAGATGCACTGTATAGTTGCAGTTTCTGCAAACAGCATGCTGAAATCGACATCCCCTTGTTGAGTGCCTTCCCCCACATCTCCAGCACGGACCGCTTCCATTGTTTCCTAAGGATCAGCTGCGTCCAGCTGATCTCTCTTGAGCTTTTCTCAGTCTGTAGTTGATTGCTTGCGTTGTGCGTTGATGAGGTGTGAACGGCCGTTCATGTGGCGCTTGATGGCTTCTGGCGCCACTGCCTGCTGTTGAAGGCCTGCTCTCCTGCCTTTGTCTATGTGTGGGGGTAGCGGCTCGTTTCACGCTGTGAACCCCTTGTTCCGATGTTTCATTAGTTGTCATACCCGCAGTATAGATCAACCTCGTTTCTTCTTCTCCTGCCAAGAATGTCTGTGCGACCAGTGCTGCTACCTCTCAGGTCAAGTTCCTGGTCTCTATAAGCTTTCGGAATATGCCTGCATGGCCTATTCCTTCAATAAAAAAGTCTCTCAGTACTTCTTTCCTTAGTTCATCGGAGAACTCACATGAACTAGCCAGCCTCCGAAGTTCTGCCACAAAGTCGGGTATGCTCTGGCCCACACAGCATCTGTAGTTGTAGAACCTGTGTCTGGCCATGTGTAGGCTGCTCGCTGGCTTCAGGTGGTCTCTCACCAGTGTGCTCAATTCTTCAAATGACTTGCTTGCTGGTTTCTCGGGTGCCAGCAGGTCCATCATTAAAGCGTATATTTTCGAGCCACAGCTGGTCAAGAGATGGGCTCTTCTCTTGTCTGCCTTATCGTCGTCTAACCAGTCTTTGGTCACAAAGCTTTGCTGGAGCCTTTCTATAAAGTCATCCCAATTGTCTCCCGCATTGTACTTTTCATCTGAGCCATTGGTAGCCATTCTGTGGATTCTGTGATCCCGTAACTCGTCGCCACTGTTAAGTCCTGACTCTAATGTACTGACTTGCACGAGACTCATGCTGAAGTTAAGTCACTCCTGGACCTCCCTCCCTAACAGCACTGTGGGAATATCTGCACGGACTGCAGCGATTCAAGAAAGAAAGATTGCATTTATATAGCATCGTTCATGACCATCAGACATCTCAAAGCGTTTTACAGCCAATTATCTACTTTTTTGGAGTGTAGTCACTGTTGTAATGTAAGAAACGCGGCAATCAATTGCGCACAGTAAGCTCCCAGAAACAGTAATGTGATACAGACCAAAAAATCTGCTTTTGTTATGTTGATTAAAGGATAAATATTGGCCAGGACACCAGGGATAACTCCCCCACTCTTCTTTGAAATAGTGCCATGGGTTCTTTTACATCCACCTGAGAGAGCAGATCGGGCCTCGGTTTCACGTCTCATCAAAAGACGGCACCTTCGACAGTGCAGCACTCCCTCAGCACTGCAGTGGAGTGGCTGTCTAGATTTATGTCCTCAAGTCCCTGGAGTGGGACTTGAACCCACAACCTTCTGACTGGACTTCAGAGGTGTGTGTGCTACCCACGGAGACACAGCTGAAGAAAGCAGCTCACCGCCACCTTCTCAAGGGCAATTAGGGATGAGCAATAAATGCTGGCCTTGCCAGCGACGCCCACATGCCACGAACAAACCTCATTCTGTCTCAACTGGTGTTGCTTCCTCAAGCTCACTTACTATATCCACAAGATGCTTGCAAACTTGAACGAAGGGGACCTTCATGATCCGACTTTTCACTGGGCTACTGGCAATGCTGACAAGCTGCTCTCCCAGGTCGACAATAATAGAAAAGGGAGAAATGTTAGAATGCTGGCTAAGAGACACGCCTTCAAACAAAGCTTTCACTGCAAGCTACTGTAGCCTGTACTTTCTAGCTGGCTTTACCACATAAATGGCTATGAATTTGTTGTAGGAGGTAGGCACCTTTAGAATATACCAGAATACTAGGCATTAGGCACCTGCTAGATATATCTAAACGCATATAAGTTTAAAGTGGCCACACATAAAATGGCTGCCCAGGCATGATGGGAAATCAGGTAGTCAAGCTGTGAACTGTTGAATGTTCAATGACCGAGCAATAACCCTGTGAGGCCCACTATAGGAATGCCTTGGATGCAGGATAAGAATAATGAGGAGAGAACCCATCTCCTGTATTCAAGGCCATAAACCAATTAATTCCCCAGGAAGAAAGAGATAAGAGAACCCATCTCCTGTAAACAAGGTTATAAACCAATTATTTCTCCAAGAAGAAAGAACTAGTGAGAGAACCTATATCAATCAGCCCAAGCTGACAAGAGACGAACACATGGTTCCTGAGACATAAGGGGAATTCTATTGGGTTAAAAGAACCTGTATGTAATCTATAATCGTTGTGATTGGCTTGTGTCCAGCCGTGATGGGCTGTGTAACTGTAGTAAACTGTTTGTAACTGTTGTGAAACATATAAAAGTGAATGTAACCCTTTGTTCTGTGGAGAGAAGCCTGGACTCAGTCTTGTGATTTCCTCCCCGCTAAGCGTAATAAAGGCCGCATCAGCATTGGAACCGACTCTGAGTGTTGAGTGATTCTTCTGAGAAAACACTAACGCTAACAAATTGGACAAGACCAACTGAAAATCCGGGCAGGTTCTGCAATGCCTACCGAGTTGTGCTAATTTCTCCAAGCTAACTTGCAGCCTAATTCCTACACAAGCACAGCACTCAGTGACTGTTAAAAGTCACAAGCATCATTAAAATTTATGCTTCAAGTTACCACTGGGGTCATCAGCATACATAAATCATGGATGAGGTGAAGAAGGGCAGAGCCAGTGGGACTCGATCCCAGCATCAGTCAATGCTTTCGGGAGAGGGGAGATAATTGGAAAACAAAACGCAGAATATTTTTTTGGGTTAATGTAGTTTCATTAATTTTCTTTTTTTTTCGGGGGATTGGGCAGGGAGGAGGGTTATGATATTTGCAAATTAGTAATCACATGTTCTTATGTATGGAAACATGGAATGCCAAAGCCAGTCAGTGTGGTTGCATACATTGTAAACATGTGATAAGCACTTTGACAACACCAATATAAATCCAACATATTTAGGAATTGTGTGTGAAATTCAGACAAGATTAACTTAAAGAGCAATTGGAAACCACTGCTGAATGTGGAGAGAATATCACTAAAATGACTCACTGCATGGAGCGGGAGTTGGGGGAATGGTGGTAGTTCAGGCCCTTGGGGAGGAAATATCTCAAACGAACCGACGTCCATAGCGATAAAGCTGAGGCTATTAAGCAGCATCCATGAGCGAATTTCACAGGATCAAGACTCGTGCTTGCGACAGGAATTTAGAATACTCTGGGATTTCGGTTTCACTTCAGAGCTTCAGCATTCGATAAACCCAATCAAAAGATCAAATACCAATTGCATGCACATCACGAGAGAGCACCAGGGAACTGAGAGGCCCTCCATAAATTCTTCCAGAGAAAATGGATGCTGACTGAATTCTGCAATTCGAGAGAAAAGCTACAAGCATTCCAGCAGCTCCAGAGAGCAGGCTGCCTGCAGTCACGGACAGGAATAATTAACATATTTACTGCATTAACACATCAAAAGCCTTTCCTTCTTTCACCAAATAACATAAAAAATGGATCAGTCAATTATCAAACTTGCTGTTCATTAAAAATTGGGACCTAGAGTTTCCTCCTCAGTTGTGCACGGATATACACATAATCTGGCGCAAACCAAATATGTCCAAGGCCCCTTAATCTTTTGCGTCCATCCAGCAAACTCTCTGTCCGAACGAATCTCCGTCTACAACACGTTCCGCGCCCCTGACTCTCAGATCCTCCAACTGTGCTTGTTCGGGGATCTCAATATTCTGCCTAGATTTTCAAACATAGCCGGAAACAGTTATTTTCTGGTCTTTTAATTGCAACTTTTTGAACCTTTAAAAAATGATCCTCACTGAGACCAGCATTTGTTTCTTTGAATGCATTTTTATGGCAAGGATGAATCACGTTAAAAATTGTAAAAGATACCCCCAGTTGCAGGTTATTAAACATACTGTGCCTGATGTGCACGAACGATGGTGAAATTATTTGAAACTTTTAATTTTAAGACTCAAAGAAGAAATATACTGGTGCGAGTTTTCTTTTCCTTAGGCCCCGATTGTTTATGCTTAAATACGCCCATTTTAAATTTGGCCATATTCTGGTGAGATTGGGAGGACAGCTGGGTGTAACTTGATGTGGGCAAAATAGGCACAGTTGAGGCCGCAATTTTGGTAGCAACTTCTGGGTTGCGCAGACAGAGGGCACTCGGGGCCTGAGCGCGTCTCCGCCCCCTTCCACTGCTTGAGTAATAAAACAACAGTAAATGAGCTGTTGGAAAAATTATCCCAGTTTTGGAATTGTATGGTGTTGTTGTTGAGTCGAAAAATACAAATGTGCAGCTTTTTAAACAATATTTGAAACCGACCACAGAAGGTACAACATATATTGTACTGTAATTGTGTTAGAGATTGAATCACCTATTGATATATTTATGCCCCGATTTTGTGTTCTTCTGATCAGCAGGCAGCCTCACAGATGGTGAGATGTCATCAGCTGTGGAAGCTGTCAGTGACTGCAAGCAGTAATGCAGATCTGTGTCCTTGTGGTCCTGGGTACTAATTGGGGAAGGAGTTCTTTTGTTGCTAACAGCAGCAATGCAGATGGTTGTTTAAAGTGGTGGAAGTTCAGCAAAAAGTTCTAACAGGCTGTTAACACATTGTTAGCAATCTTTAGCTGATTACTATCCTTCAAAAACAAGAATTGCTGTACATTAATAAACAGCGAACTTAAAAAGTTGTCTGGTGCCTTTTGAGAGCTTATTAAAGGACAATTATGGAAAACCTCACACAAAAAGGCTCATCCATGGTAAGCTATTTAACCCCAAGTTATAGAAACATAGAAACATAGAAGCTAGGTGCAGGAGTAGGCCATTCGGCCCTTCGAGCTTGCATCACCATTCAATGAGTTCATGGCTGAACATGCAACTTCAGTACCCCATTCCTGCTTTCTCGCCATACCCCTTGAACCCCCGAGTAGTAAGGACTACATCTAACTCCTTTTTGAATATATTTAGTGAATTGGCCTCAACTACTTTCTGTGGTCGAGAATTCCACAGGTTCACCACTCTCTGGGTGAAGAAGTTTCTCCTCATCTTGGTCCTAAATGGCTTACCCCTTATCCTTAGACTGTGACCCCTGGTTCTGGACTTCCCCAACATTGGGAACATTCTTCCTGCATCTAACCTGTCTAAACCCATCAGAATTTTAAATGTTTCTATGAGATCCCCTCTCATTCTTCTGAACTCCAGTGAATACAAGCCCAGTTGATCCAGTCTTTCTTGATATGTCAGTCCCGCCATCCCGGGAATCAGTCTGGTGAACCTTCGCTGCACTCCCTCAATAGCAAGAATGTCCTTCCTCAAGTTAGGAGACCAAAACTGTACACAATACTCCAGGTGTGGCCTCACATCTTTGTCAAAATAGTAAATTCTGTTAGTTGCTAGGCTAACATCCCCAGTATTGAAGCACAGACCACACTCGATCAGCTTCGCTGGGCAGGCCACATAGTTCGCATGCCAGACACGAGACTCCCTAAGCAAATGCTCTATGCGGAGCTCCTTCACGGCAAATGAGCCCAAAGTGGGCAGCGGAAACGTTACAAGGACACCCTCAAAGCCTCCCTGATAAAGTGCGACATCACCACTGACACCCTGGGAGTCCCTGGCCGAAGACCGCCCGAGATGGAGAAAGTGCATCCGAGAGGGCGTTGAGCTCTTCGAGTCTCAATGCCGAGAGCGTGAAGAGGTCAGGCGCAGGCAGCGGAAGGAGCATGCAGCAAACCTGTCCCACCCACCCCTTCCCTCGACAAATGTCTGCCCCACCTGTGACAGGGTCTGTGGCTCTCGTGTTGGACTGTTCAGCCACCAAAGAACTCACTTCAGGAGTGGAAGCAAGTCTTCCTTGATTCCGAGGGACTGTCTATGATGATGATAGACTTATTATACACAAAGTGGTGTATTAGAGTATTTTGCAGGGCAGTAGGCATGGTGGCGTAGTGGTTATGTTACTGGATTATAATGCAAATCAGGAGAATGCGAGTTCAAATTCCATCATAATAGTTATAGAATTTGAAATTTAGCTTTAAAAAGCCGGCACCATTAAAAGTGATCATAAAATTATCATAAAAATCCAACTGGTTCATTCATGTGCTTTGGGAAGAAAATGTGTTTGACATAACTTCCCTTTTGAAGTAGCCTAGCAAGCCATCAGTTGTATGAAATTGCTACAAAGAATCCCAACAACACAGTGGAACCACCTTCAACACAAGGCGACCCACCATCCCCTTCTTGAGGGATATAAATGCAAGTCTTTCTTTCTTCTTTTCTTCCTTTCTTTTGTTCTTTCTTTCTTTCGTTCTTTAGAGGTGTCCATTTGCTAGTGATATCCACATTCCAAGAATGAAGAAAAAGATAGCAAGTGGACACAGGATAGGGGGAAAAAAAGACGGTTAAGAGGTTAAGAGATGGAAAAGGTACAGCCAGAGGATGGTCTTCAGAAGGTTCTTGAAGGCAGGTCATGAAATGGGGAAAGGCTTTAGCTAATTCACATAGTGGACCCATGCTACAGGCATCTGCTTACATGGTTCATTGGGTGTTGTCTCTGTCATGTATGTACTTTTGGGATCACTAACCACTAGATGGCGTCACTTTTGGAGGCCATTGGGCTGCACGCACGTGTATGCAGCCCAAGTATAAAAGGCCAGCCATTTTGTATATTAGTCACTTTGGAGCTTAATAAAGCAGAGCCCAGGCCATACCTCTTGGAGTTAAACAGTACTCAGCCTAACAGTTATTGCACACACAACAAGAACCTTTTTGCATGCAAAAATGAGCACAGTTGGATTGTTGGAGCGATTTGTGGAAGCAGAAGAGTGGGCAGACTTTGTGAGCCATTTGAGCCAGTTCTTCGTGGCCAACACATTGGAGGAGGTCAGTGACGCAGATCGCGCTGGCGGTGTTCCTCACATTTACGGTTCAAAAATGTATGGTCTGATAAAGAATCTACTCCTGCCTGTGAGTCCAACAGAGAAGATGTATGAAGAATTGTGTACACTGGTATAGGACCAACTTAAGCCAGGCGAAGGCATCATCATATCCAGATACAGATTTTACATGCACGTTCACTCAGAGGGCCAGAATGCAGCAGAATTCGTTGCTGACCTGAGGCGTCTAGCGGAACCGTGTAAGTTCGGGGCTGTGTTGGCAGACAGGCTGCGGGACTTCCTTGTAATCGGCATCAACCACGAGGTGACCCTGCATAAACTATTGGCGGTGGAGATGTTGGACTTGAACAGGGCCATCACGATCGCTCAGTCAGGCATGACGATGGATAGAAGTCTAAAGCAGATATCAGTGAAAAATCGAAACTCAGCAAGTACTGTAAATATGATTGATTCGGTGTTCGGCAGAGCGGCACATGGCAGGGCCCACCCGACTGCGTACGCGAAACCTGTGGATGCGCAAAGTCCACCAGCGGGAATGCATCCGATTTCTCCATGTTGGCGTTGTGGGGGAAATCACCAGCACCAGCAGTGCTGATTTAAGCAATATAGTTGCAAAGGCTGTCTGAGAGTGGGGCATCTCCAGCGCAAGTGTCCGCAGATGAGCAAGTGTGCTGCGACACACCACGTGGAGGATGATGTTTCGACTAGTGTGGATCCGGATACGCAATCCGAGATACCAGAGGAGGAAGTGTATGTACTGTCCTCGTTCCTAACTAAGAGTAAGCCGATAATGATCAAACTGAAATTTAATGGGGTGCCGGTATCGATGGAACTGGACACGGGGGTGAGTCAATCGATAATAAGCCAGAGGGCATTCGACAAGCTGTGGGATACTAAGGCTGTGAGGCCCAGGCTGAGTCCAGTCAATGCCAAGTTGCGCACGTACACCAAAGAACTCATAATGGTGATTGGCAGTGCCACAATTAAAGTGTCGTATGACAGTGCAGTTCACGAGTTACTGCAATGGATTGTCCCAGGCAATGGCCCAACGCTGTTCGGCAGGAACTGGCTTGAAAAAAATCAGATGCGATTGGAACGACATCAAGGCATTGTCGTCGGAGAAAGATACCTGTGCCCAAGTACTGAGCAAGTTCCCCTTGCTGTTCGAACCAGGCATCGGCAACTTCACGGGAGCCAAGGTGCAGATCCACGTGGACTCAGATGCAAGACCCATCCATCATAAAGCTCTGGCAGTGCCGTATATGATGAGGGAGAATGTCAAACTGGACAGACTCCAGCGTGAAGGGATCATATCACCGGTTGAATTTAATGAATGGGCCAGCCTCATTGTTCCTGTGCTGAATAGTGATGGCACAGTCAGAATCTGTGGAGACTACAGATCAGCAGGGTTTCGAAATAGGATCAGTATACCCATTACTGAAGGCTAATGACTTGTTTTCAACGCTAGCCGGGGGGAAGTCATTCACCAAAATGGACTTGACATCAACCTACATGACACAGGAGCTGGTCGAGACGTCAAAGAGACTTACGTGCATTAACACGCACAAAGGACTGTTTATTTATCACAGGTGCCCTTTTGGAATTTGCTTGGCTGCAGCAATATTTCAGAGGAATATGGAGAGTCTACTGAAGTCCGTTCCCAGGTCGTGACTCCGAAGAACATCTGAACAACCTGGAAGCAATTCAATATCGTCAGAACAAAGTGGGACTCAGAATGAAATGCTCGAAGTGCGTCTTCATGGCACCAGAGGTCGAATTCCTGGGGAGAAAAGTTGCTGCTGACGGCATCAGGCCCACGGACGCGAAAACCAAGGCCACCAAGAATGCACCCAAGCTGCAGAATGTGACGGAGCTGCGTTCGTTCCTGGGTCTACTCAACTACTTCGGTAACTTCCTACCTAAATTGAGCACCTTATTAGAGCCACTGCACATGCTGCTAAGAAAAGGCGACAACTGGGTGTGGGGTGCGTCTCAAGACAGAGCTTTTGAGAAAGCCACTAATCTGCTTTGCTCTAACAAGCTGCTGGTACATTATGACCCATGTAAATGTTTAGTATTGGCCTGTGATGCTTCGTCATATGGAATTGGTTGCGTACTCCAACAAGTTATGAGTCGGGTAAACTTCAACCAGTCGCGTATGCTTCAAAAAGTTTGTCTAAAGCAAAAAGAGCCTACAGCATGGTTGAGAAAGAAGCATTAGCCTGTGTGTATTGGGTTAAAAAGATGCATCAGTACCTGTTTGGTCTTCAGTTTGAACTGCAGACAGATCACAAGCCGCTCATTTCACTGTTCTCTGAAAACAAAGATATCAATACCAATGCTTCATCCCGCATCCAGAGGTGGGCGCTGACATTATTCGCTTATGATTATGTCATTCGCCATAGACCTAGCACTGAGAATTGTGCTGATGTTTTGAGCCATCTGCTGTTGCCCACACCGGAGGTGGAAACGCCACAACCGGCGGACCTATTGTTAGTTATGAATGCTTTTGAGAGTGAAGGAACCTTTGTCACGGCTCAACAAGTTAAGACCTGGACCAACCAGGAGCCGAATTTATCAGTGTTGAAGAGTTGCTTCCTCATAGGTGATTGGTCTGCCATACCCAAGCAAATGTGCGAGGAGACCAATCCGTACATTCGTCGCAAAGATGAACTGTCTATTCAGTCGGATTGTATTCTGTGAGGCAATCATGTTGTTATGCCCAAGAAAGGGAGAGAGAAATTTGTACATGAGCTACATAGCACACATCCCAGCATTGTAATGATGAAAGCCATCGCCAAGTCTCATGTATGGTGGCTGGGAATTGACTCTGAGCTGGAATCATGTGTGCATCAGTGCAACACTTGCCTGCAGCTCAGCAAAGCACCAGCGGAATCGCCGCTGAGTCTGTGGTCGTGGCCGTCTAAACCATGGTCCAGTATCCACATAGACTTTGCAGCTCTCTTCCTCGGGAAGATGTTTTTAGTTGTGGTGGATGTCATGTATTCAACCAACATTGTAACCCATGTATAAACTGACCTAAGTTGTACACCATGAGAACACTGACCACTAGGTGGGAGACACTCCTAACCTGGACCTTCAGGTATAAAAGGGGAAGCTCCACCCACCTTCATCACTTTGAGTGCTAAGGAATAAAGGACAGGTCACAGACTGACCTTCTCTCAAGCATGGGCCTCGTGTGCATTTATACTGTATAGTAAGGACGTATCAATGGCGACAAGAAACTGGGATTTAAACCACGCGAGCATGGCCACTAGCAGAACAGATGAGAGGTACTGTGTTAAGGAATGGTTGGGACAGAGATTCAACATTGTTAAAGCAGCACACAGTTCTCCAGGCAGACAAGGGCAGTCGGGCATGCCCCAACATGTAGTCGAACCCAAAGGGGGAGTTCGACAGAGACAATGGCAAGCTGAACTGCGATTCACGCCATTGCAAGGGACAATGCGGCCAGTAAGGGGGCCATCAACACCTGTTAATGGTGCACTCAAGGACAATAACAGGGGCAGTCAGGGACGATCGACTGGCAAGGGATCTTTTGTTTCAAACCGCAACTCATGCTGGAGGCGTGGAGGCACACACTCAGCCGGAGTTTGCAGAGATGAGCAAAATACCTGCAGAAATTGCAGAAATGGACACTGGGGGAAATCGCTGGAAGCTGAAGTTCAGCGAGTTCATACACCAGGACCCCACCGATAATGATGAAAGTGCTCCTCAATGGCATCCCAGTATCAATGGAGTTAGATACGGGTGCCAGCCAGTCCCTGATGGGTATCAAACAGTTCGCAAAGTTGTGGGTATCCAAGGTCAGGAGGCCAAAATTATCGCCGATTGACGCACAGCTACGGACTTACACAAAGGAGATCATTCCGGTGCTAGGCAGCGCCACGGTAGTCATGACCCACAAAAATTCGGAGAACAGACTGCCACTCTGGATTGTCCCAGGGGACGGTCCCGCACTACTGGGGAGGAGTTGGCTTGCTGTCATGAACTGGAAATGGAGCGATGTCAATGCAATTTCCTCTGTGGAGCGAGTATCATGCTCACAGATCCTGGACAAATTTGACTCATTATTTCAACCCGGCATTGGTACTTTCATGGGGGCCAAGGTAGTGATTCACATAAACCCGGACGCCAGGCCAGTACACCACAAGGCCAGAGCGGTGCCGTACGTGATGAGGGAAAAGATAGAAGGTGATTTGCTCGCCTGCTGAGGGAAGGCATCATCTCGCCAGTCGAATTCAGTGACTGGGCGAGCCCGATTGTGCCGGTGCTCAAGGTGGATGGGTCGGTCAGGATATGTGGCGATTACAAGGCTACCATCAATCGGGTGTCACTCCAAGACCAGTACCCGCTACCGAGAGCGGAGGACTTCTTTTCGACGATATCCAGTGGCAAACTGTTTTCAAAATTGGACCTGACCTCAGCTTACATGACCCAGGAGCTGGTGAGTGAGTCGAAGAAGCTGACCACCATCACGACACACAAGGGGTTGTTTGAGTACAACAGATGTCCGTTCGGGATTCGCTCGGCCGCCGCGATCTTCCAACGAAATATGGAAAGCCTCCTCAAGTCGATTCCAGGGACGGTGGTTTTTCAGGACGACATCCTCATCACGGGTCACGATACTGAAGAACACCTCCACAACCTGGAGGAGGTGCTACGCAGACTGGACCGGGTAGGTCTGCGACTGAAAAAGGCGAAGTGCGTCTTCCTAGCTCCAGAGGTAGAATTCCTGGGATGAGGGTAGCAGCAGATGGGATCAGCCCTACTGCGTCCAAGACGGAAGCGATCCAGAGAGCACCCAGACCCCGTAACACGACGGAGCTGTGTTCGTTCCTGGCGCTCCTGAACTATTTTTGTAACTTTCTTCCCAAATTGAGCACGCTGCTAGAGCCGCTACACGTGCTCCTATACAAAGGTCGCGAATGGATCTGGGGGGACAGCCAGGAAAGGGCTTTTAATAGAGCACGCAATTTGTTATGTTCCAACAATCTGTTAACGCTATATGATCCATGTAAGAAACTTGTGTTAACGTGCGATGCGTCGTCCTATGGTGTCGGGTGTGTGTTGCAGCATGTCAATGCCAAGGGTCAGTTACAGCCGGTAGCTTATGCCTCCAGAAGTCTGTCCCAGGCAGAAAGGGGCAACAGGATGGTAGAAAAGGAGGCGCTCACATGTGTATTTGCGGTAAAGAAAATGCACCAGTACCTGTTTGGCAGGAAATTTGAGCTGGAGACAGATCACATACCCCTAACGTCCCTTTTGGCCAACAACAAGGCCATAAATGCAAACTCATCGGCCCGCATACAGAGGTGGGCACTCACGTTAGCCGCCTATGACTACACAATTCGGCACAAACCAGGCGCCGATGCACTCAGCAGGCTCCCACTAGCCACCACTGAGGGGGCTACCGAGCATGATGCTGAGATGGTCATGGCTGTTGAAGCTTTCAGAAGTGAAGGCTCACCCGTGACAGCCCGTCAGATTAAAGTCTGGACAAATAGAGACCCGCTATTGTCTCTAGTCAAGAAATGTGTCCTGAATGGGGACTGGGCAGCCACGTACAGGGCATGCCCTGAGGAATTTAAACCATTTCACAGGCGCAAGGATGAACTCTCGATTCAGGCCGATTGCCTACTGTGGGGAAACCGCGTAGTCATGCCCCAGATGGGCAGAGAGGTGTTCATCAGAGAACTCCACAATGGGCACCCGGGCATTGTCACGATGAAGGCAATTGCCAGGTCACACATTTGGTGGCCAGGGATAGACGCAGATCTGGAACTTTGTGTTCGCAGGTGCAACACGTGTGCCCAGCTGGGCAATGTGCCCAGGGAAGCCCCTCTTAGCCCCTGGCCATGGCCCGCCAAGCCTTGGTCACGCATCCATGTGGACTACACAGGTCCTTTCATGGGGAAAATGTTTTTGGTTGTAGTAGACGCCTACTCCAAATGAATCGAGTGTGACATTTTAAATTCAAGCACATCCTCTGCCACGGTAGAAAGTCTACGGGCAATGTTCGCCGCCCACGGTCTACCGGACATCTTGGTCAGCGACAATGGCCTGTGCTTCACAAGCACTGAATTCCAGGACTTCATGGCAGGCAATGGAATTAACCATGTTAGAACGGCACCATTCAAGCCGGCCTCAAACGGCCAGGCAGAACGAGCAGTGCAGATAATCAAACAGGGGATGCTCAGAATCCAAGGGGGTTCCCTACAAACCCGCTTATCACGCCTCCTGTTGGCCTATAGATCCCGACCACACTCGCTCACAGGGGTTCCACCCGCAGAGCTACTAATGAAAAGGACGCTCAAAACCCGGTTATCCCTTATACACCCCACCATGAAATAAATTGTCGAGAGCAGGCGCTAGTCACAATATGACTACCATGACAGGAATGCGAGAGGGCGATGTATTGATGTAAATGATCCTGTTTTTGTCCTCAACTACGCTGCAGGGCCCAAATGGCTCGCAGGCACTGTGGTTGCCAAAGAGGGAAATAGGATTCTGGTAGTTAAACTTACCAATGGACAAATCTGCCGCAAACATGTGGATCAAACAAAAAGGAGGTTCAGCAACCCCATAGAAGAAGCAGAGGAAGAACACGATATAGAGTTCACTCCACCACAGGTGACCGAACACCGGAACCAAAGGGAGGAGAGCCCAGTCACTGTGGGCAGTCCGGACAGGCCTGAGGCACCGCAAACAGCAGATACTCAGGCCAGCGTCCAACAACCGGAGCCCTAACTCAGGCGCTCTACAAGGGAGCGTAAACCACCAGAGAGACTCAACCTGTGATCCTAATAAGACTTTGGGGGGGGGAGGTGATGTCATGTATTCAACCAGCATTGTAACCCATGTATAAACTGACCTAAGTTGTACACCGTGAGAACACTGACCACTAGGTGGGAGACACTCCTATCCTGGACCTTCAGGTATAAAAGGGGAAGCTCCACCCACCTTCATCACTTGAGTGCTATGGAATAAAGGACAGGTCACAGACTGACCTTCTCTCAAGCATGGGCCTCGTGTGCATTTATACTGTATAGTAAGGACGTATCAGTGGATGCATATTCGAAGTGGATAGAGTGTATAATCATGTCATCCAGCACATCCACAGCTACCATTGAGAATCTCAGTGTCATGTTCGCGACACATGGTCTGCCTGACATCGTTGTTACCAACAACGGATCATGCTTCACCAGTCAGGAGTTTCAAGAGTTCATGAAACTCAATGGTTACAAACATGTAAGGTCAGCAACGTTCAAACCTGCATCCAATAGGCAAGCAGAATGTGCTGTCCAAATCATAAAGCAGAGTATGAAGCAAGTAACCCAAGGGTCACTGCAGACTCGCCTGTCATGCATACTGCTTAGTTACAGGACAAGACCACAAACGCTTACCGGGGTCTCACCTGCTGAACTAATGATAAAGAAAGGTCTTAAGACCAAGCTATCTCTTGTACACCCTGACTTGAATGATCATGTTGAATATAGAAGACAAAGTCAGCAAGGGTATCGCGATCGCGCAGCTGTGTCACGTGATATTTCTGTAAATGATCCTGTATATGTTCTGAATTATGGTCAGGGTCCGAAGTGGATCACTGGTACTGTCATGGCCAAGGAGGGCAACAGAGTTTTAATTGTCAAGCTCAAAAATGGGCAAACATGCAGGAAACATATGGATCAGACAACGCCACAGCACACAGACGAACCGGAAGAGTCGGAGGAAGAGACAATTGACGGCCAACCAACCTACCCCCAGTCATCAGAGGACTCAGTGGTCATCAGTGAATCGGGACTTTCAATCACTGACATGTTCAATGAAAATGGACTTTCAATCCCTGACATGGCCATTGCCACTCCCACCAGGTCAGCCACCCAGCCACCAGTCACAACAGACTCTGAACACTCACCCAAGGTTGGTGTTGAACTGAGACGGTCAAACCAGGAGTGTAAAACACTGGGCCGTCTCAATTTTTAAAAGACTGTGTTAATATCTCAGAGGGGGGTATTGTCATGTATGTACTTTTGGGATCACCGATCACTCGATGGCGTCACTGTTGGAGGCCATTGGGCTGCACGCACGTGTGTGCAGCCCAAGTATAAAAGGCCAGCCATTTTGTATATGAGACGCTTTGAGCCTTAATAAAGCAGAGCCAAGGTTATACCTCTTGGAGTTAAAGAGTACTCAGTCTAACTGTTATTGCATACACAACAGTCTCTGCATGTCCTGTCTTCTTGTGTCTTTCCATCGTGTGGGCTTGTAATTTGTTGTGCATTGCTGAGAACAGGACTCATCTGCTGTGGACCTCCTGGCTCCTTGCATTGAGGTCACCCTTCAATTTCAGCATGTGCTCGATTACATTGTTGTCCAATTTAGAAGTCTTTTCTGACCATGACTCTCTGAACAACTGTGCATTCGATATCCATATTGCAATTCAACTAGTGAGAACCTGGTAGATTCTCAGTACTACCCTGCAAGCAAACAATAAATATATTAATGTTTTACCTCAGTCCTTGGGGTTTTATTCAGCATATGCCTGTAGCATGCAAGTTAGTGTGCCATTAAATCTCTCTTCCAGCCTGTTTGTGTGAAGATGATATGGGTGGATCAAAGTTACTCAAGTGAGTGACTAGCTGGGACATAAAACTGTCTCTCTGGTAATATAAACTATATTCTGGTGTGATATATTTACAGAGCACAGCACACACAGCTTTCTAACATGGCAGGTAGCTCTCTCAGAAGCCACTGCAACGTGTCTGGCTCTGTTTAATTATTAACTCTGTAGTTGCAGTATATAATACGTCCACATCCACAGTGTGGAGCTACAAACATTACAAGCTCACAGACATTATACTTCTCCCTCCTTAATGAAGACATTATTATTACAACATCATACATAACTTGCATGTTTATACATGACACAGGATATAGACTTATTTTTTTCATCTTTACAAATTTAACTTTACCACTTGTTTTCTGTTTCGAAGAGGATACCTTTGCTCTCAAACAGAACATTCCAAACATGGTGTTGAACTTAAACTCATTCGAACCTCATCCTGAGGAACGTTTTCCTCCATGGAATTTCCTTAATTTTGATTTGAACTTACTCTAACTTCAGGCTGTTTGTTTCCCTGACTCGGCCTCAGACTTACATTCTGATTTTCTCCTGGATTTGTTTCCAGTACACTGGATGTAGGAATGCTATTGGTATATCGAAACTATCTGCTGAATCAGAAATAATTGAATCATTCCTACCTTCAACTCCTTCCATGTCTGTAGGTAAAATATGATCAATATGAACAAACCTAACCTGTCCATAATCAAACATCTTGACCAAATATGTGCGAGGACCACATATCTTCACCACTCTTCCTAGTAACCACTTCAATAATTTATGATGATGGTTCTCACTCTCACATTCTGGTTTAATTTCACACTTCTCTCTTTTACTCTACCTTTATCATGATTCTCTTTCTGTCTTAATTGTGTCTCTTCTATGGACTGTGCCAAATTTGGTTTTACATAAGAACATAAGAACATAAGAATTAGGAACAGGAGTAGGCCATCTAGCCCCTCGAGCCTGCTCCGGCATTCAATAAGATCATGGCTGATCTGGCCGTGGACTCAGCTCCACTTACCCGCCTGCTCCCCGTAACCCTTAATTCCCTTATTGGTTAAAAATCTATCTATTTGTGACTTGAATACATTCAATGAGCTCGCCTCAACTGCTTCCTTGGGCAGAGAATTCCACAGATTCACAACCCTCTGGGAGAAGAAATTCCTTCTCAACTCGGTTTTAAATTGGCTCCCCCGTATTTTGAGGCTGTGCCCCCGAGTTCTAGTCTCCCCGACCAGTGGAAACAACCTCTCCACTTCTATCTTGTCTATCCCTTTCATTATTTTAAATGTTTCTATAAGATCACCCCTCATCCTTCTGAACTCCAACGAGTAAAGACCCAGTCTACTCAATCTATCATCATAAGGTAACCCCCTCATCTCCAGAATCAGCCTAGTGAATCGTCTCTGTACCCCCTCCAAAACCAGTATATCCTTCCTTAAGTAAGGTGACCAAAACTGCATGCAGTACTCCAGGTGCGGCCTTACCAATACCCTATACAGTTGCAGCAGGACCTCCCTGCTTTTGTACTCCATCCCTCTCGCAATGAAGGCCAACATTCCATTCGCCTTCCTGATTACCCTCTGCGCCTGCAAACTAACTTTTTGGAATTCATGCACAAGGACCTCAGCATGTTGTAATTTCTCTCCATTCAAATAATATTCCCTTTTACTGTTTTTTTTCTCCAAGGTGGATGACCTCACACTTTCCGACATTGTATTCCATCTGCCAAACCTTAGCCCATTCGCTTAACCGATCCAAATCTCTTTGCAGCCTCTCTGGGTCCTCTACACAACCCGCTTTCCCACTAATCTTTGTGTCATCTGCAAATTTTGTTACACTACACTCTTGTCCCCTCTTCCAGGTCATCTATGTATATTGTAAACAGTTGTGGTCCCAGCACCGATCCCTGTGGCACACCACTAACCACCGATTTCCAATCCGAAAAGGACCCATTTATCCCAACTCTCTGCTTTCTGTTCGCCAGCCAATTCTCTATCCATTCTAATACATTTCCACTGACTCCGCGTACCTCTATCTTCTGCAGTAACCTTTTGTGTGGCACCTTATCGAATTCCTTTTGGAAATCTAAATACACCACATTCATCGGTACACCTCTATTCACCATGCTCGTTATATCCTCAAAGAATTCCAGTAAATTAGTTAAACGTGATTTCCCCTTCATGAATCCATGCTGCGTCTGCTTGATTGCACTATTCCTATCTAGATGTCCCGCTATTTCTTCCTCAATGATAGTTTCAAGCATTTTCCCCACTACAGATGTTAAACTAACCGGCCTATAGTTACCTGCCTTTTGTCTGCCCCCTTTTTTAAACAGAGGCGTTACATTAGCTGCTTTCCAATCCGCTGGTACCTCCCCAGAGTCCAGAGAATTTTGGTAGATTATAACGAATGCATCTGCTATAACTTCCGCCATCTCTTTTAATATCCTGGGATGCATTTCATCAGGACCAGGGGACTTGTCTACCTTGAGTCCCATTAGCCTGTCCAGCACTACCCCCCTAGTGATAGTGATTTTCTCAAGATCCTCCCTTCCTATATTCCTATGACCAGCAATTTTTGGCATGGTTTTTGTGTCTTCCACTGTGAAGACCGAAGCAAAATAATTCTTTAAGGTCTCAGCCATTTCCACATTTCCCATTATTAAATCCCCCTTCTCATCTTTTAAGGGACCAACATTTACTTTAGTCACTCTTTTCCATTTTATATATCGGTAAAAGCTTTTACTATCTGTTGTTATGTTTTGCGCAAGTTTACCTTCGTAATCTATCTTTCCTTTCTTTCTTGCTTTCTTAGTCATTCTTTGCTGTTGTTTAAAATGTTCCCAATCTTCTAGTTTCCCACTAACCTTGGCCACCTTATATGCATTGGTCTTTGATTTGATACTCTCCTTTATTTCCTTGGTTATCCACGGCTGGTTATCCCTTCTCTTACCATCCTTTTTCACTGGAATATATTTTTGTTGCACACCATGAAAGAGCTCCTTAAAAGTCCTCCACTGTTCCTCAATTGTGCCACCGTTTAGTCTGTGTTTCCAGTCTACTTTAGCCAACTCTGCCCTCATCCCACTGTAGTCCCCTTTGTTGAAGCATAGTACGCTCATTTCTGACACAACTTCCTCACCCTCAATCTGTATTACAAATTCAACTATACTGTGATCACTCATTCCCAGAGGATCTTTTACTAGGAGATCGTTTATTTTTCCTGTCTCATTACACAGGACCAGATCTAAGATAGCTTGCTCCCTTGTAGGTTCTGTAACATACTGTTCTAAGAAACAATCCCGTATGCATTCTATTAATTCCTCCTCCAGGCTACCCCGTGCGATTTGAGTGGACAAATCGATATGTAGGTTAAAATCCCCCATGACTACTGCCATTCCTTTTTCACATGCCTCTATTATTCCCTTGATTATTGCCCGCCCCACCGTGAAGTTATTATTTGGGGGCCTATAAACTACGCCCACCAGTGACTTTTCCCCTTACTATCTCTAATCTCCACCCACAATGATTCAACATTTTGTTCATTAGAGCCAATATCGTCTCTCACATGAGAGCCAATATCGTTTTAACAACGAGAATCTGGTCCGTGGCTGTCGTTTGAGAAACAACTCTGCTAGTGTTTTACCAGTAGTTGTATGAGGAGTATTACGATATGTAATCAAAAAATTAGTCAATTTGTGATCCAATGACAACTTTCGTTTCTTTAGATTTGGATCTAACATTTGTTTTATGAGGGCACGTTTTACAATTTGTACAGTGCGCTCTGCTGCACCATTCGAAGCAGGGTGGTATGGTGGAACCTTGGTATGTTTCACACCATTTTTGCTCAGGAACTGTGCAAATTCTTCTGAACAAAATTGTGGTCCATTATCCAAAACAATTTCTTCTGGGAGGCCAAATGAAGAAAATAATCTTCGCAAAATGTCTAATGTTTTAATTGTTGTTATTTTTCACATTGGAAACACCTCTATCCACTTCGAATGGCTATCAATCACAATGAACGATTGTTGTCCTTCTAACTCAGCAAAATCAATATGCAGCCTTTGCCACACCCTGGGAGGCCATTTCCATGGCTGTCATGGTACTGATGGTGGTTGCTTGCTTACCAATTGACATGTCGTACACTGACTCACGATGTACTCTATATCTTTATCAAGACCATAAATAACTGCGTGTAAAACTCTTGGTCAAACACATTCCCAGGTGCTGGTCATGGAGGTCTCCTAATAATTTAGACCTGAATTTATTTGGTATAACCACTCATGCACCCCACATGATACAATCTTTATCGACTGATAATTCATTCCTACGAATGAAAAATGGATGAATATCTTTGTCTGTTACCTGGTTTGGCCATCCATTTACAATATAATCATACACCTTTGACATCACTGGGTCACGTTTGGTTGCTCTACCAATCTCTTCAGCTGTGACTGGCAGTTCATCAATGTATGAAAAATATAACACTTCTTCCCTATCTGTTGTAACTTGTGATGGGGAAGGCAACCTAGACATAGCATCAGCATTACTGTGATCAGCTGATCATCTGTATTCAATATCTTATGTATATGTTGGCAAAATCAAAGCCTATCTCTGCATTCAGGCTATAGCTAATGTTGGAACTGGGGACTTTGGATGGAGGATTGCTGTTCAGGGCTTATGGTCCATAACAATGGTAAACTTATGACCATACAAGTATTTGTGAAGCTTCTTGACCCCAAAAATTAATGCCAAATCTTCCCTTTCAATTTGCACATAATTACTCTCACTGGCACTGAGAGTGCATGAAGCAAAAGCAATTGGTCTCTCCTCCCCACTGCCCGATACATGAGAGATTACTGCCCCAACTCCATTCGGAGAGGCATCACATGCTAGCTTAATCACCTTAGATATGTTATAGTGCACTAACATGGTGCTCTCTACCAATTTGCTTTTACACTTCTTGAATGCTGTATCGCATTCTTTTGACTAGTTCCAATGGACCTGTTTTTTCAATAGTTTATTCAGTGGATGTAATACTGTAGCCAAATTTGGTAGGAACTTTCCATAATAGTTCAAAAGACCCAAGAATGAACGAAGTTCAATGACATTCCTGGGAGTGGGTGCATTTCTGATTGTATCCAGCTTTCCCATGGTTGGATGTAAACTATCTTTGTCTACTTTGTACCCTAAGTACTCCACTGAATTTTTAAATAACTCACACTTATGAGCAGACACTCATACTCTGTGCTTCTCTAGCCGTTTGAGGACTTAATTCAAAATGTTATTATGAATTTGCCTATTTGGTGCTGAAATTAGTATGTCATCCAAATAACATAATACCCTTTCAATACCTTGCAAAATCTGGTTCATCACCCCTTGGAACATGGCAGAAGACACTCCAAACGGTAGCCTATTAAATTGATACAGGCCTAGATGAGTATTTATAGTCAAGCATGACTTGGACTCCTCATCTAGTTCAAGCTATAAGTAGGCATTCGTAAGATCCAGTTTTGAGAAAATCTGACCACCTGTCCGTGTTGTGAACAAATCTTCTATATTCGGCAAAGTATTGGGGACATTACCCTCTAGAACCTGGTTTACGGTTACTTTATAATCACCACACAATCTTACCTTACCATCGGACTTAGGTGCAACAACAATGGGTGTAGCCCAATTACATCGATCTATCTTACAAATAATGTTCTCAGTCTCTAATCTTTTGAGTTCTTGCTTAACTTTCTCCTTGAGTGCATATGGTACGGAACATGGCTTGTAGTAAACCGATCTAGCGTCCTTCTGTACCCTGACACTCACCTTGAAGCCTTGGATCGGACTGCCTGTTTCACAGAACACCTTCGGATACTTCTTAATAACATCATCCGTTGATGCAAATCTCGTTTTCACATGGAAAACCTCACTTCAATCCAGCTTCAGTGATCTCAACCAATTTCTTCCTAGTAAGGCTGGCTTGTCTTCTTTCACTACTATTAGAGGCAAGTACTGAAATTGATCATTATATTTCACTGGTACGGTGATACGACCTAACACAGGAATTTTCTCTCCCGAGTAGCCTCGCAGCTCCATCTTGGCTTTTTCCAATGGGAAATCACGCAATTTGTTGAGGTATGGCGACTCCGGTACTACACTCATGGATGCACCCATGTCGTGTTCGACTGGTATCTTAAATCACGCAACATCTATGTGGATTTTGATGCTTTCTGAATCGCTGTCCTTTAACCTCGTGCTCCTGATGACATGTAACTCTAACATCTCCTCATCCTGTCGTTGTTCTTCCATGCTATGTAGCCTGTGGGGATTTCTACTCAGAGCTTTGAAAACTGGACTCATTGCTTTGAAAGCTGATTTACCCTTCAGTTGGCATGCCTTCGCAAGATGCCCAGTCTTTCTGCAGAAGAAACACTCTGCCTTCACGTATGGACAACTTTGAGCAATGTGTTGTCCCAGGCACCTATAGCACAACTTCGACGCTCTGTTAGAATTTCCAGTTTCTGAGACTTTGGGCCCACACCGCCTTTTACCTTGAACCTGCAGGTGATTTATCTCGGACGACCGTAATTATTATTTAATTCTCGGGAATATTGTTCAGCCATGCCCATCGACCTCGCTGTCTGACAAGCAATCTCAAAAGTCAAGTCATCTGTCGTCAATAACTTCCTTCTGATTGCATCATTTTTCATCCCACAAACAAAACGATCCTGCAATGCTCGGTTTTGAAAGATTCCGAAATTACAGTGAATAGATAGCTTTTTTAATGCTACAATGTAATCACTGATACTTTCATCAGCTTTTTGATTTCATATACCGAAACGATAGCTTTCAGCAATTTCCAACGGTTTGGGTTTATAGTGCTGCTCCAGCTTCAGTAAAATCTCTTTAAGAATTGTGTCCTTAGGCTCGTCAGGCACAAGCAGATTTGTCAGTGTTTCATACAATGGCGGTCCAGCTGCAGATAAGAAGACAACTCGCTTATGTTCCAATATCGCCTGATTCTGGACTGCATTGTCTGGAACTTCGATTATGTTATTTGCAGTGAAATACACTTCTAGCCCATCCATATACGCTTTAAAATGTTCCCGGTCGTGTCTATATTCCCCCAAATGTCCCATTACACCTGCGGATGCTGCCATTTTAATCTCTAGCTGTTCACACAGTGTGCTGTGTTTTACCTCGGATTTTGTAGCTTTTTCCCAAGACAGAAACTTCCAAAGTCTCCCTGTCAGCTGGCTGAATCCTTTACCAACAAAATTTCAGCTTTAAATCATCTGAAAAATCCCATCTCACCACCAAATGTGATATATTCACAGAGCACAAGCACACACAGCTTCTAACATGGCAGGCAGCTCTGTTGGGAGCCACCGGAGCATGCCTGGTTCTGTTTCATTATTCAGTTTCTAGTTGCAGTACACAATACGTCCACATCCATAGTGTGGAACTACAAACATTACAAGCTCACAGACATTACATCTGGGAACTCAACTTGAGTAAAAATTCCTAACAATACTTTGGCCACAATATCTGTTTAAGTGTAGCCTCCCATGGTGACTATGTGCAGTTTTCTTGACGACTCCTTACAGTATGGGATCTATGATACCTCTGCGCACATTCTCAAATGTTCTGTTCATAAAAAATAGGGCTTGAAGTGGCAGTTTGTTGCAAACTACCAGTTTAAGCTGACATTGTCACACTTAGAAATTTCAGCCGTCTCTTTAGAAATATTGGGCGAATGAAAGTACTGCAACGATCTGTCCTTATCGCAGTTTACAATTGGTGTCCTGCCAATGGCATGTCATGGGACTCTCTTCACTAAATCTTTTCAATACACTTGCCATATCTGTTGTAAGATTAGTCATTTACATTTAGATTGGTGTTTTTAACATATAAGCCATTCGAGCCTAGGCTACGCATCTTATTGCATGAACAATACGTGCTTATAAACATAAGTTGATAGGAATCATGAGACGGTAGCTAAAGATCATGAAATGTTCAAGTTAGAACCAACCAAAATGCAGAAGGATATATCGAACAGAGCATGCTCCCAAAGTTGCCTACACTGCAGTCTGTTTGAAACTTTGGGCAGTCAAGATTATACTTGAACTTTCATGAAATCTCTGCTTTGTCTGTATCTCTTTCATGGCTTCAAATGGACTCCTCATTTGACACAAGACGGGCTGAGTTATGTTTTCAAAATTTGAAGGGACCTCTTCAACTGAAACACAGCCAGTCAAGCATGTATTCAAACAAAATCCACAGGATGCTTATATTTTAAGTTCAATGTCTTATCCTTGCCTCTGATACCCGTCAGATATAGGGCCTGCTTTACATCTGGTTAAAGTACACCAGTTCCCAGAGCTTTAGACAGTGGAAAATAGAGAGGTCACTTGTAGAGCCCAGTCTTTACTCTTTTGGATCTAAGACACACTTCTAGTTGTGGATCCGGTGGGGGTGATATGATCACGCCTGAAACAGGTGGTGAATGTTAAGTTAAATGGAAGTGATATAGTTTTGCTTTCTGAGTCATTTACATCCCCAACTGGTTCAAGTCCTATGCTAATACTATCCATATAAACTGGGCTTTCTGAGTTGTTGAGTGGCACCTGCATTGCACTGCCTCTGTGCTGTCAGACTGCTTGTCCAACACCAGTTCTGGATGAGCTGCAATTTCTCCAGTTAAACATTGGGAAGACCAAAGCTATCATCTTTGACCTCCATCACAAACGCCATACTCTCATCACACTCTTTAAACTTCAGCTCGTCCAAAACACTGATCTCATATCACATCCTGTACCAGGTCCTGCTCATCTATCACCCTCGATTTGCTAGCCTGCACTGACTCCCTGTCATCCAATGCCTGTAATTTAAAATTCTCATCCTCATTTTTAAATCTCTTCATAGCCATGCCCATCCATATCTCTGTAACCTCCTCCAGTCCATCAAACACCCCACCCCGGACTCTGAGATGCCTCTGACTCTGGCCTCTTGTGCACCCCCTCCCTTCACTCCATCATTGGTGGCCGTGCCTTCAACAGGTTAGGAATTCCCTCCCTCAATCTCTCTGCCCCTCCTCTTCCATCTGCTCCTCGAAGACCATCCTTGACCAAACTTTTAGTCACCCTTCCTAATATCTCCTTCTTTGGCACCTCTGTTAAGCAACTTGGGATTCTTCAACATTAAAGGTGATATGTAAATACAAGTTGTTGTTGTAATGGAAAGCAGAATATTACTCAAAATAGTTAAGGAAGGTGAGACCAACAACTTTCATTTATATAGAGCCTTTAATGTAATTAAACATCCCAAGGAGCGATTGTCAAACAAAATTTGGCATCAAGCCACATAATGAGATATTAGGACCAGGTGATCAAAATCTTGGTCAAAGAAGTAGGTTTTAAAGAGCATCTTAAAGGAGGAGAAAGAGATAGAGAAATGGAGAGGTTTACGGCAGCAATTCCAGAGCGTAGGTCCTCGACAGCTGAAGGCACAGCCACCAATGGTAAAATGAAGAAAATTGGGGATGCGCAGGAGGGCAGAACTGGAGTAGTGCAGAGATTGAGGTGGATTGTAGGGTTGTAGGGCTGGTGGAGGTTAGAGGTAGGGAGGAGCGAGGTCATGGAAGGATTTGAAAACGAGGAAGAGAGTTTTGTTTCATTTAAATTATGAAGGATTTATTTACTCAGAGTGATAATGCAGAATAATTTCAGTCAGGATAGTAGAAACAAAAGCATTAGGGACTTTCAACATCCAGTTGGATGCTATAATAAGAGAGTTGGGGTACTCGTATCTGCTTTGATTTTCTTAGTCTTATGTTCTGAGATTCCAGGGGCCCAAAATTCACCGTCCCCGAAGGGATGGCTCCCGCAGCGTTTGGGCGGTCAATCAAAAAAATCGATCGACCGCCGCGGTACTTTGCCCTCCCCGAGCCATATGCAGCTCAGGGAGGATTTCAGCGGTGTTCACTTCCGCCGGAAACAGCGCGGTGAAACCGCAGTAAAGGAAGGTTTCCAGCGGTGAGCTCTGCAGCGTGCGGGCTGCTGGAACGGGGCTACCACAGCAACATTCACCGAGGAAAAGGTAGGACTTTTCCCGGCAGTGCCCCCGCGAGGTTTTCGATGTGGTATTTGAACGTGACGCCGCTGGGGCCCTTTGGTAAGTAAATCGTTTTATTACTTATTATTGTTTTTATTTCATTTTCCAGCATCTGCAGTATTTATCTTTTGATATAGTTTTATTAATTATTAGTGTTTTTATTTCATTTTCCAGCATGCGCAGTATTTATCTTTTCATACAGTTTTATTAATTGTTTTGGCTCCATTAAACCTGCTGAGTGCTGCTCACAGGTTTGCACATACCCCTGTACTTTTGTACAACTTTCAGGTCTGACTCTTTAGCGGAGGCCTGTGGGCTGCAGAGACCTGCTTGGTCGGGTTCACCCTGAGGATGGGAGGTTGGGAGGGCGACACTTGGTACACCTGCTCAGAAGCAGGGCGGCACGCAGGAGAAGGTGTCGCTGTCAGCACCGTGCAGACAGGCAGCGGGCAAGGGAGGCAGCAGCCATGATTCGTTCATTCTGCGCCAGACCAGTGTGCCCGCCGCCTTCACCGGCCCGAATCAGGATTGCGGTTGGCTGCTTGGGGACGAGGGATATCCCCTGTCCACTTGGCTGCTCACTCCACTGCGGAACCCCAGGACAGCACCAGGTCATGCCGACAATGACGCTCATTGTGCCAGCAGGAGCATCATCGAGCAGTGTATGGGTATCCTTAAACAGAGGTACCGGTGCCTGGACCGCTCTGGTGGCACCTTGTACTCTCTTCAACGGGTCTCCATAATCGTCGTGGTCTGCTGCATGCTGCACAACCTGGCCATCATGAGGGGACAGTCGCTGGAGGTCAAGCCAGCAGTAGCACCTGAGGAGGAGGAGGAGGCACAGGAGGAGAAGGAGGAGGAGGAGGAGAATACCCGTCGCCCCAGAGCTAGGAGGTGTCGACCCATCACCACCCTGGAAGGGCCGAGCGCAGACTGTCCAGCACCCTCCTGGGAGGGTGCGTCCTCACATATATGGAGGTGCCTGACACCTCCCCTGCAATCTCCCTCCATGCATTATGTACTGGCGGTCTGCCAGGTCTCCCCACATCAGGAAACAGTATTCTTCTTCTGTCCACCACACCGTCCATCAGTGTCTCCAGCTCCATATCAGTGAACCTGTTGGCTCTCCTTACACCTCTTCCACCAGCCATCCTTCCAACTTCCTTCCCCCCCCACCTCAGGGCCTTGCTGCAAACTGTTGCCTTTAAAAAGGCCAGGGAGGAGCTGGCTTGTTAGAAACCCTTACCTGCATGCTGAATTTATCAGCGGTGATAACGCTCAAATTAAGACATCCACACTGCTGAAAAATCCACTTTGGAAGGGTTCATTAGCGCTGGAACTTATTTATTCACTGTTGGAGCTGAATATGGGGTGGCCCAGCCACTCAAAAATTTTGCCACTAATGGCCCCAAAAAGGTGGGGGGGAGCACCAGCCTTCCAGTGGTACTGAATTTCGGGCCCCATGTCTGTGCTGTGTTAGTTGATTTTAGCTAAGCCAACGGTTAAAGTACAACAATTGGCCTCAGTTCTCCCGTGTTAGAAAAAGGGAAATCATCCAGGATTCCTGCTCCTGATTAACTTGTCATTTGTCATTTGGCAGATCTTGCTATGCATAACTTTGCTGTTGCATTTACCTACAAAACAACAGTTACTGTACTTCAAATGTAATCCATTGCCTTAAAGCACTTTGGGACACCTTGAGATTGTGAAAATGCAAGTTCTTTCTTTTTCTTAGCTGCTCAGTATCCAGCGACCCCCGCTCGGACATAGCGTATGTAGATTTTGGATTAGGACATGATTAAACTTGGCTGTAATGCCATCTTCAGTCAAATAGCCCAATGACCCTCATTAACAATTCTCACTCATGAACAATGGCACTTCAGCAAAGTACTAGAGGGCCACTGGCAGCCAATGGCCGTACTCCAGCAAAGGGTCAACCTGTTCAGGATATGAAGCAAGAAAATAAACCCTAATTTAAACAAAAATTCAGCAACAAACTAAATCGACCGAGGATCAGCGTTGTTCGCAATACAGCTCAAGCCCCAGTTGTAACCCACCTCTCATTATCTGACCCTCAACCAACTTATTGTTCCATTGATCTGTGACATGATTTCAAGATTGCCAGCTGTGTATGATTGAAATAGAGATATAGAAGTTTTCAAAATGATATGGTGGAATTTTCTCATGGGGAAATCTTGTTCGTGCTGTATGTC
Organism: Pristiophorus japonicus; assembly: GCF_044704955.1. Taxonomy (NCBI): domain Eukaryota; kingdom Metazoa; phylum Chordata; class Chondrichthyes; family Pristiophoridae; genus Pristiophorus; species Pristiophorus japonicus. The sequence goes on along the minus strand of NC_091982.1, from coordinate 7,500,377 downwards.
GCAGAATGAATTCTTTGTAAGCATGTTCATGATTTGACTACATATAGTGCAAAGAGGAAATCTCCCTCGTCCCTCGTTTCCCCCCCCCTCAGGTGGATTTGCAGGAGTGGTCCTCAATATGTACTCATAGTCTAGGGCAGGAAAATACAGAATGGTAAAGTTAGCTGTTATTTTCAACAGTTTTCTGCTGGTGGGGAGACTTGTATGATTCAGTTGATTTCAAATCAACTTTAAATTAAAATCACATTTCTTTTTTAAATATTGGCTAATAAATTGGAAAACTGCTACATAATGTCATTTTCTTGCCATTTATGCTGAATTGTGATTGAGCCACAGGAGAACTAAATGGAATATTTTCTGAAAATATTTAAGCAAGTCAATAAAGTCCAGTCTCCAATGCTGTGATTTACAGAACCATGCTCTGTGGAATTGCATTTCCACAAATTGATGACATCTGATACTATTTTTTGCTGATTTGCTGTGCCTCAGTCTATTGTATACTCGGATCACTCTCTGATTTACAGACTGCACATACAGCTATAAAAATCTGAGCAAAATATAAGATCAGCAAATGCACTGAGTTGATGTACTAACACTTCATTTGCTATGTTGGCTATAGGCATTGGTTTAGTAAGTGTGGGGCTTAAATTCAACAACGATTTATTTTGTTAATTTTTTGGGTCACCGTTGGCCAAAAAACATAACTGCACCCATCACATACATGAAGTGGCTACAAGAGCAGGTCAAAGGCTGGGTATTCTGCAGCAAGTGCCTCACTTCCTGGCTCCCCAAAGCTTTTCCACCATTTACAAGGCACAAGTCAGGAGTGTGATGGAATACTCACCACTTGCCTGGTTGAATGCAGCTCTAACAGCACTCAAGAAGCTCGACACAATCCAGGACAAAGCAGCCCATTTGATTGACACCCCATCCACCAGCTTAAACATTCACTCCCTCCACCACCGGCGCACCATGTCTGCAATGTGTACCATCTATAAGATACACTGCAGCAACTTCAGCTTCTTCAGCAGCACCTCCCAAACCCCTGACCTCTACCACCTAGAAGGTCAAGGGCAGCAGGCGCACGGGAACACCACCACCTCCACGTTCCCCTCCAAGTTGCACGCCATCCTGACTTGGAAATATATCGCCGTTCCTTCATCATCGCTACGTCAAAATCCTGGAACTCCCTCTCTAACAGCACTGTGGGAGCCCCTTCACCACACGGACTGCAGCGGTTCAAGAAGGCAGCTCACCGCCACCTTCTCAAGACCAATTAGGGATGGATAATAAATGCCGGCCTTGCCAGCGACGCCCACACCCCAGGAACGAATTTTAAAAATGCACTGTCAGCATAGTGGGTTAAAACACACTGCCCTTTCACCTCTGGGTCTTGATTTTGAATCCAGCTCAGAGGGATGAATAAAAATCTCTCTCTACTGGATGTAAGGTCCTATGAGAAACAGGTTTACGATGGTTTTATTCTCGCTCTAAGTAGATATAGTTTACAAAAAACTGCTCATAATTTGGCACTAATTGGAAATTCAAACAGTTCTTAAGGATGGCCGATGAAGGTGATCACGAAAGAAAGGCTTAGCTAGTCCATCCCAGAAGTCACTGCAGTCTCCTTGCCCCATCATGACATCCAGCAGTTCCTCAAGAGTTTTTGCCTTTAAATCCCTACCCAGAGATCATACGCACATATTGAACATTCTTTGTCTGAGGAAGAGGTTACTGGCATGGAAGTGTCATGCTGGTAGAGTGAAATGGAGTTGTGCCCTGCCCCTAATCTGTGTTATACCTAATTTTGGAGTAATCTGGTGCCAAAGAACCAAAGGATGTGTGTATGGATATACAACTGCAGATCACTGAAAGAGTGTGACTGAGGCTGTGGCTAAATTTGAAATCAAAAATGGAGATCTTGGTATTTTCAATAAATTTATTTGATGGAAAGGTCAAAAATAAGGTTACATCCATTCCAACTCCCACTTCCAGACACTGGGATCTGTTCTCTGATTGAGTTGAGGCCAGGCACTTTTGAATTCATTTAAGAATTTCATATATCATTCCCTTATATTAAAATGTGATATTTGATTGGATTTAGTGATTTATTTATTCCATACAGAGTTGTGGGCTAGATCAACTGGAGCTTGACTTACCGGACTCACTGACAATATGCCTTTCTGCGTCAGTAAGCTCTTTGCTTCTTTACCTCTGTCTTGTGTTTGTTTGCTGCTATGCATTGTCATTGATTTTCCTGTTTCCCTGCCATGAACCTGCTCTGGCATTACTTCTTATTAGCCTCAGATTTGCTGTGTTTCCTCCCCTGTTCACATTTATCGCATCGCTTCTCTATGCGTTTGAATAGTCTGGGTCTGTAAGTGATATTATATAATCCCATTCCTGCCCCCACTGGTACATTTTGGGGGCTTTATGCCAAACAATTTTTTTTAGGTTCAGCATCTCCGACCATTTCCCAAAATAGTAGGTCAACCTGGGCAGTGACTCATGCAACGACTGTCCAAGAAAGCAGGACTCCAGAGATCTCGACGCGGATCAGTAAATGGTGTGCAGCAGTCAAACATCATCAAAATCCTCACACTGCATCTGTTGCAGCAGCTGCACATTCTTAGACTGAAACTTTTGTGTGGTCGTAAATGTTTATGACTCTCCAAGGATCATCAAAGGTATGCGTACCTGTACTCTGGTTATACTTAGCACACTTAACAAATCTAAAATATTGAAATGCTGCTTGGTATGCTATCATTTCAGCTGGCTTCAGGATTAGTTGATATTTTCCCATCTGGCACTTTCAGGCATTATAAAACTGCCATATGGCAGATCATTTTTTGAAATCTGAAAGCTGCCAATGCCATTAACTCAAGGGCAGGAGTTAACCCCAACCCTGATGATACAAAGATAGGAGGAAAAGCAATGTGTGAGGAGGACACAAAAAATCTGCAAAAGGACATAGTCAGGCTAAGTGAGTGGGCAAAAATTTGGCAGATGGAGTATAATGTCAGAAAGTGTGAGGTCATGCACTTTGGTAGAAAAAAAAATCAAACAGCAAGTTATTATTTAAATGGGGAAAGATTGCAAAGTGCCACAGTACAGCGGGACCTGGGGGTACTTGTGTATAAAAAAGGGGATGGAGTATAAAAGCAGAGAAGTCTTGCTACAGCTATATAAGGTATTGGTGAGGCCACACCTGGAATACTGCATGCAGTTTTGGTTTCCATATTTACAAAAGGATATACTTGCTTTGGAGGCAGTTCACTAGGTTGATTCCGGGGATGAGGGGGTTGATTTATGAGGAAAGGTTGAGTAAGTTGGGGGTATAAGATTATGAGGGGCCTGACAAGGTGGATGCAGAGAGGATGTTTCCACTGATGGGAGAGACTAGAACTAGAAGGCCTGATCTTAGAATAAGGGGCCACCCATTTAAAACAGAGATGAGGAGTAATTTCTTCTCTCAGAGTTGTAAATCTGTGGAATTCGCTACCTCAGAGACCTGTGGAAGCTGGGACATTGAATAAATTTAAGTTAGAAATAGACAGTTTCTTAAACAATAAGAGGATAAGGGGTTATGGGAAGCAGGCGGGGAAGTGGAGCTGAGTCCATGATCAGATCAGCCATGATCTTATTGAATGGCGGAGCAGGCTCGAGGGGCCATATGGCCTACTCCTGTTCCTACTTTTTATGTTCTTATGTAACATGCCCAGCGTAGATACCATATGCCTACACTTGACTGTGATCCACCCTGAGTGCCTTTTACAGCCCAATTACAGAGTGCCAAGTAATGCAGTTTGATGACAGTACTTCAGAAAGTGGAACCTTCACCATCCATAATACAAGGTGCTAAAATACAGGGTCGTCACGTTGGGGCAAATATCTTTAGTGTAGACAACTCTCCAAATTAGTTAGAAAAATTGTTCAGAAAAAATACTGCCTGATAGGAGTTACATATATCAAATATAGTTCGACTCTCCCTGTGTGGATCTGACTGTTTGCATCACTTGACTCGGTAGACAACCATCAGAGAGCAGCTCCAGAGGAAGTTATGTACTTCGATATTGCTTCCAATCCATGACCTTTAACAGTACACCTCTTGAGCCAAACATATGCATTTACATATTTTTTTATTTTAATTGTTGGTTTCAAGAACATAAGAACATAAGAAATAGGAGCAGGAGTATGCCATATGGCCCCTCGAGCTTGCTTCATCATTTAATACGACCATGGCTGATCGGATGATGGATTCAGCTCCACTTCCCTGCCTGCTCCCCATAACCCCGTCTTCCTTTATTGGTTAACATAGAAACATAGAAACATAGAAAATAGGTGCAGGAGTAGGCCACTCGGCTCTTCGAGCCTGCACCACCATTCAATATGATCATGGCTGATCATGCAACTTCAGTACCCCATTAGTGCTTTCTCTCCATACCCCTTGATCCCTTTAGCTGTAAGGGGCACATCTAACTCCCTTTAGAATATATCTAATAAACTGGCCTCAACAACTTTCTGTGGTAGAGAATTCCACAGGTTCACAATTCTCTGAGTGAAGAAGTTTCTCCTCATCCCCAAATGGCTTACCCCTTATCCTTAGACTGTGACCCCTGGTTCTGGACTTCCCCAACATTGGGAACATTCTTCCTGCATCTAACCCCGTCAGAATTTTATATGTTTCTCATTCTTCTAAATTCCAGTGAATATCAGCCAAGTCGATCCAGTCTTTCATCAAATGTCAGTCCTGCCATCCCGGGAATCAGTCTGGTGAATCTTCGCTGCACTCCCTCAATAGCAAGAATGTCCTTCCTTAGATTAGGAGACCAAAACTGTACACAATATTCAAGGTGTGGCCTCACCAAGACCCTGTACAACTGCAGTAAGACCTCCCTGCTCCGATACTCAAATCCTCTCGCTATGAAGGCCAACATGCCATTTGCTTTCTTAACCGCCTGCTGTACCTGCATGCCAACTTTCAATGACTGATGTATCATGTCACCCAGGTCTCGTTGCACCTCCCCTTTTCCTAATCTATCACCATTCAGATAAGATTCTGCCTTCCTGTTTTTGCCACCAAAGTGGATAACCTCACATTTATCTACATTATACTGCATCTGCCATGCATTTGCCCACTCACCTAACCTGTCCAAGTCACCCTGCAGTCTATTAGCATCCTCCTCACAGCTCACACTGCCACCTAGCTTAGTGTCATCTGCAAACTTGGAGATATTACATTAAGAAACTGTCTATCTCTATCTTAGTTATTCAATGACCCAGCTTCCACAGCTCTCTGAGGCAGCAAATTCCACAGATTTACAACCGTCTGAGAGAAGAAATTCCTCCTCATCTCAGTTTTAAATGGGCGGCCCCTTATTCTAAGATTATGCCCCCTAGTTCTAGTCTCCCCTATCAGTGGAAACATCCTCTCTGCATCCACCTTGTCAAGCCCCCTCATAATCTTATACATTTCGATAAGATCATCTCTCATTCTTCTGGATTCCAATGAGTAGAGGCCCAACCTACTCAACCTTTCCTCATAAGTCAACACCCTCATCTCTGGAATCAACCGAGTGAACCTTCTTTGAACTGCCTCCAAAGCAAGTATATCCTTTCTTAAATATGGAAACCAAAACTGTACGCAGTATTCTAGGTGTGGCCTCACCAATACCGTATATAACTATAGCAAGACTTCCCTGCTTTTATACTCCATCCCCTTTGCAATGAAGTCCAAGATTCCATTAGCCTTCCTGATCACTTGCTGTACCTGCATACTATCCTTTTGTGTTTCTAGCACCAGTACTGCAGCACTTTGAAATTTTTCTCCATTTAAATAATAACTTGCTCTTCGATTTTTTTTCTGCCAAAGTGCATAACCTCACACTTTCTGACATTATACTCCATCTGCCAAATTTTTGCCCACTCATATAGCCTGTCTATGTCCTTTTGCAGGTTTTTTGTGCCCTCCTTACACGTTGCTTTTCCTCCCATCTTTGTATCATCAGCAAACTTGGCTGCATTACACTTGGTCTCTTAATCCAAGTCGTTAATATAGATTGTAAATAGTTGGGGTCCCAGCACTGATCCCTGCGGCACCCCATTAGTTACTGATTGCCAATCCGAGAATGAACCATTTATCCTGACACTCTGATTTCTATTAGTCAGCCAATCCTCTATCCAAGCTAATATATTACCCCCAACCCCGTGAACTTTTATCTTGTGCAGGAACCTTTTATGTGGCACCTTGTCAAATGCCTTCTGGAAATTCAAATACACCACATCCACTGGTTCCCCTTTATCCACCCCTGTTTGTTACATCCTTAAAGAATTCCAGCAAATTTGTCATACATGACTTCCCCTTCATAAATCTATGCTGACTCTGCCTGAGTGAATTATGCTTTGCGAAATATCCTGCTATTGCTTCTTTAATCATGGACTCCAACATTTTCCCTACCACAGATATTAGGCTAACTGGTCTATAGTTTCCTGCTTTTTGTCTGCCTCCTTTTTTAAATAGAGACGTTACATTTGCAGTTTTCCAATCTGCTGGGACCTCCCCAGAATCCAGGGAATTTTGGTAAATTACAACCAATGTATCCACTATCCCTGCTGCTATTTCTCTTAAGACCCTAGGATGCAAGCCATCAGGTCCAGGGAATTTATCTGCCTTTAGTCCCATTATCTTACTGAGTATCACCTCTTTAGTGATTGTGATTGTGTTAAGTTCCTCCCCACCATAGTCCCTTGACTATCTACTGTTGGAATATTTTTAGTGTTCTCTACCGTAAAGACTGATACAAAATATTTGTTCAGATTTTCTGCCATCTCAATGTTCCCCATCACTAATTCCCCGAGAATTGGATAAATGATTTGTTTCAGAATATCGAAGCAGCCACATTAATTTTCTACCTTCCTAGAGCTTACAAGTGAATAACAGTGTTAACTCTGGGATGTGCTCCAACTGATGGATACATGTATAATCATATAAAATAGAAAAGCTCTACAGTCTGGAAATTGCTCTTTTGGATAACAAGAAAATTGCGAATGAGAAAGGCCATTAGGCCATTCTTAGCTCATCCATCTAGAAAGATACTAAAGTTTCCCCATTGCAGCATCCAATTTATTCTGAAATGATGCAGGGTTTTCACCATCATGACTCTATCCAGGAGTCCAATCCATATATTGATTACTCTGTGTAAAGAAGAACTTCCTGATACCAGTCCTAAATTTAGTCTTTTACGAGTTTGAACCTGTGACCACTTGTCCTACTTTGCCAATTTAATTTGAAGTCATTTTCTAGATTTACTTTTTGATATAATCTTGTGTACCCTTATAAGGTCACACCTCCAAGAGCCTCCTTTCAAGGCTGAAAGTTTCTCCAATCTTTTCTCATAACTGAGACCTTTGACACTGGGGATTACCCTTCTGTCTCTTTGCACTACTTGGAAGTCTCCCTCAGTGGCCAAAACTAGATACAATAATCAACGTGTGGTGTTGAGTACTAGTTCCAGTTTTAAGCAAGACTTCCTCTGACTTATATTCTACTGTTTTGGCTATATAGTTCAATATTTTATTGGCCTTGTTGATTGCTGCTCTGCATTGGTTGAACATGTTCCAGAGGGGTATAATTGAAAAGCAGAGAAGTTATGTTAATCTTGTATAGAACCTTCATTAGACCACACTTTAAGTACTGTGAACAGTTCTGATCTTCATATTATAAACAGAATATAGAGACACTAGAGATGGTGCAAAAAAAAATGACTAGCATGATACCAGAACTGAGAGGTTATGCCGATCAGGAAACATTGTACAGGCTGGGGCTCGTTACTCTAGAAAAGAGAAGACTGAGGGATGACCTGATAGAGGTCTTTAAAATTATGAGAAGGTTTGATAGGGAAGACATAGAAGAGATGTTTCCACTAGGGACCATAAATATAAGATCATCACCAATACATCCAATAGGGAATTCAAGAAAACAGAGAGTGGTTTGAATAGGGAACACACTATCGCAGGGAGTAGTTGAGGCAACTAACGTAGATGCATTTAAGGGAAGCTGGATAAACACATGAGGGAGAAAGGAATAAAAGTGTAAAGTCCTTACACAATACCGCAAATCCACACGAGGTACATTCTATGGACAAGTTCACTCCATGACCTAAACATTTACAGGACCAAGAAGTGATGAGCCTGTGTGGGACCTCCCTTTATATACCTGGGTGACCAGGTGAGGAGTGTCTCCCACAAGTTCACCCCCCTGTGGTCAAGGTGTGAATTTCTTACGTATATACAGTATTGCAGTGTTGTTATATAAAGGTTACATACATGACATCACCTCCCCCTCAACATCTTATTGGGATCATAGGTTAAGTCTCTCGGGTGGTCTGTGCTCTCTCATGGAGCGCCGCAGTTGGGCCTCTGGTTGTTGAGCCTTGGTATGCGTGTCTGTCACCTGTGGTGATTCCGGCCTGTCCGGGTTGACCGCAGGGACTGTGCATGCTGCTGAATGTTCTTGTTGCTCGTTCACTGGCGGTGGTGTGAATACCATCTCATGATCTTCCTCAGGTTCCTCAGTGTCCACGCTGAACCTTTTTTTTACTTGGTCCAGATGCTTGCGGCATATCTGCCCATTGTTAAGTTTAACCACTATGACCCTATTCCCCTCTTTGTCTATTACAGTACCCTCAAGCCATTTGGGGCCCAAGGTGTGATTGAGAACAAATACGGGGTTCTCAATTTCTATACATCTCCCCCTTGAATTTCGGTCATGGTACTCGTTTTAGGACTGGCGCTTGCCCTCAACAATGTCGGACAGGACTGGATGAATGAGGGACAGCCGAGTTTTGAGTGTTCGTTTCATGAGTAGCTCCGCGGGCAGGACCCCCGTGAGCGAGTGCGGTCGGGACCTATAGGCCAGCAGGAGGCACGATAGGCGGCATTGAAGGGAGGGTCCTTGAATCCTGAGCATGCCTTGTTTTCTGATTTGGACCGCACGTTCCGCCTGGCCATTGGAGGCCGGCTTGAACGGTGCTGTCCTCATATGGTTAATGCCATTACCCGACATGAACTCCCGGAATTCGTAACTTGTGAAACATGAGCCATTATCGCTAACAAGGATGTTCGGCAAGCCATGGGTCGCAAAGGCCACACGCAGACTCTCCACAGTGGTGAACATCATGCACGAATTAAAAATGATGCACTCGATCCATTTCGAGTACGCATCAACCACAATGAGAAACATTTTTTCCATGAATGTGCCCGCGTAGTCTACGTGAATATGTGACCATGGCTTGGTGGGCCAGGGCCACAGGCTGAGCGGGGCCTCCCTGGGGCATTACCCAGCTGGGCACACGTCATGCACCTGCGAACACGGTGTTCCAGGTCTGAATCAATTCCAGGCCACCGCACATGTGACCGGGTAATGGCCTTCATCAGCATGATGCCTGGGTGCTTGCTGTGGAGTTCCCTAATGAATGCTTCCCTGCCCGTCTGGGGCATGACTACCCAGCTGCCCCATAGTAGGCAGTCAGCTTGGATGGAGAGCTCATCCATCCGTCTGTGAAACGGTCTGACCTCCTCAGGGCATGCTCCGTGTGCGGGCATCCAATCCCCAGTCAGGACACATTTCTTAATCAAGGATAGGAGGGGATCTCTATTGGTCCAGATTTTGATCTGCCGGGCTGTGATGGGGGAGCCTGCGCTGTCAAAGGCATCGACAGCCATGACCATCTCAGTGCTTTGCTCTGCTGCCCCCTCAGTGGTGGCCAGTGGAAGCCTGCTGAGCACGTCAGCGCAATTTTCAGTGCCGGGCCGGTGCAGGATGGTGCAGTCATAAGCAGCCAGCGTGAGAGCCCATCGCTGTATGCGAGCTGACACATTGGCATTGACAGCCTTGCTGTCTGACAGCAGGGATGTTAACAGCTTGTGGTCCGTTTCTAATTCGAACCTCCTGCCAAAAAGGTACTGATGCATCTTTTTCACCCCGTAGACACATGCGAGTGCTTCCTTCTCAACCATCCTAAATCCCTGTTCAGCTTGAGAGAGCGACCTGGAGGCATAAGCCACAGGTTGGAGTTGGCCCTCATCATTACTCTGCTGCAACACGCACCCAACCCCATAGGATGATGCATCACATGTCAAAACCAATTTCTTACGGGGATCGTACAGGATCAACAACTTATTTGAACAAAGTAGTTTCCTCGCCCGATTGAAAGCCCGTTCCTGATAATCCCCCCAAAACCAATCACAACCCTTACGCAGGAGCACGTGTAGTGGCTCCAACAATGTGCTTAAGTTCGGCAGAAAGTTCCCGAAATAATTCAAGAGTCCCAGAAATGAACGCAGCTCCGATGTGTTACCGGGCCTGGGCACTCGTCGAATCGCCTCCGTTTTGGATTCAGTGGGCCGAATCTCATCTGCAGCAACCCTCCTGCCCAGAAACTCGACCTTGGGAGCCAAAAACACACACTTAGACTTCTTGAGTCGCAGGCCTACCCGGTCCAGTCGGCGTAGCACCTCCTCCAGGTTGTGGAGGTGTTCCTCGATGTCACGACCGGTGATGAGGATGTCGTCCTGAAATACTATTGTTCCAGGAATGGATTTGAGCAGGCTTTCCATGTTTCTTTGAAAAATCGCGGCTGCTGATCGAAGCCAAACGGGCACCTGTTGTAAATAAACAGTCCCTTGTGCGTGGTGATGGTGGTCAGTAGTTTAGATTTGTCGGCCAGTTCCTGGGTCATGTAGGCTGAAGTGAGGTCCAACTTGGTGAACAGCTTGCCGCCTGCTAGTGTGGCAAAAAGGTCCTCTGCTCTCTGGAGCGGGTATTGGTCTTGTAGTGACACCCGGTTGATAGTGGCCTTATGGTCGCCACAGATCCTGACTGAACCATCCGCTTTTAGGACAGGAATGATGAGGCTCGCCCAGTCGCTGAATTCAACAGGTGAGATGATGCCCTTTCTCAGCAACCGGTCTAACTCGCTGTCAATTTTCTCCCGCATCACATACAGCACAGCTCTAGCTTTGTGGTGCACTGGTCTGGCGTCCGGGGTGATGCGTATCACTACTTTGGTACCTTTAAACGTCCCGACGCCAGGTTGAAATAGTGACTCAAATTGCTGTAGGACCTGTGAGCATGAACTTCGCTCCACAGATGACGTGGTGTGCACATCCCCCCCATTTCCAGTTCATCTCAGCTAACCAGCTCTTCCCCAACAGTGCGGGACCATTGCCCGGGACAATCCAGAGCGGCAGCCGGTTCACCAATCCATTGTGTGTGATCGGCAACATTGCACTGCCTAGCACTGGAATTATTTATTTGGTGTATGTCCGTAATTGTGTCTCAATGCGTTCTAGTTTGGGTCTGCTGGCTTTAAGTGGCCACAGCTTTTCGAATTGTTGAACGCTCATGAGTGACTGGCTGGCCCCCGTGTCCAGCTCCATGCATACAGGGATGCCATTTGATAGGACTTTCATCATCATAGGTGGCGTTTTGGGATATGAGCTGTGAAGGTTTGCCACATGAACCCGCTGAACTTCAGCATCCATTGATTTGCCCCAAGCGTCGTCCTGTCTCGCAGACCCCTCATCTGGTTCATCCGCCTCATGTATTAGCCTGGTTACAGGCTTTCTGCACATTCTGGCTAAATGGCCACTGAGATTACAATTTCTGCAGACGAACTGTTGAAACCTGCAAGCCCTGGCAGTATGTCTGCCCCCACACCTCCAGCATGAACTGAGATTCCCATTGTTGTGAACAAAAAAGCTGTTGCAAGGAATTCTTCGCTGATTGTCCCTTTTACTGCTCTTGAGCACCCAGTTAGTGGGTGTCAATGGCCCCATCCCGGGCCGCATTGTCCACTGGGGGAGCGTAAATGTCCGTTCAGCCTGCCATTGTCTCTGTTGGAGACTTACTCTTGGGTCTATGGCTGCCTGGGGTGTCTCGAACTTCCCTTGCCTGCCTGCGGGACTCTGAGTCGCGTTTATGATATTGACTCCCTGAGGCAGAATTGTGCGCGTATATTATCTTGATTTCCTCCTCCCCCGCCATAAAAGTCTGAGCCATCAACGCCGTCGCTTCCAAGGTCAAGTCCTTGGTCTCAATTAGCTTTCTGAAAATCCCAGCATGACCGATGTCCTCAAAAAAGAAATCCCTTAGCATCTCCCCCCTGCAGGCATCTGTGAACTTACAGAGGCTGGCCAAGCACCAGAGGTTCTCAACGAAATCCGGTATGCTCTGTCCTTCCCGACGTCGGTAGGTATAGAATCTGTGTCGGGCCATGTGTACGCTACTCGGCGGTTTGAGGTGCCCACCGATTAGTTTGCTGAGCTCTTCAAAGGTTTTGTCCGCCAGCTTCTCGGGTGCCAGCAGGTCTTTCATGAGCGCGTAAGTCTTAGGTCCACAGCTGGTCAGCAGATAAGCCCTGCGCTTGTCGGCCGTTGCGTCTCCCAGCCAGTCCTTTGTGACAAAACTCTGCTGGAGCCTCTCAATGAAATCGTCCCAGTCCTCAGCAACACAGTGCCGTTCATCTGTGCTGCCGGTGGCCATTCTCGTGGGTCGTTGATTCCCGTTTCTCGTTGCCAATGTAAAGTCCTTACCACAAATCCACACGAGGCACACTCTATGGACAAGGTCACTCCATGACCTGAACCTTTATTCACAGGACCAAGAAGTGATGACCCTGTGTGGGACCTCCCTTTATATACCTGGATGACCAGGTGAGGAGCGTCTCCCACAAGTTCACCCCTTGTGGTCAAGGTGTGCATTTCTTACGTATATACAGTATTGCAGTGTTGTTACATACAGGTTACATACATGACAAAAAGTATACGGTGATGGGGTTGGGAGGGTAGGAAGAGGCTCATGTGGAGCACAAACACCGGCATGGACTTGTTCAGCTGAATGTAATATTGAGCATTGAGTCTACTAAAGGTCTGCTGGTCTCTTTCAACTTCATTCTTTGCTTTTCTCAACACCATTCCTGTGTGTGTACGTCACTCATTGCAGCACTTTACACTTCGATGAAATTTTCTACAGACATCATAGTTTTGCTCAGATAAATCTATTGGCCAGGATTCTGAGGAAGAAGGCGGGTTGGGGGCGGCGAGGAGGGGGGGCGGGGGGTTGTTGGGCAATGCGGGAGGCGGATTTTCTCAAGGCCCTGCCGACTTTAACGGCAGGTCCAGATTTGCATGTGAGGCCTCAATTAGGTGTGTGGCTGCACAGAGGAGGAAGAGAGGGAGGGTTCACGTGGGGGCCGGACCATTAAATGAATGGATTGGTGGGATGGGGGAGTGGGTAGAGGATCGGGGGTTGGCTGCTCCTTTAAATAGATTGGGGGGGTTGGACAGAAGAATGGGGGGGCGTGGAGGGAAAGAGGATTGAGGCCGGATGATGGCGGGGGGGCGGGGTCGCTAAAGGGAAGATCGTGACCAGCCACTAGAGGATCATGGCTGGCCTCAGCATCATCACTGTGATGAGGAATGTCGAGCGGGGTGATCGAAGTCCTCGTGAGGGGGTCGCCGATCGCGAGGGGTGGGTTAGACAGGAGCCCTGGATCCAGGAGGTACATATAAAGGCACTTACCACCTGGATCCAGCAGTCCCCACCTTGCTGTAACTGCCGGGTTTCACAAATTGCGTGTAACCCATCCCACATGCTGTTAAAAACAAAATGGAGGTTAAAAAAGGAGCTTCTCGTTTCATTATAATATTTAAATTGACGTTCTGCCCCCTGGGAGTGGGTTGGTCATCTGCCCCATTCCTCCCCAGCCTCCGCCACCGCCCCCCTACCCCCCCGTCCCGTCCCATCCCGTCCCGCCTCTGGTGAAACTGGAAATGGGCCAGTTGGAGGCAGGATCAGGTCGGGAACCCCATTTTTAACAATTTGACTACTCCCATACTGCAAACATACCCATTTTATGCTTAAAATTCCCCCGATTCTGTCCAATCCAATCTGTAATTTCTGAGCTGCTTCCTTCCATTCTACTCCCCATCCTATTTTGGTATAATTTGCAAATTAAACTTTTTTATCCTCGTTTTTAAATCTCTTCATAACCTTGCCTCTATAACCTGCTCTAGCCCAGCAAGTCACTCCCACCCCCCAAGAACTCAACATTCCTCTGATCTGGTTCTTGGGAATCGGGGGTCAGGCCAGGCCAGGCCGTTAAATGGATTGAGAGGTTGGGCAAAGGATTGAGGGGCGAGGGGGAGAGAGGATCGGAGTCCGATGAAGAGAAGATCATGGCCAGCCACCAGAGGATCTCTCCCCAGCCAGCCGTCCCCCGCCCCCCCTCCCACCCCCAACCCCCGCCTTCGCCGACCCTCTGCCTGAGCCCAGATCCTCAAAGTCCTTGAACATGTTGTAACCTCCCAAATCCATGTCCATCTTTCCCACAACTCCCATGTTTGAATTCCCTCCAACCAGGTTTCTCTCCTGCCACAATACCGAAACGGTTCTCATCAAAGTCGCAAATTACATAATTTGTGGCTGTGACTAAGGTAAACTATCCCCCCTTTCCCTTCGTGACTTGTCTGCAGCCTTTGACGTGGGTGATCACTCCCTCCTTCTTCAACGCCTCTCCACCATCGTCCAGTTGGCACTCGCCTGGCTCCATTCTTATCTATCTAATCGTAGCAAGAAAATCACCTGCAATGGCTTCTCTTCCCGCTCCTGCACCATTACCTTTGGTGTCCTCCAGGGATCTATCCTTCGACCCCTCCCATTTCTCACCTACATGCTGCCCCTTGGCAACATCATCCACATGTACGCTGACGACACCCAGTTCTACCTCACCACCACCTCTCTCGACCCCTCCATGGTCTCTAAATTGTCAGACTGTTTGTCTGACATCCAGTTCTGGTTGAGCAGAAATTTTCTCCAATTGAATATTGGGAAGACCAAGGCCATTGTTTTTGATCCTCACCACAAACTCTGTTTCCTAGCCACTGATTCCATCCCTCTCCCCAACATCTGTCTGAGGCTAAACCACACTGTTCACAATCTTGGTGTTATATTTGACCCTGAAATGAGCTTCTGATCACATATCCACAAGATAATTAAGACCACCTATTTCCACCTTGGTAACATCACCCATCTCCACCCTTGCCTCAGCTGATCCATGCCTTTGTTACCTCTAGACTTGACTATTCCAATGCACTCCTGGCTAGCCTCCCATGTTCGACCCTATGTAGACTTGAGGTCATCCAAAACTTGGCTGCCCATGTCCTAACTTGCACCAAGTCCCATTCACCCATCACCCGGTGCTCGCTGACCTACATTGGCTTCCGGTTAAGCAACACCTCAATTTTAAAATTCTCATCCTCGTTTTAAATCCCTCCATGGCATTGCTCCTCCCTGTCTCTGTAATCTCCTCCAGCCTCACAACCCCCAGAGATATCTGCGCTCCTCTAATTCTGCCCTCCTGAGCATCCCTGATTATAAATGTTCAACTATTGGTGGCCGTGCCTTCTGTTGCGTAGGCCCAAAACTCTGGAATTCTCTCTCCGCCTCTCTACCCCTCCTTCCTCCTTTAAGGCGCTCCTTACAACCTACCTCCTTGACCAAGCTTTTCATCACACCCTAATTTCTCCTTATGTGGCTCAGTGTCATTTCTTTGTCTTATAATACTCTTCTACTTTAAAGGCACTATATAAATACAAGTTATTGTTGTGCATCCCCTCCTCCCTTCACCCATCATTGACAGCCATGCCTTCAGCAGTCATGGCCCTAGGCTCTCGAATTCTTTCCCTAAATCCTTTGCCTCTGCACCTTCTGCTCTTCCTTAAAACCAAGTCTGTGACCAAGTATTTGGTCACTCCTACTAATATCTCCTTCTTTCTATCGGTATCCATCATTGTCAGATTGTGCCTCTATGAATAGCCTTGGGAAGTTTTTCTATGGTAAAGAAGCTATATAAATACTAATTGTTGTTCAGTTAGCAGTGCTCCAAGAACAGGACTTGCATCTACCCAAATAATATCATATCTTTTATTGTTAACTCTTACTAATGAGTTGGTCGCCTAATTTTATGTTGTCAGCGAGTTCATGAATTGAGGTATGGGTTTTAATGAGTAAAATGATAAGTTTGAACACAATCCTGAAAGTGCCTTTGGAAAAGTTAGTCTTGGTAACGGTTAAAAAAATGTTTAAAAATGCCTATTGAAGTTCTCAGTCAGGCAAGTAATTTGGCACAATGTGACATTTTACTGCAATTCCCACAAATTTCTACACAATTACTTCACATTTGCGTAAAATAGGCAGTGAAAATAGATTTTTCCATGTCTCTCGGTGGTAGCAAATCAATTGCCCTCATTATGAGGCAAACCTACCAAATATTTGTCTTCCCTGAGACCTACATTATTGAGCCCTGGGGTGTTTTTAAGGTGTAATATAATCACACAGCACAGAAGGAGACCATTCAGCCCATCCTGCCTGTGTCGGCTCTTTTAAAGAGCAATGTAATTAGTCCTACTTCCCCGCTCTTTCCTCATAGCCCTGTTAATTTTTCCTTTTCAAGTACAGGTATTTATCCAATTAACTTTTGAAAGTGAATCTGTATCCACCACCCTTTTCGGCAGTGTATTCCAGATCATAACAACTTGCTACATAAACATTTCTTCTCCTCCCATCTGGTTCTTTTGCCAATTATCTTGGAGAACAGCCATTAATTTGCTAACAATATTTTTTATATCTTTCTTTGTTCTTTTTCTCTTAATCCTGTAGAGCATGTTCCAGAGTTACATATACTCCATCCCCTTTGCAATAAAGGCCAAGATTTCATTGGCCTTCCTGATCACTTGCTGTAACTGCATACTATCCTTTTGTGTTTCATGCACAAGTACCCCCAGGTCCCGCTGTACTGCGGCACTTTGTAATCTTTCTCCATTTAAATAATAACTTGCTCTTTGATTTTTTTCTGCTAAAGTGCATGACCTCACACTTTCCAACATTATACTCCATCTGCCAAATGTTTGCCCACTCACTCAGCCTGTCTATGCCTTTTTGCAGATTTTTTGTGTCCTCCTCACACATTGCTTTGCATCCCATCTTTGTATCGTCAGCAAACTTGGCTACATGACACTCGGTCCCTTCCTCCAAGTCGTTAATATAGATTGTAAATAGTTAGGGTCCCAGCAGTTTTCCCTGCGGCACCCCACTGGTTACTGATTGCCAACCAGAGAATGAATGATTTATCCCGACTCTTTGTTTTCGATGTCATCGATGACGCATTTTCAGCCGGATTATTTAAAGGAGCCATGGCCACGTTGCATTTGAAGGATCATCTAGGATTGTGCAGGCACTGCACTGGACCATTGGAGTGTTGGAAAGGTGCGTAAACATGACTGCACAGAAACTGAGGGCTAAATCCAAGTTCTCATATGACTCCCTCCATATGATTGTGGAGGAAGTCAGAGCACGCAGGGAGGTCCTCTTCCCTTCCAATGGGCGGAAGTGACCTCCCCAGCAGATCAAATGAGCCTGGCTCCAAATAGCTGAGGAGGTCAACAACAGGGATGCTGTCAGGAGGACCTGGGTGCAGTACCAGAAACGTTTCAATCATCTCATTAGATCAGGAAAGGTGAATGCAAAGCCACATTTAACTTTATCCTGCTGTGCCTCTCATCACATCCCCATCACTCTGCCTTCCCAACAATCTCTTGCACATCATTACTCACACCAAAATACCTTGCATGCCCACCCATCCCTCTCCATCTACATTATCATATCCCCATCTGACTAACCACCCCTCACACTCACCCTCATCCTAATGCAGTCATACCAACTAACAACACGCAAGGAGGCCATTGACATTGGCACCCATTATCCATCATAGTCACCCTTTAAAGACACAACCCATCTATTCCTCACACACATTGCATCACTCTCACTCAACCTTCTTTTCTTTCCTTCCTGGTAGGAGAATAGAGCCTAAAATAAGAGGGAGAGGGAGAGGACCAGAGGTGGCCCGCCATGACCACCTTAACATCAGCAGAGGAGGTCGCCTGGGAAGTATCAGGTGTCGCAGAGCAGCTGGAGGCATGAGACGGAGAGAGGGGGAGGTTTCAGCAACCTGGTGACAGAATTCCATCCCATACAGCTACATGGTACACAGCAGTCACTCATATGGAGACTGAAATCAGCAGCCGGTGAATGTTCATCATGTGCATAAGGTACCTTTACCCATTGATATGACGTATCTAACTCATCTCTTTACTCTCCCACAGATCCATCAAGAGCCCCCCACCCCCACTGTACAGGAGGAAGAGGAAGGCAACTCCTCAGAGGAGCCTCCAGCCTCTGAGGGTGCACCGTCACCAGACCAGATACACACACCTGGGTGGGTGCTACGTGAGATAGAGTAATGTTCTCACCTGGTGTCTCACAAGCCACAAGTGAGCATGAGGAGATGGTGGAAACAGGGACAATGGTGAAGACTCCTCGCCAGAGGGCGGAGAATGCTCCCAGCTCTGCTCAGCTGCCTGCAGACTCAGGGCCATCCAGAAAGAGGGTGATCCTGGAGGTGCAGCTGGAAGTGTAGGAGGCTTTGACAGGTTTTGCGACTGTGATGTCTGAGATGTGCAGAGAATGCAGGAGTCCATCTCCAACATAAGCACCACTGTGTCGCAGCCAATGGCGACTGTTGGTTCTTCCATGGATAGGATGGCCGCCTGCATGCAGCAGCTAATGCACCACTCACAGGAGCACATGGTCTCTATGTAGAAAAGATGGGTATCTATGGAGAATAGATGACTAGCTATGGAGAATAGATGGCAGATGCTCATCGACCTCCTGTCTAGGAGGGATGTCAACGTAAACTTTGATCCTCGTGGAACCACTGCTGTGTAGCAAGGTGCTCTCCTGCTCCTTGCTAGCAGGGAATTGCGGATGGTCTACAAGAGGGATGATGGTGAGAGGGGACATGGAAGTTGGGTTCCTCTCAAAGCACTCACACTTCTCCCCTCTTGCCTCCCCCTCAGTCAGAGCCTCAAATGGCTCCAGGGATCGCGGTGGCCGAGTCTGCCCCTGCACAATCGCAGGAGAAGCAGATTTTGGCGGGACCCTCACGGGCTCCAAAACCCAGATGATGTCCCACAAAAGTGTCTATGCAGTCACATCAGGGAAGTGAGCAGACTGCCTCTACCTCTGTTGAAGCCACAGCGGTAGCACCTCATAGAAGTACGCATAAGGGAAAGATAAAACAGAAGTGACAGATGAAACAGAAGTAGATTCACAAGGGTCGTCACTTGGGTGTTTTAATAAATCTTTTGTGTCAAGTTTCGATTACTGTGATGTCATAGATAAAAATATTTATTTTCAGCACTTTGCGGTCATAGTCAAATTTATGTGCAACTTTGGAAGTGTCTTAGTGAGCTGGAGTGAATGGAGAGACATAGCGTTACCTTCAGCAATGGTAATCGATGTGAAAGGAATGACTTGGTCATTGTAGGGATGCTTTATGGTGGTGCTGTGGGGTGTTGGGAACTTGGCACAGCATGTGACAGCCATATGGCTGTAATGCCTGAATTTCAGTAAATCTGGCCATGGTGAGTCCATCCCAATGTGCTCGAGTACTCCTGTGCCTCCTCCTCCTTCCCTTCCAGCTGATGCTTCTCCTCCTCCTCTGAAGAGGCTGTGCGCTCAGAGCCTTGCTCCTCATGCAGCACTAATCCTCGCAGCAGACCACGACGATTCTGGAGACCCTGGCTGGTGCGTACTGAAGAGCTCCTCCAGATCTGTCAAGGCATCAGAAGCGCATTTTCAGCATGCTTATTGTCTGCTCCATACCACATCTGGTGGAAATGTAGTTTTCATTATATCTCTCCTGGGCCTCAGTACTTAGCCTCCTCAAGAGTGTCATGAGCCACATCTTCAGTGGATAGCCCTGGTCTCCAAACAGCCGGTAAGTCTGTTTGGAGGAGCGAAAATTGAGGGAGGGTGGACTGGCAAAGGATGAAAGAGTTATAGCAGCTGCCAGAGACTTTGGCACACACATGCATGATTATCTTCCTATGGTTGCAGACGAGCTGCACATTGAGGGAGTGGAAGCCCTTGTGTTTGCAAAGACCCCTGGGTGATGATGGGGTGCCCTGATGGCCACATGTGTGCAGTCGATGTTGCCCTGTGTTATATATGTAAACCTGTATATACCTTGTGTAGCCACGAGAGGGCTCATCCCCTGGAGTCCCAAGGGATCCCACAATCCCTGGGGAGCACCTGTACTTGAGGCCTCATAAGCTGGAGAGGCACTCTGGAGACCTGCAATAAAAGACTAAGGTAACACTTTACTTTGAGCTCACAGTATCCAGTCAGACTCTTTATTCATACACAACTGGCGACGAGATACAGATGACGAACCCAACGATGCAGAGAACATTCCTGGAGGAATTTTCGGAAGGAGATGATTGGGAAAACTTCGTGGAGTGACTCGACGAATACTTCAACGAGCTGGAAGGAGAAGTGAATGCTGCCAAACGAAGGGTGATTCTCCTCACCATCTGCGGGGCACCAACGTATGGCCTCATAAAAAATCTGCTTGCTCCAGTGAAACCCACAGAGAAATCATATGATGATTTGTGCACACTGGTCCGGGAGCATCTGAACCCGAAGGAAAGTGTTCTGATGGCAAGGTACCGGTTCTACACCTACAAAAGGTCTGAAGGCCAGGAAGTGGTGAGCTCTGTCGCTGAGCTGAGATGCCTTGCAGGACATTGTGAATTTGAAGGACATTTGGAGCACATGCTCAGAGATTTCTTCGTACATAGCATTGGCCATGAAGTGATACTTCGCAAACTTCTGACTGTAGAGACCCCCAACCTTGAGTAAAGCCATAGCAATGGCCCAGGCATTCATTGCCACCTGTGACAATACTAAGCAAATCTCTCAGCACACGAGTGCTGCTACAAGTACTGTAAACAAAGTAATGTTGTTTTCAAATCGCAACATACAGGGCAGGCTCCACATGCCTGCAGCTGCACGTCCACAAATGTCTCAGAGTCCACCATCAAGGGTGATGAATGCAAGACCGCTGCGAGGGTGATCATCGTTTCCATTCATGCCACTTCAAAGGGTACATTTGCAAGGGCTGTGGAACAATGGGACACTTCAAACGTATGTGCAGGTGAGCTGCAAACCCTGCTAATCCTGCAAACCACCATGTTGCAGAGGAGGACAGATCCACGGCGGATCATGACGAACCAGAGCCTCAGACTGAGGAGGCAGAGGTACATGGGGTGCACACATTTACCACAAAGTATCCCCCGATAATGCGGAAGGTTGAATTAAATGGACTCCCAGTGTCAATGGAGCTGAACATGAATGCGAGCCAGTCCATTATGAACAAAAAGACTTTTGATAAATTGTGGTGCAGCCAAGGCCTTAAGGCCAGTCCTGACTCCCATTCGCACTAAACTGAGAACTTACACAAAGGAACTGATTCCCGTAATCGGCAGTGCTACCGTAAAGGTCTCCTACGATGGAGCGGTGCACAAGTTACCACTCTGGATGGTACCGGGCGATGGTCCCATGCTGCTCGGCAGGAGCTGGCTGGGCAAAATACGCTGGAACTGGGATGACGTCCGAATGCTCTTGTCCGCTGACGATATTTCATGTGCCCAGGCCTTAAACCAAGTTCCCCTCGCTGTTCAAACCAGGCATCGGGAAGTTCCAAGGAGCAAAAGTGCAAATC
Source organism: Pristiophorus japonicus (assembly GCF_044704955.1). Taxonomy (NCBI): domain Eukaryota; kingdom Metazoa; phylum Chordata; class Chondrichthyes; family Pristiophoridae; genus Pristiophorus; species Pristiophorus japonicus. Next base: position 7,478,694 of record NC_091982.1, on the reverse strand, counting down.
CATCAAATTCCGGGGGCGCGACCCATCCATCACAAGGTGAGAGCAGTACCGTACATGATGAGAGAGAGTGTGGAGATCGAGCTGGACCGGCTGCAGTGAGAGGGCATCATTTCACCAATCTAATTCAACAAATGGGCCAGTCCAATTGTTCCAGTCCTCAAGGAAGATGGCACCGTCAGAATCTGTGGTGATTACAAAGTAACTATCAATCGTTTCTCCCTGCAGGATCAATACCCACTACCAAAGGCTGATGACATGTTTGCGATGCTGGCGGGAGGAAAGACGTTCACGAAGCTGGACTTTGGCCGACATGACGCAGGAGCTGGAGGAATCGTCAAAGGGCCTCACCTGCATCAACATGCACAAGGTCTCTTCATTTACAACAGATGCCCGTTTGGGATTTGATCAGCCGCGGCGATATTCTAGATAAACACGGAAAGTTTACTGAAGTCGATCTCACGCATGGTGGTCTTCCAGGACGACATCTTGGTTACAAGTCGGGACACAGTTGAGCATCTGCAGAACCTGGAGGAGGTCCTTAATCGACTCAACTGCGTGGGGCTCAGGTTAACACGCTCAAAGTGCATTTTCCTAGTGCCTGAAGTGGAGTTCCTGGGGAGAAGAATCGCGGCGGAAGGCATCAGGCCCACCGATTCGAAGATGGAGGCAATCGAGAACGCACCGAGGCCACAGAACGTGATGGAGCTGCGGTCACTTCTAGGACTCCTGAACTACTTTGGTAACTTCTTACCGGGTCTCAGCACACTGTTAGAACCACTGCATGTCTTACTGCATAATGGAGATGAATGGGTATGGGGCAAAAGCCAAGAAAATGTCTTCGTAAAAGCTAGAAAATTGTTATGCTCAAACAAATTGCTTGTGTTGTATGATCCCTGTAAGCATTTGGTACTAGCAAGTGATGCGTCGTCATACGGTGTTGGGTATGTATTGCAAAAAGCTAATGAATCTGGGAATTTGCAACCAGTTGCTTATGCATCCAGAAGTCCGTCTAAGGCTGAGAGAGCCTACAGCATGATTGAAAAAGAAGCTTTAGCATATGTTTATGGGGTAAAGAAAATGCATCAATATCTGTTTGGGCTCAAATTTGAATTGGAAACTGATCATAAGCCACTCATATCCATTTTTTCTGAAAGTAAGTGGATAAATACGAATGCATCGGCCCGCATCCAGAGATGGGTGCTCACGTTGTCCGCATACAACTGCGCCATCCACCACAGGCCAGGCACAGAAAACTGTGCCGATGCTCTCAGTAGGCTGTCATTGCCCACCACAGGGGTGGAAATGGCACAGCCTGCAGATTTAGTTATGGTAATGGAAGCATTCAAAAGTGAACAATCACCCGTCACAGAATGATAGATTAGAACCTGGACGAGCCAGGACAATCCTTACTGTCTCTAGTAAAAAATTGTCTGCTTCACGGGAGCTGGGCCAGTGTCCCAGTGGAAATGCAGGAAGAGATAAAGCCGTACCAGCGGCGCAAAAATGAAATGTCTATACAGGCAGACTGCCTTCTGTGGGGTAATTGGGTAGTGGTCCCCAAGAAGGGCAGATACACTTTCATCAGTGATCTCCACAATATTCACCCAGGCATTGTAATGCTGAAAGCGATAGCCAGATCCCACGTGTGGTGGCCCGGTATCGATGCAGAATTAGAGTCCTGCGTGCACAAATGTAACACATGCTCGCAGTTAAGCAATGCACCTAGGGAGGCGCCATTAAGTTTATGGTCTTGGCCCTCCAAACCGTGGTCCAGGGTCCACGTCGACTATGCAGGCCTGTTTTTGGGTAAAATGTTCCTCGTGGTTGTAGATGCGTACTCCAAATGGATTGAATGTGAGATGTCGGCAAGCATGTCCGCTGCCACCACTGAAAGCCTGCGGCCCATGTTTGTCACGCACGGCCTGCCTGATGTCCTTGTGAGCGACAATGGGCCATGTCTCACCAGTGCCAAGTTCAAAGAGTTCATGACCCGTAATGGGATCAAACATGTCACATTTGCCACGTTCAAACCAGCATCCAATGGTCAGGCAGAGAGATCAGTGCAAACCATCAAGCAGAGCTTGAAGAGGGTAACTGAAGGCTCACTGCAGACTCGCCTATCCTGAGTCCTGCTTAGCTACCGCACGAGACTCCACTCACTCACTGGGATTTCATGAACTGCTCATGAAAAGGACACTTAAGACAAGACTCTCGTTAGTCCACCCTGACCTACATGAACAGGTAGAGAGCAGGCGGCTTCAACAAAGTACATATCATGATAGCGCTAATGTGTCAAGCGAAATTCAAATCAATTATCCTGTATTTGTGTTGAACTATGGACAAGGTTCCAAGTGGCTTCCCGGCACTATTGTGGCCAAAGAGGGGAGCAGGGTGTTTCGAGTCAAACTTTCAAATTAACTCATTCACCGGAAACACTTGGACCAAATCAAACTCAGATTCATGGACTATCCTGAGCAACCCACTTTGGATCCTACCTTCTTTGACCCCCCAACATACACACCAGTGGCAACCGACACCATGGTTGACCACGAAGCAGAACCCATCATCCACAGCAGCCCAGCAGGACTCACCATACCAGGCAGCCCAGCAAGGCCAGCTGCACAGCAGCCCAGCGAGGGCCCAACAAATGATTCACCAGAACCAGCATTTGCACCGAGACGATCAACCAGGGAAAGAAAGGCCCCAGATCGACTCACCTTGTAAATAGTCATACTATTGACTTTGAGGGGGGAGTGTTGTTATATATGTAAACCTGTATTTACCTTGATAAGCCACCAGAGTGCTCATCCCCTGGAGTCCCAAGGGATCCCACAAACTCTTGGGAGCACCTGTACTTAAGGAGGCCTCACAGGCAGGAGAGGCACTCTGGAGCCCTGCAATAAATGACTACGGTCACACTTTACTTTGAGCTCACAGAATCCAGTCAGACTCTTTATTCATACACATCACCCTGCATCCATGGGAAGTATGCCAGAGCCACAAAGCTCTGGAACACTGGTTTCATCAGTGGCAAAGTTGATATAATTGGCTGACTTTTCAAAGAGGGCATCGATTACCTGTGCGATGCATCTATGCGTGGCCCATTGCAAGATGCCGCAAATGTCTGCTGCAGAGCTCTGGAAGGAGCTTTGGGCGAAGAAGTTGAGGGCGTTGGTTGCTTTGACAGCCACTGGTAAGGAGTGTCGATCAATTCCTTGGGGCTGCAGTTCTTGCTCGAGCAATCTGTAAATGTCTGTGATGACCTGGCATGATAGCCTTTACCTCCTTTGGCACTGCTGCTCAGTCACGTCGAGGAAGCTCATCCTCTGCCTGTATACCCTGTGTTGGGGGTATGGGGGTATTATCTCCAGTACGGTGCAACCCTGCTCTGATACCCTCTATCCTGTGTAGCATCAGGTGATTGAGGAGATGGTTGGTAGTGTTGTTGTTGGTGTTACTGGTGTGGCTGGTATTGGGGCTCATCGTGGTCCAATCCTGAGGAACAAGGTGAGACAGTATAAAGGGAACCTCTGCTTATATAATAGATGGCAGGTCAAGTAGAGATAAGAGAAGCAAGTGTCATTGGTGTGATAGGTTCTACCAATGAGGTGATAGTGGATCCTTGCAACCTTTAGAAAACTAAATCTGTGCTGATAATGAAGTCAGCAACAGCGTCAGCCATAGCAAAGTAACCAGTTGTCAGGTGGGAGAATTTATTGTACTTTCCATCTTGTGCACAAATGAGCTGGATCAATGGCTACTCAACTTCCACCTCAGGTTAACAGACGTGATTCCCGAGCTGCGTGATTCCTGTGCTCATCCCGAGGAATTTGAAAGGTAGGGTTAGAAAGAGGTTCAAGGATCTGACAAGTACCTCATAATCATCTAAATTACCGAGGCCGTTTGGGTCGCTGCCACACTGGCAAACGTGCCGGTGGAAAAGGTGCGAGGGGGTGGGTGGGAAAGGTGCGTGGGGGTGGGATGATGGCAGGTTGCTGACTCGCTCCAAGTTATTTCAAATTTCCCTTCCGTCCCGCCTCCAATCAGACCTGCACAGATGACAGAAAATTAGGGCCGATGTGCTTTTTAAACACCTTGGGAAGTTTTACTACATTAATAACGACTTAATAAAGTTATTGTTGTTTTGAATTGATGGATACGTCATCAGACATGTATTGTATGAAATTTGTCTGTCTGCCATTTTAACAAAGACGTTAAAGGGATCAACTTTTGCTAAATAGCAGATGAAAGAATGACTAATCTCACAGTACAATTTGAACCTTTATTTTAAAAGATATAGGGCTAGATTTTCCATTATTTTTGCATGCATAACGCCCACTTAACATCCATTTTAACGCTGAAATGATGTGTAACGCCCAGATATTGCCCATTTAGCCACAAAATGGTAACTGACGCCCATTTTTCTCAGATGCTTATCGGCGAGCGTTACTTTCGCCATGTACGTAACGGCGAGAAAAAATAATACCGCCCGCCCACTTTTTTTGGGCGGAATCATCAGAATAGGTGAACCCAACGCCCATAATATTGCCCAGTGTTACTTTCGGCACGTAATTAACGCCGAGATTCAATAATACCGACCGCCCACTTTTTTTTGTCGTAAAGATCACATTTGCCGAAACTAACGCCCAGTATATCGCCCAGCGTCACTTTCAGCACCTCGCACACATCGCGCGCACAATATCGCTCACCAAAAAAACTGCTCTGGAAAAGTTGAACTGTTCTGAATTAATCTCAGCGGTGTGGACATAATTTGTAAATCGCGGATCGCTTCATTGAAAAGGCTGCTTCAACTTCAGGGGAGTTTGGATGTACTCTGGAGTTCTTCTCAGTTGGTGTGACCATCTGAACAGACATATTTTCATACTGTGAACGATTGGGTTTTACTCAGGTGTCTTAGTGGGGAAATTTATTGCTTGTGAACAATCGGCTTTATACTTTTATTGGAATGGGACCAGCCATTTCTCAGCCTGCATCAATTACAACGCAGATGCTGCAGAGTGCAAATGGCACAACGTCTAGTCCACAGCATTATGTGCCCAATCTAAGATGTGCCAGAGTGATGAGGAGGTCCAGACCATCCGCCCCCTGAACTTACAGGGAGAAGCGGTCTTACCTCAACTTATCCGAGAACACCTGCCTTCGGAGACTGCGCTTCCACAAAGTGACTATCAGTGAGATATGCCAGCTCATCAGGGCAGATCTGCAGCCTGCCAGCACCTTCAGGACATCACTGTCCGTCGAGGTCAAGGTCACCGTGGCACTGTCGTTCTACACGTCCGGTTCCCTTCAGGCCTCCACGGTCGACATTTCCCCTATGTCTCAGCATGCCACACATTGCTGCATTCGATAGGTCACGGAGGCCCTGTACATGCGTAGGATGGACTTTACTTAGTCCTTACTACTAAGGGGATCAAGGGGTATGGCGAGAAAGCAGGAATGGGGTAGAGAAGTTGCATGTTCAGCCATGAACTCATTGAATGGCGGTGCAGGCTCGAAGGGCCGAATGGCCAACTCCTGCACCTGTTTTCTGTGTTTCTATGTTTCTATGTTTAGCAGCTGCCCTATGATAACAGAGGCTCAGACTGACAGGGCTGGAGCATTCTACCGAATTGCTGAGTTCCCCAAGGTGCAGGGAGAAATACAGTGTACTCACATCGCCATGCGGGCACCTTCTCAGGACCCAGAGCTTTCTCGCAACAGAAAAGGATTTCACTCCCTGAAGGTCCACAAGCAGATAATTATGGCAGTGAATGCCAGAAGGGACTAATGGTCCACCGCAGGAGAGAGAGGAAGAGGAGGACGAGGGGCTGGACGCTGATCTAGGGCCAGACAATCAGGCTGGCTATGCAACCTGGCCCACACCTACCTCCAGACCACAGGAAAGCTACATAGCTGCAAGACTCTTACATCAGAAGTTCATAAATGAGCGATTTGCCTGAAAGAACGTTGCTGTTATTGACAAAGCTGACACCCTGCTGTGTGTGTGCAGCTCAGACATCAATGGTGGGCATCACCTTGGTGCCAGTTAAAGTTTAAGTTGATTCAAGTTAAGTGTAATTATACCCTTTCATGTTAAGGAAACACCAGTGTGTAACGGTCCAGCTATCGGAGACAATGCGCAACAAGGTTATGTTGAATAAAAAACATTTAATACGACCATTGGTCTAAAATCATATCACGGGCAAAAACACCCCATCCCCACCCCACTTTTTCAAACATTGACATCAATCAAATGGTCAACATGTCCAGCAACACAGAACACAAATGCAAACCAACAGTGTGGCCTCTCCTCCAATACATTACAACAAATTGCATACACCCAGATGGAGATATAACACAGCCATCACCTGCGGACATGCACCTCACTTTCCTTCTCCCCTCCCCTTCTTCTCCCCAACTCTACCCTTCCCCTCCTCGCTCCATGCCGCCTGGCTGAGGAGCTCCTCAGGCGGTGCCTCATTGGGGGGGATGAAGGCAGAGCCGGTGGTCGCACGGATCTGGGAACGGGGGGTACCGAGGTGGCAACATCATCGGATGCAGAAGCAGGATCTTGCTCCTGCCTCTCATGTGTCGTTGGCACTGGGGGTGCGGAGCCTAGGGGTGGAGTGCTGTGCTCCAGGATCACTGGGAGGCCTGTGCCACCAGTGTTCCTGGCTATCGCCTCCGGGGCCTCCGCCATCCGCGGTACATACTCGGTCATGGTGCCGGAGATGCTGGCCAGCTGTCGGGATATGCCCCCCCAATGCAGCGAGGATCTGGTCACCTATGTCAACAGTCCTTGTGTACAACTGTACCATCTCTCCGCTCTCATGTGGCACTCGTGGAGCAGACCTGCCGCGTCCACGAAACCTCCGCGTGGTCAGCGCCGTCCTGGGGACACCTGGGGTGCCCTGTGGCGAGGTGCTTGGGCCCGGTACCTCCAGAGTGGAGGCGGGAATGGCCGGAGGAGCACGAGATGGCCTTGGGGTGGAATGCCTTCTGGAGCCTGGTGATGCAGGCTCCTCAAACTCGGCGCTCTCATCCGTGGAGAACGGACCCAGCGGATTAACGGGCGAGAATCGGAGCTCCTCAGCACCAGACGTAAGGTCGGCTGCTGAGTCCGGCCCCACGCCCCCACCTTCTGGCCTCTGTGGTCTTACCTTGGGACGCGCTGCTGGCTGAGCTGCAAAACACAAATGAGGTTATTAGAGGAGAAGGGGGTGCTAGGGTCACAAGGTCAGTCCAGCGCTACACACAGCATATGCACGACAAAAGCACCACCGCTCTCAAAATCATCGCACACATCACATTTCATCACCATCAACACATTCTGCATTGCAATGATTCTCATGAGGCCAGCATTATTTATAGGACACTTTTAGAAATCATCTATAATATATTATTGTTCGGATATGAGTGGGTATGGCATCTATTGACTTTACATCACGCAGTGGTGTATACTTCACTCACGCGGCATCACTTCAGGATCTGCAGCTGCCTGCATGGCCGTTCGGGGGTTGCTCCCCCCTCGTGTCAGCACCCGCTCCTCAATGTCAGTGAGGTCGCTGATGATTGGTGACCCCCCCACACCCGTTCACCTCTGCTCGGAGCTATTCCTCAATAGCTTCTTCTGTCATCATCATCATCATCGGCAGTCCCTCGAGCGAGAATGATTTGCTTCCACACCAAAAAAGGATGAGTTTACCGGTGTTTCAATGAAGGACCTAATATTCCAGGTCCCGAACTACACTCTGAAGGGTGGAAGATGCCTGCACGTGGATTTTTTTAACGTTTGGTGGCCGTTGCACACCAGCCACCGCACGGGCTTGACAGAACTAGGTCTTGGTCCAGTGGCAAGGGTTATCCAAGGCAACTGGAGACCTGCTCTGCTGCATGGACCGAGTGCGCACACATATCGCACAGTGTGGGCTGGCCCGTGCTGCCCCTGGGCTCCTGGCCCCGAACTCACGCCTTTCCTGGGCCTGATCACGTCCCTCTACAAAATATTTTTATAATTAATAAGTGACAGCTGTGGCTCAGTGGGCGCCTCTGAGTCAGAAGTTTGTGGGTTCAAGTCCCACTCCAGTGACTGGAGCATATAAATCCAGGCTGACACTCCCAGTGCAGTTCTGAGGGAGTGCTGCAATGTCGGAGGTGCCGTCTTTCGGATGAGACGTTAAACCGAGGTCCCATCTGCTCGCTTAGGTGGAGGAAAAAGATCCCATGGCACTATTTCAAAGAAGAGCAGGGGAGTTATCCCCAGTGTCCTGGGGCCAATATTCATCCCTCAACCAACAAAACTAAAACATTATCATAGTCATGTAAAAGGTAACAGGAGGTCATGACATGAGATCATTGCGTGATATTATTGCTAGGTACTGTCACAGAGACTGATACAACACATAACCGACAGATGTAATCATGATTATTAAGAAAATTATTATGATAATTATCATTCGTTACCTAAAGACGTGCACCGTGACCAAAGGCTTTGAATACAACATTCCCGGTAAAAGTGAAAGACCTCACATCTGATGATAGTCACTCATGATTCTTACAAATCAAATTATATAAATACATAAGTACATGTAAATAAATGTAATACTTACTCTTGCGGATCCGACAAGGTCGTTCCATCGCTTGCGGCATTGGTTGTCCTCACGCTCCTCGTTGGTCGCCGACGAGACCACCTCTGCTATCTCGGCCCATATCCACTGGTAGGCCTTTGGGGTGGGCTTCCCACACCTTCCCTGGGTCAAATCACCCCAGTGTAACTCGACCTCTTGCAGGAGGGAGGCATTAGCCTCGTCCGAGAACCCCCTCCAATTTGCTCCTCTCCCACTTCACTGCTCTCACCAGCGTCAGTCTCCACAGCGTGCTGTGTCGCCTCTTCCACTCCCTCCATTATAGGCACCAAATTTGGGAAAATATCTGGCTAGTAACAGCAAACTTTTTTGGCACAATTTGACATAAAGCTCGAAACTCTCCCTCCTTCCTCCCAAAGCAGCCACACCACACCCACACAAGCCTTCATTCCCTCTCAGCTCCCTCTCTCTCTGTCTCCTCTTATGCGCATGTAATGGTGACCCTTGACCTCCTGAATCGTGGGAATCAAGCATTGCCACTCCGTTGCTAATGACGACAACACTTTACAGCAGAAGGTCAGAGAGATTTAATGCTAGCGCCATTTCAGATCGCTCGCGGTAACGCCCATTTTATAAAATGGAAACTAGGAGGTTTGAAAGTGGACGACAAGCCGCCGATCGGAAAACCCATATTTACCGCCCATATCGGAAATAACGCCCATAACGCGATCTGGACAAAAGTGTAAAATCTCGCCCATAGTTATTTTTTTTCCCCCAAAGAGGGTGCCCCTTTAAATATTTTTCAGTTTTTGCAATGTTAATTCAGGCGACCAAGCTCACCAAAAAAGAATTCTAGCCATGCTTGTAAAATTAAATGGGAGAAGTTCAAGAGTCATTTCTCAACCTGAGTTGGTTAAATTCAAAGCGGGCTAAATTCGATAACACCCAAAAATGGGCACGGGGATTGGGATGCGTGATCTGCCCACACCCATTCAAATTAATGCAGGCAGCATGCAAAATTCGTGCTGCCTACTCATTAACATAATTGAAGTGCTGAGCCAACCAGCAGCAACCACCTCAATATTGTGCAAAGTCTGCTCTCTATTTAAAAGTTGCCTGCAGAGGCCGTCTGCACTTCTTAAAGGGGAGGTGCTTTGTGAGTGAAGCAACTCATTCTTATTGGAGCAGAAAGTTAGCCATGTCACAACAGGGCAGAGAAAGGCCACCTTGATTCTCCGATGTAGCACTGGAGGCCTTGGTGCAGTGGTCTCTAGGAGTAGACAGGTCCTCTACCCACAGGGGGCCAGGAGGCCAGGAGGCCAGGAGGCCAGGAGGCCAGGAGGCCAGGAGGCCAGGAGGCCTGGAGGCCTGGAGGCCTGGAGGCCTGGAGGCCTGGAGGCCTTCCTGACACACATTTTTGAAGTTGGGGGAGAACATTGCTGAAACGGACTGTCTTTCCCCCAGGACCTGGATCCAGTGCTGCAAGAAGATTAATGACTTTACACGAATCGTCAAGGTGAGTGAATGCATCTACAACTGTCATATCCCATCAACTGCACCACTAGCCTCACACACTGCTCAATGCACCGTACCCCTATCATTTACCTACCAACAATCTCTAGCAATCACAACTCATACCTCACAATCATGACTTCACCTTACCCTCACACGCTTGCCACTGTTGAAAGCCTCACACCCATATCTGACACCTTGCACACAATGTCAGTTATTCAACCATGGCAGACACATCACCCAAACAGATTTCACCACACTCTCCCACTGACACACTTCCCTTTCTCTTGCAGGCCAAAGTGGCACACAAGTAGGAGCCAACAGGTGGGAGACAAATACAGTTGCAGAATCTGATCCAGCTGGAGGAGACAGTTCTGGAGATAATTGGAGGGGGCCATCACTGAGGTTGTGACAATCGGTGAGGCTGAAAGCATTGCTGATGGTGGTGTGCTCATATCTAATCCTTCTTCCTACATCCCACTTCCCGCTTGTCGCACAATCTCTTCCCACTTACAAGTTGCAGATGGTGTATGCATGCACATCTTGCTTTCCCCCTCCCCTCACCACAACTTACCCTTGTGCCTTTCGCCTTTCACATACCCAACAACTGCCAACAGCTCAGCCTGTGCAGCAAGAAGTGGAGGAGGAGAGTGATGGAGAAGAGGCACCGTTACTCGATCTGACACACCCAGGCACCAGCTCAGAAAATAGTACTGCGCGAACTTTAGAGGGTAGTATAGAAGCAGGATCTGCACATGGTGAGTCACTGGGCACGAGAGGGCTTCAGCCAGGCCATGGGGAAAGAGTAGCTCAAGCACCAGCTCCTGGAGGACGAGCTCGCACACGAGTTCTGCTGCAGATGAGAACTTTGATGGGGGCGGATTTCAGAAGTAGGGTGATGGGCATGCACACAGAAATGCTTGGTGCAATGGCAGGCCTGCCACAGTCCAGACTACAATCTAGCTTAGTACATCAATATTGAGGACAGATTTGGATTGAACACAATGCCTCCTTGAGCAAACAGCTTGCCAATACTCATTGTCTAGGATCACATGAAGCATGGGCACTTGGCTGAAGCACTGGAACCAGAACCCAACAGAAGCAACTTCAGGAGAATAGGATAATATTTTGGTAGTATTGTTCCATTTTTGCAGTAAACATCTGGCAGACTGTTAAAAAATAAGTAGTTGCAATTATCTTGAATAATAACATTTTTAATGTCTGCATTTCAGAGCAGTCAAATGGAAAAATATGTCTGGTGTTGAAAGCAATCCTGTTCAATGTTTCTACATAACTGCTATTTAATCAAGAGATACTAACACTGTAAATATTAGTACCCTGAAGCAAAATTATCAGCTGCAGCACAGGGAAGACATATTAAAAGGAGAAGAAATGTCTGAGAGGGGAATACTCAATACAGAATAAACTCCCATCTTGATTGTTTCAAAATAATTAGCACCATAGCTCTAGCTGAAAGTAGCTAGTCCCAGCTCTGGCACTTTCAGCCAGACTTCAAGGTCAGTCAACAAATTAACGGAGGTTCGCCACAGAACACATAGATGTCCCTGTAAGAACCAATCATAGCAGCACTGTGTTTGTACAAGAAGCAGACCGAGTAACTTAACCAAAGGTGCCCCCAGGTAAGGTGCACATTATTCTTTCCTTGATCATACATATTGGAGAATACTTTGTACTGACATCACTTTCCTTCTCTTTTAAGAAAGCTTTGAAATAGATAGGAAGACTTTTGGAATTGAAGAAATAGAGAGGGTGAAATTGACTTCAATGGAAAGGAAAATCAGACGGGTTGTGTAACAGGCTACTACTGATTTTGCACCTTTGCTGAAGTTGAATTTAACCTCCAAAATACAGGCTAAACAATGATGTTTGGATTCATTAAAACAGCTATATTTTACCATTGAGCTTCTCTCCCCCTGAAGGTGCAAACTCACACTGGTTTATAGCTTCATAGACAATGCCTGCTGTTACTTTTTGGGAATTTTCCACTGGATATTTTTCAAAGGTTCAGTGTCACAAACATTCCTGTAAGTAAGGGCTAGAATTTATTATATCCACAAAATGGTCAGTATTTAGAGTAAAAAAGGTTAAGCTGCGATACCTGAAAGTCGTCTAGGATTCACGCAAAAGTCGTCCTCACTCCTCAATAAAATGATTGTAGTCCTGATTCTACAATCTACTCAAGCTCATTGGCATTACATGGAAAAGCTGGACCAATATCGGGAGGCAGTCTAATTGTAAGTCATGGTTGCCACAGGATTTTTCCACTCGTCCATTGATACGGCAGCGCCTCATTGTCAGGGTTTTTGGGTGCACAACTGCCCCAGTAGCAAATCAAACAACAGTCAGAAGACATCCGCAACAACCATAGCAGACCGAAGATGGAGAGAGTAGGTTCTCCAATGAAGCTCTACAAGCATTGGTGTTTGTGGTGGAGCGAAGGCGGGCGGTCCGATACGCACCAACTGGCCCTTGCCACAGATTTGCTGCGCTATGTGGAGGGGAATAGCAGACCACGATCTCAGGACCCACACTCAGTGCAGGAAGAAGTTTAATGTCCTCACATGGGTGGTCAGGGTGAGTGAAGGCTTGGCAAATGTCACATACCACCATCTATACACACTGCTGAATGCACCACACCCCCAGCACTCACCCACCAACAATCTGTACCGAGCAACACTCACACCCACATCTCACACCTTGCACACAATGGCAGCTACTCAACTATGGCAGGCACATCATCCAAACACATTGCACCTCACTCACTCACACACTTTCCTGTCTCTTGTAGGCCAAGGTGTCTGACAACTGGAGGGAGCAGGAGCGGACAGGTGGTGACCAAGCCCACATTGAAGAGCTGAGCCAGCTGGAGAGTCGAGTGCTCGAGATCATTGGGCACCAGGTCATGGGCGTGTGGCCACCGGCGTGTTGACACTCTTGGGGACAACAAAGGTATGTTCATCCCTACTCCTGCTTCTCACATCCCACTTCCCCCTCAGCCCACAATCTTTTCTCACTTTCCAGCTACTCATGCTGCATGCACACATTTCTGCCTTCCCGCCCCCCTCCCCTGACCTTAACCCGAATTTTGTGCCTTTCAATTTCAGATAATCAGCAAGCACCTGAGCAGCCTGACCCTGAGGGACCGCAGAGAGCGAAGAGGGAGAAGAAGAGGAGGAGGAAGTAGACACTGTGTCACTGAATCTGTCACTCGCAGACACCAGCTCAGAAACTGGCACTACGCATTCTTTAGAGGCTAATGTAGTAGTGGGATCCGTATAGGGTGAGGCACTGGACACGAGTGGGCTACAGAAATGCCAGGAGAAACACAAGAACATAAGGAATAGGAGCAGGAGAAGGCCATACGGCCCCTCGAGCCTGCTCCGCCATTCAATAAGATTATGGCTGATCTGATCTTGGCCTCAACTTCACTTTCCTGTCCACTCCCCATAAACCTTGACTTCCCTATCGTTCAAAAATCTGTAATCTCCACCTTAAATAATTTCAATGACCCAGTCTCCACAGCTCTCTGTGGTAGAGAATTCCAAAGATTCACCATCCTCTGAAAGAAGAAATTCCTTCTCATTTCCGTTTTAAACTGAAACTATGCTCCTCGTTCTAGATTCCCCCAGGAGGGGAAACATCATCTCTGCATCTACCCTGTCCAGCCCCCTCAGAATCTTATATGTTTTAATAAGATCACCTCTCATTCTTCTAAACTCTAATGTGTATAGGCCCAACCTGTTCAAGCCTTCTTCATTAGACAGCCCCTTTAACTCAGGAATCAACCTCATGAACTTTCTCTGAACTGCCTCCAATGCAGGTATATCCATTCTTAAAAAGGGAAACCAAAACTGTACGCAGTACTCCAGGTGTGGTCTCACCAATACCCTGTACTGTTGTAGCAAGACTTCCCTACTTTGATACTCCATCCCCCTTGCAATAAAGGCCAACATTCCATTTGCCTTCCCAATTACTTGCTGTACCTGCATACTAACATTTTTTGTTTCATGTACAAGGACCCCCAGATCCCTCTGGTGCAGTCTAGGCCCACAGCTGGTCATGGTTATCATGCAAGGCCATCTGAAGTCTCCCACTCAGAAACAGCAGCCTGCCACCAGCCGTTGGGGGAGCACTAGATCGGGAAAGGGCACACGAAAGACAGACACTAAAGGATTGCACAAGGGTGATTAGTTAATAGTATTCATGTAAATACATATGATATGATTATAGATAAATTCATTAATTGTGCTTGGAATCTTTTGTGGGTGTCTCTCATTTCAGCTTTGCGCCCAGGAGGATGCTGAGATATGGCCTGCGACAGGGACGGTTTGATGGGAATGTGTTGAGCAATGGGGATCTAGGGTTTTATTCATTCGAATCAAAGTCTCATGTTAGCCATTATGGTTGTTATGTATGCATGCCTACAATGTTATGATGTACTGTAACACTGAATGTACCTTCACCCTGTATACACCTTACCTGTACACCAGAGGGTGCTGCTCCTGGAGACCTAAGGGTCACTTATACACTGCAGGTAACCCAGTATAAAAGGGAGCTCACCTCTTGGTGTCCTCACTCTAGGAGCTGCAATAAAGGACCACAATCTTCACAGTTTAAGTACCATACTCTGCCTCGTGGAGACATTAACAGAGTGCCGACATACACAATAACTGGCGACGAGGTCAAGAATTCCATGCACAACAGGTCTAATCACAGCAACTTCCAACAATTCACCGATGGGGAAGATTGGGACGCCTTCGTGGAAAGGTTAGAACACTTCTTCATAGCCAACGGCCTGGATGGGGACACACCGGCCACACTGGCGAACAAGCGCAGGGCCATCCTGCTTAGTAGTTGTGGGCCCACTATCCACGGCCTCGTCAGGGACTAGCTCCAGCGAAGACAACAACCAAGAGCTATGGGGAACTTGTAACCTTAATACAAGAGCAACTAAAACCTAAAGAAAGCATCCTCACAGCCAGGCACCAGTTTTACACTCACCGGCGACCCGAAGGCCAAGAAATTGTTAAGTATGCTGCAGATTTAAGAAGATTGGCTGCACCGTGTGATTTTGGCGACCACCTTACTGAAGCACTAAGGGACATATTCGTTATCGGAATCAGCCACGAGGGCCTCCTCCACAAATTGCTCTCTGCGGACATCACAGTCGCCCTGCAGAAGGTAATTAAAGTGAGCCAGGCCTACATGATTTCAGTCGGCGATTCCAAGCGAATGATGACCCACACCCAGGACTCTAAACTGATGAATGCAGTGAGCCGAATGGCGACTTCTAAAAGCAGCAATGCTGCCCTGAGTCCCGCAACCCTGAGTCCGCCACATGGGGCCAACCGGCTAGCCCTGTGCTGGTGCTGTGGAGGAAACCACAGGGCCCACCAATGCCGCTACAAAGACTATACCTGCAAAGGCTGCAACGCGAAAGCTCACCTTCAGAGAATGTGCAGAAAAAGTTTTATTCAACGCGTCGCTGAAGAGTTGGCTGATCACCTGGGCTCCGACACTGATGAAGATGAAACTGCTCAACCCCTGGAAGAAGAGTATGGAATTTATACCTGCTCCACCGAGAGTTCCCCGTGGGAGATGGAAGTAGACATTAACGGAGTTCCGGTTTAGATGGAGATCGACACAGGGGCGAGCAAGTCTTTGATGAGCCAGACGACCTTTCAAAAACTTTGGATCAATCCTGCCAAACGAACAAAACTGTCTCCTGTCCAGGCGAAGCTGCTCATCTACACCAAAGGCAAAATCCCTGTCATTGGCAGCGTGGACATCCAGGTCTCCCAGGGCGGCGTGATGAACAAGCTCCCCCTGTGGATCGTTGCCGGCGATGGTCTAAGGCTGCTGGGAAGAAGCTGGATGAACCAGATCCAAGTCAGTTGAAGCAACGATGGCCTCTGGGCTCCAGCAATCGACATCCCACGCAGTCCCGAACTTGGATCCATCGCTGCACCTAGAGATTCCACCGTCCAGCTCGACTGCACGGCGACGACTCCACAACACCATGACGGGATCACCAAAACCGACCATCCAGACCTCACCTTCCGGGCCGTGGGAGGACTCCAAGGGAAGGAGATCGGCGGAAAAAGTGGATTCCTGACGTCTGTGGCTGAACCTGAGAAGGAAAAGATCACCACAGCCTACCTGGAGGAGAGCGAGAAGATGGCAGCCGCACCACGAGGAGAAGAACCTAAAATCAAAATGGCCGCGACCAGACCACGAGGGGCAGCGTTGGAGGAGCGACACGTGGCACCGAGCGGCCAATCGGATTGGAAGGCCCCCTTAAAGGAGACCGGTAACCCAAAGAAATTAAAGGGACAGTTTCACTCTAAAGTTGACAAGGACTTTAAAGTCATAAATGTAGTTAGCAAATGCAGGTCTGCTAATGTAACGTTGAATTGTGATGCCAGAGTAACTGATAAAAAAAAATTAATGAATGCTTGTGAAAGTGATGTAAACAACAAGTTTGTAATGTTTAATGATGATGACAGAAATTTTAATATGACAAATGTAACCATGAATGGAGACACCGATATACAAGAAAGTGATGTAAGTGCTGTAAGTAACAATGTAAAGAGAGATAACAGTGTCGAATTGACAATGTATAATCGGAGCCAATGTGTCATGTATACAGAAAGTAGGCTGTTAAAGGACTCCGGGTTCTACAGGGACAATGTAAGTGCCAGAAGTATCCCCCCGTGGGAGACCCCCAGGTCCAGCGGGCTACCTGACCATGTAGCCTGGATCTTTGGGACAAATGTGATGCCCCAAAGGGAGCAGTGGGAGCAGACCCACTGCAGGGACAGCCTGTGGTCAATGGGCAGCTCAGCCACCACCGCTGGTAACCTGCCCCAGATCGGCCCTACACCCCCTGGCCACCAGGGCCAGCACCGGGAGCGAGAGGCCAGTACCCTCCAGCTTTCCCGGCGGACCCTGGGATGACCAAACTTCCACCACCAATGGAGGACAAGGGGCCCACACAGTCCTGTGGCCCTGCCCACCACCACACACTGACCCACTCTACAGAGTATGTACCCTACCCACTGCACTGGCTCGCCCACTGAGGGATCCTACAACAGTGACACCCACATGGTCTGTGTGTGAGGTAGCCCAGTATAAAAGGCAGCTCACCTCTGGGTGTCCTCACTCTAGGAGCTGCAATAAAGGGCTACAGTCTGTACAGTTCAAGTGCCATACCCCTACCTCGTGGAATCATTAACAGAATGCCGACATACACAATAGTCCCGCAATCCCTGGTGGCAAGGCTGCGCCCTCATGTTAGCCATTATGGAACAAGCAGCAGACCACCATGAAATAGGACACCCACTCAGCTGAGGGTCCCTCCCAAGTGGTCAAGGCAGTGGAATCATTGCTTCAGTAGGCCAATGGTCTGCTTGATGATGTTCCTGGTGGCAGCATGGCTCTCATTATATGAGTGCTGCGTTTGAGCAGGGGAGTCATGAATTAGGTGGAGAGTGGATCGGCCTCGTGTCTGAGCAGCCACCTTCGAGCTTGCCATGGTGGCTGGAAGAGTACTGGCACACCGGTCTGACACAGGATGAAGGCATCGTGGCTGCTGCCAGAATAGTGGGCATTGACGGTGAGGATTCGCTGTGTGTGGTCGCACACCAACTGCACATTCAGTGAGTAGTAGCCTTTGCGTCTACGGAAGTTCTCAGAATGGTTATGCAGTGCCCGCAAAGCCACGTGGTGCAGTTGATGGTGCGCTGCACCATGAGGAAGCCTGCTAACCCGGCAAAGTCACATGTACACTCGTCCTGCTTCTCTCTGGTGATCAGGAAGCCAATGCAATCCCTTCTCCTGCTCTAGAGAGCTTCTGTAACCTCCCAAATGCAGTAATGGACGGCAAACTGTGAAATGTTGGCTATGTCTCCTGCTGCAGATTAGAAGGATCCACTGACGGAAAAATTGAGAGCCACGGTGACCTTGACTGCCACTGGGAGAGCTGTGGTCACTGGGAGAGCTGTGGTCACCCTGGTCTGAGGCTCGAGGTCTGATTGCAGGAGGTGGCAGAGTTCTGTGACCACCTCCTTGGTGAAGCTGAGCCTCCTAATACACTGCTCCTCACTTAAGTGGAAGTAGTAGCAGATCTGCTGGAAGACCCTTGGAAGGTAAGGCCTCCTGTTGAGAGCCCTGATGGCCCTCCTCCTCCCTCTGCGTACATATTCCCATCTTGCTCGCTGCCTCCACACCCTCCGACGTAGAGTGTGGAGGGCGAGGTTGGCTGCCAGTACAGCTCCCATGACTTTTAAGAAGTGATGTTGTTTGAAGCATGCCAAAAATAATGAGGGAGTTTTGTACTTGTCAGAAAACTCCTTGATGCCAACTGACCTTGAAATAACTAAAAAAAACTTGCAGTTGTAGGAAGCAGCACACAGCTACTCCAACTGAAAGATCCTGTCAGGTGTGAGTGATTGGCGACGATCCATTTAAATATCATCTCTGGAGCCGCCTTCCTGCTGTTGTACGCCACCACAACCGGTCATTGCTTTCTGCAGTCGGTAACTGTGTTGACCAAAATGAAATTGGGAGACCGGGCATCAGGTGAGTGTTGCACCAATCATTGATGGTATGATCTCCATGATTGCGATGTCCCCGGTGATCGAGTTTATCGGCAATGCTACCGACAATATCGAAATGGCGTGTGCTGCTGGAACCGCCATCAGGTGGTGGTAGAGCCCCAACCAGCGTTTTAATACCATTTCGTGGTGCGAACAGGTGACAGTGAACACCGGAATTTCTCCCCCTTTCTGCCGACAGCCCAGAGGGTGCCGTTACCTGTCCAAAATCTCGGGAACTATATTGGTGGGGAAGTGGTGGTTTGCTCAGTGTGCACAGACAGAGGTTCAGAGGTTGGTATGTCGGAGGTGTGGAAGCATGAACTCACCTTGACCATCCGAGTGAGGTCGTTGAACACTTTCCGGCACTGTGTGAGTGTTCGATCCACTACAGTGCTGGCCGACGACCTCCTCTGCCATTTCCCCCCCACATGGCCCTGAAGGCCTATTGCAATGGACTCCTTCCAGTTGCTGGGAAGAGCGCAGCCCTCCTTCTCTCAACTGCCCCCCACCAATACCTCCAGTGCCACGTCATTAAAATGACATGCCCTCTCCTTTCCAGCTGGATTTGCAGCAGCCATCCCAGAAACTTCTTCCAGTTGCTCTCAGCTCTCCCTCAAATGCAGTGCTCATGAAAATGAGCAACTGCAGCTTGATATCAACTCCCCTTGAAGAGCTGGAATGAGACAGTGTGAAAGATTGCTGAATACAAGGCACCTGAAATTGGGTACCGCTCTGCTGGTAGCAGCCCTGCAGCACCCCACTGAGGTCATTAGCACCTCATTTACCACCTCATTTACCACCCGCTTCCTTCCTGGAGTGCTAAAGCCCAATTTAGAAGAAATTAGAATTCGTTTGCGACCCATAATTCCTCCTCAGACTATTATTACTTCTTGGAATATTCAAAGCAACTAAGATGCATATTCACTGCTCGTCCTTATGCCAAACAGTATTGGAAGCACAATCAGTGTCTAATATTGTAATGTATGTAAATCTGTAAATACCTTGTTTAACCACCAGAGGGCTCATCCCGTGGAGTCCCAAGGGATCCCATAATCCCTTGGGAGCACCTGTACATAAGGAGGCCTCACAGGCTGGAGAGGCACTCTGGAGACCTGTAATAAAGGACTAGGGTCACAAATTACTTTGAGCTTACAGTATCTGGTCAGATTCTTTATTCAAGTCATAACAACTGGCGACAAGATACAGATATTGAACCCCACCGCAACAATGCAGAGAACCGTGGGCATCCTGGAGAAATTTTCAGAGGGAGATGATTGGGAAACCTTCGTGGAGTGACTCGACCAATACTTCGTGGCCAACAAGCTGGAAGGAGAAGCGAACGCTGCCAAACGAAGAGCGATCCTCCTCACCGTTTGTGGGGCACCAACGTATGGCCTCATGAAAAATCAACTTGCTCCAGCGAAACCCACAGAGAAGTCGTATGATGATTTGTGTACACTGGTCCGGGAGCATCTAAACCCAAAGGAAAGTGTTTTGATGGCAAGATACCGGTTCTATATGTACAAGAGGTCTGAAGGCCAGGAAGTGGCGAGCTACGTCACCGAGCTAAGGCGCCTTGCAGGACATTGCGAATTTGAAGGACACTTGGAGCACATGCTCAGGGACTTCTTTGTACTTGGCATCGGCCATGAAGTAATACTTCGCAAACTTTTGACTGGAGAGACCCCAACCTTGAGTAAAGCCATAGCGATAGCCGAGGCTTTCATCGCCACCAGTGACAATACCAAACAAATCTCTCAGCACACGAGTGCTGCTACAAATACTGTGAACAAAGTAACGTTGTTTTCGAATCAAAATATACAGGGCAGGACTCGCATGCCTGCAGCTGCACATCCGTAGATGTCTCAGAGTCCACCATCAAGGGTGGTGAATGCAAGGCCATTAACACCTTGCTGGCGCTGCGGAGGTGATCATTACTTCCATTCATGTTGCTTCAAAGGATACGTTTGAAAGGGCTGTGGAACAATGGGACACCTAAAAAATATGTGCAGGCGAGCTGCAAACCCTGCTAATCCTGCAAACCACCATGTTGCAGAGGAGGACAGATCCACGGTGGATCACGGTGAACCAGAGCCTCAAACTGAGGAGACAGAGATATATGGGGAGTGTTATATATGTAAACTTATATTTACCCTGTACAGCCACCAGAGGGCTCATCCCCTGCAGTCCCAAGGGATCCCATAATCCCTTGGGAGCATGGGTATTTAAGGAGGCCTCACAGGTTGGAGAGGTACTCTGGAGACCTGCAATAAAAGACTAAGGTCACACTTTACTTTGAGCTCCCAGTGTTCCGTCTGACTCTTTCACCATACATAACAACTGGTGATTAGATACAGATAGCGAACCCAACAATGCAGAAAACAGTGGGCAAATTCTAGGAGGGAGATGATTGGGAAACTTTTGTGGAGCGACTCGACCAATACTTCGTGGCCAACGAGCTAAATGGGAAAGAGAATGCTGCCAAATGAAGGGTGATCCTCTTCACCGTCTGTGGGGCACCAACGTATGGCCTCATGAAGAATCTGCTCACTCCAGCAAAACCCACGGAGAAATCATACGATGATTTGTGCGCATTGGTCCGAGAACATTTGAAACTGAAGGAAAGCGTTCTGATGGCGAGGTACAGGTTCTACACCTCCAAAAAGTCTGAAGTCCAGGAAGTGGTGAGTTATGTTACCGAGCTAAGACGCCTTGCAGGACATTGTGAATTTGAAGGACATTTGGAGCACATGCTCAGAGACTTTGTCGTACTTGGCATTGGCCACGAAACCATACTTTGCAAACTTTTGACTATAGAGACCCCAACCTTGAGTAAGGCCATAGCGATAGCCCAGGCATTCGTTGCCACCAGTGACAATACTAAGTAAATTTTTCAGCACACAAGTGCTGCTACAAGTACTGTGAACAAAATCATGTTGTTTTCAAATTGCAACGTACAGGGCAGGCCACACATGCCTGCAACTGCATGTCCGCAGATGTCTCAGAGTCCACCATCAAGGGTGATGAATGCAAGGCCATTAACAGCTTGTTCGCGCTACAGGGATGATCATCGTTTCCATTCATGCCGATTCAAAGAGTACGTTTCCAAGGTCTGTGGAATAATGGGACACATCCAACGTATGTGCAGGCGAGCTGCTAATCCTGTTAAACCTGCAAACCACCATGTTGCAGAGGAGGACAGATCCATGGAGGATCACGACGAACCAGAGCTTCAGACCAAGGAGGCAGAGGTACATGGGGTGCACACATTCACCATGAATTGTCCCCCGATAATGCTGAATGTTGAAGTAAATGGACTCTGGTGTCAATGGAACTGAATAAGGGCGCGAGCCAGTCCATCATGGGCAAAAAGACTTTCGAAAGATTGTGGTGCAATAAGGCCTCAAAGCCAGTCTTAACTCCAATTGATACGAAACTAAGAACTTACACGAAAGAACTGATTCCTGTGATCGGCAGTGCTACCGTAAAGGTCTCCTACGATGGAGCGGTGCACAAGCTACCACTCTGGGTGGTACCAGCCGATAGTCCCATGTGCCTGGCAGGAGCTGGCTGGGAAAGACACGCTGGAACTGGGACGACGTCCAAGCGCTATCACCCGCTGACAACACTTCCTGTGTCCAGGTCTTAACAAGTTCCCTTCGCTGTTCGAACCAGGCATCGGGAAATTCCAAGGAGAAAAAGTGAAGATCCACCTAATTCCGGGGGCCCGACCCATCCATCACAAGGCGAGCGCAGTACCGTACATTATGAGAGAAAGAGTAGAGATCGAACTAGACCGGCTGCAACGAGAGGGCATCATTTCACCGATCAAGTTCAACGAGTGGGTCAACTCGATCGTCCCTGTCCTCGGGAGACGGCACCGTCAGAATCTGTGGTGATTACAAAGTAACTATCAATTGTTTCTCCACGCAGGACCAATACCCACTACCAAAGGCCGACAACCTCTTTGCAACGCTGGCGGGAGGAAAGACGTTCACGAAGCTGGATTTCACTTCAGCCGACATGACGCAGGGACTGGACTAATCATCGAAGGGCCTCACCTGCATCAACACGCACAAAGGTCGTTTTATTTATAACAGATGCCCATTTGGAATTCGATCAGCGGCGGCGATATTCCAGAGAAACATGGAAAGTTTACTGAAGTCGGTCCCACACACGGTGGTCTTCCAGGACGACATCTTGGTCACAGGTCGGAACACAGTCGAGCATCTACAGAACCTGGAGGAGGTTCTTAGTCGACTCAACCGCGTGGGGCTCAGGTTAAAACGCTCGAATTGCGTTTTCCTGGCATCTGAAGTGGAGTTCCTGGGAAGGAAGATTGCGGCGGATGGCATCAGGCCGACCAACGCGAAGACGGAGGCAATCAAGAACGCACCGAGGCCACAGAACGTGACAGAGCTGCAGTCGTTTCTGGGACTCCTGAACTACTTTAGTAACTTGTTACCAGGTCTCAGCACACTGTTAGAACTACTGCATGTCTTACTACGAAAAGGGGACGAATGGGTTTGGGGCAAAAGCCAAGAAAATATCTTTGTAAAAGCGAGAAAATTGTTATGCTCAAACAAATTGCTTGTGTTGTATGATCCATGTAAGCGTTTGGTACTAGCATGTGATGCGTCGTCATATAGCGTCGGGTGTGTATTGCAACAAGCTAATGATTTCAGGAAACTGCAACCAGTTGCTTATGCATCCAGGAGTCTGTCTAAGGCTGAGAAAGTCTACAGCATGTGTGTCTATGGGGTAAAGAAAATGCATCAATACCTGTTTGGGCTAAAATTCAAATTGGAAACTGACCATAAGCCACTTATATCCCTGTTTTCCGAGAGTAAAGGGATAAATACCAACGCATCGGCCCGCATCCAGAGATGGGTGCTCACGTTGTCCGCATACAACTACGCCATCCGCCACAGGCCAGGCACAGAAAACTGCGCCGATGCTCTCAGTAGGCTGCCATTGCCCATCACGGGGATGGAAATGGCGCAGCCCGCAGATCTAGCCATGGTTATGGAAGCATTTGAGAGTGAGCAATCACACGTCACTGCCCGGCAGATCAAAACCTGAATGAGCGAGGACCCCTTATTGTCCCCAGTCAAAAACTGTGTGCTTCACAGGAGCTGGTCCAGTGTCCCAGTGGAAATACAGGAAGAGATAAAGCCGTTCCAGCGGCGCAAAGATGAAATGTCTATACAGGCAGACTGCCTTCTGTGGGGAAATCGAGTAGTGGCTCCCAAGAAGGGCAGAGACACCTTCATCAGTGACCTGCACATTACCCACCCAGGCATCGTAATGATGAAAGCGATAGCCAGATCCCATGTGTGGTGGCCCAGTGTCGATGCGGACTTAGAGTCCTGCGTTCACAGATGCAATACATGCTCACAGTTAAGCAATGTACCCAGGGAGGCGTCGCTAAGTTTATGGTCTTGGCCCTCCAAACCGTGGTCTAGGGTACACGTCAACTATGCAGGTCCGTTCTTGCGTAAACTGTTCCTTGTGGTTGTAGATGCGTACTCCAAGTGGATTGAATGTGAGATAATGTCGGCTAGCACGTCCGCTGCCACTACTGAAAGCCTGCGGGTCATGTTTGCCACACACGGCCTACCCGATGTCCCAGTGAGCGACAACAGGCCATGTTTTACCAGTGCTGAGTTCAATGAATTCATGACCCGTAACGGGATCAAACATGTCACATCTGCCCCGTTTAAACTAGCATCCAATGGTCAGGCAGAGAGAGCAGTGCAAAGCATCAAGCAAGGCTTGAAGAGAGTAACTGAAGGCTCACTGCAGACTCGCCTATCCTGAGTCCTGCTTAGCTACCACACGAGACCCCACTCACTCACTGGGATCCCACCTGCTGAATTGTTCATGAAAAGAGCACTTAAGACAAGGCTCTCGTTCGTTCACTCTGATCTACATGAACAGGTAGAGAGCAGGCGGCTTCAACAAAGTGCATACCATGATAGCGCAAATGTGTCACGTGAAATTGAAATCAATGATTCTGTATTTGTATTAAATTATGGACAAGGTCCCAAGTGGCTTCCTGGCACTGTCGTGGCCAAAGAGGGGAGCAGGGTGTTTCGGGTCAAACTTTCAAATGGACTCATTCACCGGAAACACTTGGACCAAATCAAACTCAGATTCATGGACTACTCTGAGCAACCCACCTTGGACCCTACCTTTTTTGATCCCCCAACATACACATCAGTGGCAACCGACACTACAGTTGGCCACGAAGCAGAACCCATCATCCACAGCAGCCCAGCGAGGGCCCAACACACCAGGCAGCCCAGCAAGGCCAGCTGCACAGCAGCCCAGCGAGGGCCCAACAAATGATTCAACATCACCAGCTTTCACACCGAGACGATCAACCAGGGCAAGAAGGGCCCCAGGTCGACTCACATTGTAAATAGTTACACTATTGACTTTGGGAGGGAGTGTTGTTGTATGTGTAAACTTGTATTTACCCTGTACAGACACGAGAGGGCTCATCCCCTGGAGTCCCAAGGGATCCCATAATCCCTTGGGAACACTGGTATTTAAAGAGGACTCACAGGTTGGAGAGGCACTTTGGAGACCTGCAATAAACACTTTATTTTGAGCTCACAGTGTTCAGTCTGACTCTTTCTCCATACATAATAGGGTGCACACATTTACCGCAAAGTGTTCCCCGATAATGCTGAAGGTTGAATTAAATGGACTCCCACTGTCAATGGAGCTGGACACGAGCGCGAGCCAGTCCATAATGAGCAAAAAGACTTTCGATAAGTTGTGGTGCAACAAGGCCTCAAGGCCTGTCCTGACTCCCATTCGTACTAAACTGAGAACGTACACAAAGGAACTGATTCCTGTAATTGGCAGTGCTACCGTAAAGGTTTCCTATGATGGAGCAGTGCACAAGTTACCACTCTGGGTGGTACCGGGCGATGGCCCCACGCTGTTCGGCAGGAGCTGGCTGGGAAAGATAGTCTGGAACTGGGACGACGTCCGAGCGCTCTCATCCATTGACGACACTTCGTGAGCCCAAGTCCTAAACAAGTTCCCCTCGCTGTTTGAACTGGGCATCGGAAAGTTCCAAGGAGTAAAAGTGCAGATCCATTGGATTCCGGGGGTGTGACCCATCCATCACAAGGCGAGAGCAGTACTGTACATGATGAGAGAGAGGGTGGCGATTGAGCTAGACCGGCTGCAATGAGAGGGCATCATTTCGCCGATCGAATTCAATGAGTGGGCCAGTCCGATTGTTTCAGTCCTCAAGGGAATACGGCACCGTCAGAATCTGTGGTGATTTCAAAGTAACTATCAATTGTTTCTCACTGCAGGATCAATACCCACTACCAAATGCAGACGATCTATTTACAACGCTGGCGGGAGGAAAAACGTTCACGAATCTGGACTTGTCCTCAGCCTACATGACGCAGGAGCTGGAGGAATCATCGAAGGGCCTCACCTGCATCAACACGCACAAATGGCTCTTCATTTACAACAGATGCCCGTTAGGGATTCGATCAGCCGCGGCGATATTCCAGAGAAACATGCAAAGCTGACTGAAGTCGGTCCCGCGCACTGTGGTCTTCCAGGACGACACCTTGGTTACAGGTCGGGACACCGTCGAGCACCTGCAGAAACTGGAGGAGGTTCTTAGTCGGCTTAATCGTGTGGGGCTCAGGTTAAAATGCTCGAAGTGTGTTTTCCTGGCGCATGAAGTGGAGTTCCTGGGGAGAAGAATCGCGGCGGATGGCATCAGGCCCACCGATTCGAAGACGGAGGCAATCAAGAACGCACCGAGACCACAGAACGTGACGGAGCTGCGGTCGTTCCTAGGACTCCTGAACTACTTTGGTAACTTCTTACCAGGTCTTAGCACACTGTTAAAACCACTGCATGTCTTACTGCATAAAGGAGATGAATGGGTTTGGGGCAAAGGCCAAGAAAAAGCTAGGAAACTGTTATGTTCAAACAAATTGCTTGTGTTGCATGATCCATGTAAGCGTTTGGTACTAGCTTGTGATGCGTCGTTATATGGTGTCAGGTGTGTATTGCAACAAGCTAATGAATCTGGGAAATTGCAACCGGGTGTTTATGCATCCAGAAGTCTGTCTAAGGCTGAGAGAGCCTACAGCATGATCGAAAAAGAAGCGTTAGTGTGTGTTTATGGGGTAAAGAAAATGCATCAATATCTGTTTGGGCTCAAATTTGAATTGGAAACCGACCATAAGCCACTGATATCCCTCTTTTCTGAAAGTAAGGGGATAAATACTAATGCATCGACCTGCATCCAGAGATGGGCGCTCACGTTGTCCGCATACAACTACACCATCTGCCACAAGCCAGGCACAGAAAACTGTGTCGATGCTCTCAGTAGGCTGCCATTGCCCACCACAGGGGTGGAGATGGCACAGCCCGCAGATTTAGTCATGGTAATGGAAGCATTCGAGAGTGAGCAATCACCTGTTACCGCCTGACAGATTAGAACCTGGATGAGCCAGGACCCCTTACTGTCCTTAGTAAAAAAACTGTGTGCTCCACGGGAGTTGGTCTAGTGTCCCATTAGAGATGCAGGAAGAAATAAAGCCGTACCAGCAGCGAACAGATGAAATGTCCATACAGACAGACTGCCTCCTATGGGGTAATCGGGTAGTGGTGCCAAAAAAGGGAAGGGACACTTTCATTAGTGACTTCCACAGCACCCACCCAGGTATTGTAATGATGAAAGTGATAGCCAGATCCCACGTGTGGTGGCCCGGTATTGATGCAGATTTAGAGTCCTGCGTGCACAAATGTAACACATGTTCACAGTTAAGCAATGCACCCAGGGAGGCGCCACAAAGTTTATGGTCCTGGCCCTCCAAACCGTGGTCCAGGGTCCATGTCGACTATGCAGGCCCGTTCTTGGGAAAAATGTTCCTAGTGGTTGTAGATGCGTACTCCAAATGGATTGAATGTGAGATAATGTCGGCAAGCACGTCCGCTGCCACCGTTGAAAGCCTGCGGGCCATGTTTTCCACGCACGGCCTGCTTGATGTCCTTGTGAATGACAATGGGCCGTGTTTCACCAGTGCCGAGTTCAAAGAGTTCATGACCCGCAATGGGATCAAACATCTGCCCCGTTTAAACCAGCATCCAATGGTCTGGCAGAGCTGAAGAGGGTAACTGAAGGCTCACTGCAGACTCACCTATCCCGAGTCCTGCTTAGTTACCGCACAAGACCCCACTCGCTCACTGGGATTCCCCCCGCTGAACTGCTCATGAAAAGGGCACTTAAGACAAGGCTCTCGATGGTCCACTCTGATCTACACGAACAGGTAGAGTAGGCGGCTTCAACAGGATATATACCATGATAGCGCAAATGTGTCATGTGAAATCCAGATTAATGATCCTGTATTTGTGTTGAACTATGGACAAGGTCCCAAGTGGCTTCCCGGCACTGTCGTGGCCAAAGAGGGGAGCAGGGTGTTTCGGGTCAAACTTTCAAATGGACTCACCTGCAGAAAACACTTGGACCAAACCAAACTCAGATTCACGGACTATCCAGAACAACCCACAATAGACTCTACCACAATAGACCCCCCAACACACACACACAAGTGGCAACCGACCCAGCGGTTGACCACGAAGCAGAACTCATCACCTGCAGCAGTCCAGCAGGACTCACCACCCCCAGCAGCCCAGCAAGGCCAGCTGCACAGCAGCCCAGCGAGGGCCCAACAAACGACTCACCAAAACCAGCATTTGCACCGAGATGATCAACCAGGGGAAGGAAGGTCCCACATTGGGGCCAAGGATTCACATTGTAAATAGTTACACTATTGACTTTGGGAGGGGAGTGTTGTTATGTATGTAAACCTGTAAATACCTTGTTAAACCACCAGAAGACTCATTCCCTGGAGTCCAATCCCTTGGGAGCACCTGTACATAAGGAGGCCTCACAGGCTGGAGAGGCACTCTGAGATCTGTAATAAAGGACTAGGGTCACACATTACTTTGAGCTTACAGTATCTGGTCAGATTCTTTATTCAAGACATAACAAATATTATGTAGTGTTTCACTGTGGACAGACCCACAGAAAATCATGCTTGCCCTATCACTCACCACTTCAGATGACTACTTCTTGATGGGAAGTCAGCGGGAATGGTAATTTAGTGATTAAATTACTGGACCAGTAATCCAGAAGCCTGAGCTAATAATCGGGGAACATGAGTTCAAATCCCACCACGGCAGCTGGGGAATTTAAATTCAGTTTATGAAATAAATCTGGATTAAAAAGCTAGTGTTAGTACTGGTGACCATGAAACTACCGGATTGTCGTAAAAACCCATCTGGGTTGCTAATGTTCTTTAGGGAAGGAAATCTGCCATTCTTACCTGGTCTATGTGACTCCAGACCCACAGCAATCCTCTGAAATACCCTCTGAAATGGCCAAGCAAGCCACTCATTTTTAACAAACGGACCGCCCGGCATCGATTTTGGCACCGGCTTCGGACAAGACAACAGCACACTCAGCCCAGTCGACCCTGCAAAGCCCAGATAGCTGTCTCACAAATTAGTCAAGCAACACCCTGTCATAGTCATAATCACAGAATCATACCTTTCCGCCAATATCCTAGACTCCTCCATCACCATCATTGGGTATGTCCTGTTCCACCGGCAGGACTGACCCACCTGAGGTGGCAGCACAGTGTTATACAGTTGGGAGAGAGTGGACCTGGGAGTCCTCAACATTAACTCAGGACCCCATGAAGTCTCATGGCTTCAGATCAAGTATGGACAAGGAAACCTCCTGCTGATTACCGCCTCCTGCCCTCCCTCAGCTGATGAATCAGTCCTCCTCCATGTTGAACACCACTTGGAAGAAGCACTGAGCGTAGCAAGGGCACAGAATGTACTCTGGGTGGGGGACTTCAATGTCTATGACCAAGAGTGGCTCGGTAGCACCACTACTGACCGAGTCCTGAACATAGCTGCCAGACTGGGCCTGCGGCAGATGGTGAGAGAACCAACACGAGGGAAAAACCTACTTGATCTCGTCCGCACCAATCTACCTGTCACAGATGCACGTGTCCATGACAGCATTGGTAGCTGTGATCACCGCACAGTCCTTTATTGATGAAGCCCCATCTTCACACTGAAGACACCCTCCATCATGTTGTGTGGCAATACCGTGCTAAATGAGATAGATTCAGACAGATCTAGCAGCTCAAAACTGGGCATTCATGAGGTGCTGTGGACAGCAGAATTGTATTCCACCAAAATCTGTAACCTATGGCCGGCATATCCCTCACTCTACTGTTACCATCAAGCCAGGGAACCAACTCAGGTTCAATGAAGAGTGCAGCAGAGCATGCCAGGAGCAGCATCAAGTATACTTAAAATGAGGTACCAACCTGTGGTGGCTGCAACACAGAACTGCATGCATACAAAGCAGTTAAAGCAGTACGCTATGAACAGAGTTAAGTGATCCCACAATTAACGGATCAGATCAAAGCTCTGCAGTCCTGCCACATTCAGTCGTAAATGGTGGTGGACCATTAAACAACTAGCGGGAGGAGGAGGCTCCATGAATTTCACCACCCTCAATGATGGCGGAGCCCAGCACGTGAGTGCAAAAGACAAGGCTGAAGCGTTTGCAACCATCTTCAGCCAGAATTGCCGAGTGGATGATCCATATCGGCTTCCTCCTTCGGTCCACACCATCACAGAAGCCAGTCTTCAGTCAATTCGATTCACTCCACGTGATATCAAGAAACGGCTTAATGCACTGGACACAGCAAAGGCTATAGACCCCGAAAACATCCCAGCTGACGTGCTGAAGACTCCAGACGACTCCAGAACTAGCCGCGCCTCTAACCAAGCTGTTCCAGTACAGATAAAACACTGGTATCGACCCGACAATGTGGAAACCTGCCCAGGTATGCCCTGTCCACAAAAAGCAGGACAAATCCAATCCGGCCAATTACCGCCCTTTAAGCCTACTCTCAATCATCAGCAAATTAATGGAAGGTGTCCTCGACAGTGCTATGAAGTGGCAATTACTCACCAATAACCTGCTCACCGATGCTCAGTTTGGTCTCTGACAGGACCACTCCGTTCCATTACAGCTTTGGTCCAATCATGGACAGAAGAGCTGAATTCCAGAGGTGAGGGGAGAGTGACTGGCCTTGACATCAAGGCAGCATTTGACCAAGTGTGGCATCAAGGAGCCCTTGTAAAATTAAAGTCAATGGGAATCAGGAGGAAAACTCTCCACTGGCTGGAGTCATATCTAATACAAAGGAAGATGGTTGTGGATATTGCAGGTCAATCATCCTAGCCCCAGGACATCACTGCAGGAATTCCTCAGGGCAGTGTGCGAGGCCCAACCTCCTTCAGCTGCTTCATCAATGATCTTCCTTCTATCACAGGGTCAGAAGTGGGGATGTTCGCTGATGATTGCACAGTGTTCAGTTCCATTCACAACTCCTCAGATAATGAAGCAGTCCATGCCCGCATGCAGCAAGATCTAGACGACATTTAGGCTTGGGCTGATAAGTGGCATGTAACAATCGCACCACGCAAGTGCCAGGCAATGACTATCTCCAACAAGCGAGAGTCTAACCACCCCACCTTGATATTCAATGGCATTATCATCAACATCCTGGGGTCAACATTGACCAGAAACTTAACAGCCACATAAACACTGTGGCAACAGGAGCGGGTCAGAGGCTGGGTATTCTGCGGCGAGTGTCCCACCTCCTGACTCCCCAAAGCCTTTCCACCATCTACAAAGCACAAGTCAGGAGTGTGATGGAACACTCTCCATTTGCCTGATTGAGTGCAGCTCCAACAACACTCAAGAAGCTCGACACCATCCAGAACAAAGCAGCCCATTTGATCGGCACCCCATCCACCACCTTCAACATTCACTCCCTCCACCACCGGCGCACCGTGGCTGCAGTGTGTACCATCTATAAGATGCACTGCAGCAACTTGCCAAGGCTTCTTCGGCAGCACCTCCCAAACCCTCGACCTCTACCACCTAGAAGGACAAGGGCAGCAGGCGCATGGGAACACCATCACCTGCAAGTTCCCCTCCAAGTTACACACACTCCTGACTTGGAAATATATCACTGTTCCCTCATCATCACTGGGTTAAAATCCTGAAACTCCCTCCCTAACAGCTCTGTGGGAGTACATTCACCACACGGACTGCAGCGGTTTAAGGCGATGGCGCACTGCCACCACCTTCTCAAGGGCAATTGGGGATGGGCAATAAATGCTGGCCTTGCCAGCGAGGCCCACATCTCAGAACAAATAATAAAAAAAGCCTTCAGATATACATTCAAAACCCTTTAAAGATGTAAAGGGAATTCAAAAATGTATCTCAAACTCAGCAAGAGCTGCCAATCAATGTTACTTACCATTTATCAGCCCATGCCTGAATATCGTCCAGGTCTTGGTGCATGTGGGAATGGACTGCTTCATTTTAAAAGATATAAAAATGTTTTGTATTTGAATTGAATGGCTGGTATCCCCAAAGGAATGAATAAAGCTGCCCACCAAAATATTCCAGGAACATAGGAACAGACCATTCAGCCTCTCGAATCTGTTTCACTACTGAATGAGAACGTTGCTGATCTGTACCTCAACTCCTCTTACATGCCTTTGATCCTTATCCCTTGATAACCTTACCTTATAAAAATCTAATGATCTCTTGAAAATTTCAATTGAACCAGCATCCACAGCCTTTTGGGGGAAGAGAAATTCACATGTCCTGCCTCACTAACCCTGGATTGATTCTCTACTCATTCGCACTCCCAACCCTACAGACTTCCTTGTTGTATCTAATTCTCTATCTCTTGTTCAAGTAATATAAGGTATTTTCCTATATCTACCTATATGGGCATGTTGGGTGGGACCTACAGCAGTCAATGTTTGGAATAAATCCATGGAATATAAAAGCAACAAACTAAATGATACTGCTACAAACTGTGACTAACCTCTCATTGCTGCCTTGCCCAACCATTCCATTGTTTCTCCAGCTATGTTGTCTTTTGCATTGGCACCAACAGAAAAATGACAGCTAAATACAAAAGGAATGTCATAATATGAATGATATCTTGCAAGGAGACACTTTCCTAGTATTCCTGATATTACCCAAGTCAAATGTTTTCCCCTGAAGTACTGCAACAGTACCCTTCTCAATTCTCCCCATTCCCAACATTCCCCAAACAACTCTCCCAACCACTATAAGAACATAAGAACATAAAAAAATAGGAGCAGGAGAAGGCCATATGGCCCCTCGAGCCTGCTCCGCCATTTAATACAATCATGGCTGATCCAATTATGGACTTAGGTCCACTTCCCTGCCCGCTCTCCATAACCCTTTATTCCCTTATCGTTTAAGAAACTGTCCATTTCTGTTTTAAATTTATTCAATGTCTCAGCTTTCACATTCTCTGAGGCAGCGAATTCCACAGATCCACAACCCTCTGAGAGAAGAAATTTCTCCTCATCTCTGTTTTAAATGGGTGGCCCCTTATTCTAAGATTATGCCCTCTAGTTCTAGTCTCTCCTATCAGTGGAAACATCCTCTCTAAATCCACCTTGTCAAGCCCCCTCATAATCCTATACATTTCGATAAGATCACCTCTCATTCTTCTGAACTCCAATGTGTAGAGGCCCAACCTACTCAACCTTTCCTCATAAGTCAACCCCCTCATCTCTGGAATCAACCTTGAGAACCTTCTCTGAATTGTCTCCAAAGCAAGTATATCCTTTCGTAAATATGGAAACCAAAACTGCATGCTGCATTCCAGGTGTGGCCTCACCAATACCCTGTACAACTGTAGCAAGACTTTCCTGCTTTTATACTCCATCCCCTTTGCAATAAAGGCCAAGATTCCATTGGCCTTCCTGATCACTTGCTGTACCTACATACTAACCTTTTGTGTTTCATGCACAAGTAACCCCAGGTCCCGCTGTACTGCAGCACTTTGCAATCCTTCTCCATTTAAATAATGGCCCCTGAAATTCCGGTTTGGCCTCACCGCGGGCATTTTAGAGGAAAAATATGCACCTACCTTAAGTTGGTGCCCACATTGGACTTTCCAATGCTGTGGCCTCCCTCGACTGCGATTCGCAACGCGTGCACGTCAATGCATCCGCAGGTCTCGAGCTGGACTCACATGGCTCTGGACAGCCAATCAGGTAAGGTATCATAGTAATAGGAGTTCCGCAGGGTCCTAAACTCCTATTACTATGATTGTGATAGACCCAAAACACCCAAAACACAGCCCCAAACACCCAAAATAGTAATAAAAAATATAAAATAATTACACTACATTAATTTAAATTAAAGTTATTAATGTCTTAAAAAAATACTTTCGCGATTTTTTAAAAAGATTTTTAAAATAAACTTACCATTGTGAGATGGTTTTTAATGATAAAATATGTTTTAATAACTTTATTTTTATATATTTTTTCTTTTTTAAAACACTTGCACCTGTAAAAATAGGCTATGCGCCTGCTTTTTCAGGCACAAGATTTTTGAGGACATTTGTAAGCATAAATATCGGAAATTTCCACTTACAAGTGTCCTCGCTCCCGATCTGGCTACAATCTGTCAAGCCAGAAACTTGACAGATCGGAAATGCTGGTTTCCAGCGCAAGCGCATTGCACGCTGGAAACAGGCATTTCCGATGCCTTCCGTAGGAACTCCGCACGGACCTGGGGAGGCTGGAATTTCAGGGCCATTAGCTTGCTCTTTGATTTTCTTTCTGCCAAAGTGCACTATGCTCAACTTTAGTCTCCATTTCCCCACACTCTGTAGTTCGCCTTCAAGCACATGGGCAGTGTCTGCTTACCTTAGACAATCATGTTATTTATTCTCAGCAATTTCAAAAATCAGGTATTTAGTTCTTTTTACCCTCCGTGTGTCAGGTTTGACACAAACTGCTTTTCTGGGCCTTTTTTGGAAGTTTTGCTGCATTTCTATATAATCACTGTTATACAGATGTCCTCACAAATGTACTGGTAATTTGCCTGTCATTCTTTTTGACAGGCTAACAATAAAGAAAGCAGACAGTTTTACATAGTACAACTGTCATCTCCTTCAGTTTAATTTATTGTAGATACCTGAAACATTATGACAATCCTGTCATATGTCAAGGAGAATGCACGCTTTGCTTGATCACTGACAAGGTTGTAAAACAAAATGTTAACCTTTATTCCTTGGTTGTGACATGACTCTGTTGCCATGTTTGTGTCAAATTCACATGTCACGTTACTGCATGCGTGGATTCAATTTTTAGGCATAAAGAACAAAAGTTATTCACTCTAATTGAATTAAAAACAATGAAGCCTCTGTGATATTGAAGTTATTGTATATATAATTAAAATTTCCAGCATAAATTAGTATTATCACCAGTTTAGTGCAATGAAGGTGTGTCAGTGAAGTTTCTGTACAGTATCTGCATAAAGTAGGCTTCATGCCTATGTTATGGGAGGGCAATTTAAACTTTAGGTGTAAATGGACCTATATCAGATTGGCCACCCTTTATAAACCTCTCCCAATTGAGGTAAATGGAAATAAAAATTGTGAGAAGATATAAGAGGCAGCCGATCTGATGTCAGCCTTATACTATCGCCAAAAGTTTAAATGACCCTAGACAGCCCAAATTGGAACAGCTATTTCTCAAAAAATTTGGGCTAGAAATTCATATCATTATCGCCACTCTTTCGCGAACTGGTAACAGGTCCTGTGGTGGCCTCTATATCCCTCTCCCCTCTGCGCTGCTGGTCACAGGCTGCGCCCTGGAAAAAAATGGCGGCGTGGTGACGTCAATCGGCGTGCAATGTCGACATAGCGTCACCAATGCGAACTTCAATTCTAGCACTGAATTCAGCGTTGGGTCCTAAGCGCGCCAGGTTAACCTGATGTGCAAGCGGGCTGTCGGTGGCAATGTCTGCAGCTCTTAAAGGGACACACACAACATGCAGGTAAGTTTGAATTTAAGGGTTGGATTGTTTTTTTTTTAAATGTAATTGAAGTGGTGGCTTGCTACAATAAATGTGAAAAGTTATTTTAAGTGTGTAGGAAGTGCTGATTGCAAGGGCTCGGATGGTAATTGAAGTCCTTTGAGAAGACAGAACATGCTGCGAATACTCAGCAAGTCACACAAAATCCGTGGAGAGAAAAACAGAGTTGAGAGGGGAGAGATTGGGTAGATGTGTGCCTCCCGTACTTTGCATGGTGCTGCCAATGCTAAATTTGGCAGGAGTTTAGCGGTAGATATACGGCGTTGTGCCCCTGATCTCCTGCCACCGTGCGCATCACCCTGTTAGCACCACGGCCCCCGAATTAGGTTTCGCCCGCCCCCCGAAGGTGCGACGGGCGATAACAGTGACAGCTTCAGGGGACGTGTACCAGGCGGCCGGCCGCTACCGGGGTGACATTTAAAGGGGAAGTAGACGGCTGCTACGAAAAATAATGTGCCATTTTCATTGGCGCTCCAGTCGCTGATGGAACCACAATCGCTCAGCCCGACACTCTGCTTGAATGCCGGGCTGATCGCACGGCACCCTCGCTCCCCGGTGGTCCAGGTAGGTGGGTTCCTCTTATGCAGAGTATGCAGCTTAGGCCCTTCTCTTTAATGGCATCACTACGCTGCACAGTGCCTAGCGCTGCTGAGGTATGTGCCCTGTTATCACCCCAGGAAGGAAGTGGAGCACTTGATTTAGCATTCCAATTCCTTCCAGGGGCGGTATCCCGAATCTTGCGAGCAGGGCGGGACTTCAGCAGCATGTTTCCCAGATGTTACCGCCCCCAAATAGGGCGATAATAAATTTCTAGACCCACATCTCATGTCGACATGCTGCTTAACCAACTGAGTATTTCCAGCATTTACAGCATCTACTGGTAGAGAGAAGAGGAAGACACAGAAGAGGAGGAAGCCGAAGAGGAGAAATAAGATGGAAGGATGCATCCCGACAGCCCCTTTGTGGCCGGGATATCCGCGATGGAATCATCTGCCTGCGGTCCTACTGGCTGGGCAGGCTGCATTTCTTGGGTGTGTGAAATGAGGAAGGCACAAGGGTGGAGTTGTGCTGATGGGAGGGCAGGAAAGCAAGAGGTACAGGCCGGAAGGAGGATAACATACGAGGATACCAGCATCTTGTACCCTTCCAGCACCGCCACTGCCCAAGTGCTCAACCATCTCCCTGTCAGGAATGGACTGCACCGTTTCCCCCAGGTGGTTCAGGTGAGGCTAGGAATGGGAGATGTGCCTCGTCATTGGTGCAGATTGTTGGTAGGTGAGTGATTGGGGGTTGTGCCCATAGGCGCGGCCATCTACACTCTGGGAATGTCGACAGTTCAGCCAGTGGTCAAGGCAGTAGAAACACTCTGTCTTCACATATGGACAGCTTGGAGCAATATGTTATCCCAAGCATCGATAGCATGACTTCAATGCACTGCTATCATGGCCAGTTGCTGAGGCCTTGGGGCTCAACTGCTTTTTACATTTAACCTGCAGACGATTCACCTCGGTTGTCTGACGATTGGAAATGGTGTGAAATTCTCAGGAGTATTGGTCGGCCATAACCATCGACATAGATGTCTGACAAGCTAAATCAAAAGTCAAGTTAGGGGTTGTCAACAACTTCCTTCTGATTGCTTCATTTTTCATCCCACAAACAAAGCGGTCACGCCATGCTCGGTTCTGAATGTTTCCAAAATGACAGTGAATGGATAGCTTTTTTAAAGCTACAATGTACTCACTAATAACCTCAGCAATGAATTGATCTTGTATTCCAAAATGATAACTTTCAGTAATTTCCAGGGGCTCAGGACTGTCATGTTGCTCTCTCCTTCAATGGCATGTCCTTTGGCTTGATGGGAATAAGCACATTTTTCAGGGTTTCATACACCTTGCAGCCTGCTTCAGTCAAGAAAATAGCCCGTTTTCTTTCTAACACCACCGGTGTTTTCATCATCAGGGACTTCAATGATACTATTCGCGGTGAAGAACATTTCTAGCCACTGCACGTACACTCCGAAAGTCTCTCGGTCACGATGGAACTCACCCAAATGCC
The DNA here is from genome assembly GCF_044704955.1 of Pristiophorus japonicus. Taxonomy (NCBI): domain Eukaryota; kingdom Metazoa; phylum Chordata; class Chondrichthyes; family Pristiophoridae; genus Pristiophorus; species Pristiophorus japonicus. The sequence goes on along the minus strand of NC_091982.1, from coordinate 7,440,892 downwards.
CTATTATTCCCATAGGTGTGGCCATCTGGACTCTGGGAATGTTGACAGTTCAGCCAAGTATGCTTGAAATTTACCTTGGATTTTTATCTGTTCTGCAAAACAAAGAACTTATCAAAGTATCTTTGTTGGTTGGCTGGATTATCCACAAACAAAAATTTCAGCTAAGGAATCCAAAAATCCTATCCTCACGGTCAATGTGATATATTCTTACTGCATCACTAAGAAACACACTCTCCAAGCTGACTCTTACATAGAAATCTGCCATGACCCTTTATTGTATTTCCATCAGTAGTTGCATTACCACAGTAGTCCACTAGGGGGAGCTCTATTACATTAGGTATACAAATAAAGATATTTACTACACTGTTTTCCTTTCCATAGCTGACAATGGGCCAGATTTTGCTATAAAATAAGGGTAAGCTAACAGTGCCCACTGTTGTTTATGTGCAAATTGGACAGCAGCTTCTAGCAACAGCACATGCGCAGTTAAATGCGTAAATCTAGAAGTTGCTATCCGAGTTACCGTGCTTCTCTAAAACCTGTGTAAAAATGGCGTCTCGCCATCTGACCCACCATTCAAATACATTGAACGGCATGAAGATCCTGTACCTACTCCATAGATACAAACTAAACTCACCAAATAAAGTTAGGGCTTGTCCATTCCAGTCTGAGTATCCTGTTAATTGTGTGGCAAGTCTTAATTACTGACAAATAACCTCTTTGGCACTGAAAATTAATTTTTACAAGTGTGATGTCTCATTCCTTCACCTTTTAAATATTGTTGGAAATTTTTTTAATTTAAATTTTTTAAATGTTTTACTTTTTCTTTCTAACTCTTAATCCAATCATTGATTCCCTCTCTTTATTTTACTTTTTGTATCTGATTTGATATGGAATTAAATATTCTAACTGGCACTTCCTGGTTCAGACTCTGCGCTGCTCATTAAGGATTCATAAATCTGATTGGTTAAGGAGATACACAATTGCTTGCCCTATTTACACAAGTTCCAGGTGCTCTGTCGTGACTGCTACTCTTTTTGGATGGTTGACTGACAGCAACTTGGCATACAAAAGCCCATAGAAAGTTTATGGGCTTGTGCAAGTCTAACGAAGGGCACAAGCCATCATTCACCACTCAGAGCAAAATCCGGCCCCTTATCTCTCTGAATATTTTTAATTTGTTCTCTGGATGTGGATGACACTAGCAAGGCTCATCCTTAGTTGCCCTGAGGAGCTGGTGGTGGTTGTGGGCCTTCTTTTAGCGCTGCAGTGCTTGTGGTAATGGTGCTCCCATAATGGTGTTAGGGAGGGAATTCCAGGATATTAATCCAGCAATAATGAAGTAAGGGGGGCGTGCAACTTGGAGGCAGAAGTGCGATGGTTGTTAGTCTTCTCCTTGGTAGTGGAAGTTGCAGGTGAGAAGTAACTTTGGTGAGTTGTTGCAGTGCTGCCTGTAGATAATAAATATTGAGGCTACAATGCACCAGTGATGGAGGGAGTGGACACTGAGTCTAGTGTCGGGGCACTGATCAAGCAAATTGCTCTATCCTGGATAGTGTTGAGCTTATTCAGTGTTGTTGTAGATGCATTTATCCAGACCAGTGGGGGAAGTATTCCATCATACTCCTGACTTGAACCTTGTAAATGGTATAGAGGCTTTCAGCAGTCAGAAAGGTGAGACACTCGCTACAGAATAACAAGTTTCTGTACTGCTCTTGGAGATACACTGCTGGTATGGCTGGTCCAATTAATCTTCTGGCCAATGATGATGTTGATGGTGGGAGATGGTTGGGACTTTTCCTGATGGAGATTGTCATTGCCTTACACTAATTCGATGTAAATATTGCCTGCCACTGGTCAGCCCAAACCTGGATGATGTACATCCAGGTTTGGGCTGACCAAACCTGCTGTAGGTTGACACGGGCCTTTTCATTATTGGAGAAGTTGTTAATGGAGCTGAATACAGTAGAATCATCCATGAAACACCTCCACTCCTATTTTTATGATGGAGGGAAGGTCATTATGAAGCAGCTAAGATATTTGGGCTAATGACACTACCTTGAGGAAATTCTGCAGTAATGAAAGCTTCTGGGACGCACTGCAGGACAGAGGAACTTAGCAGTGTCTATAAGAAATAAGACTAAATGTACAGAAGCGTGGTCTGGTATAAATCTTGCTCAGGCCTGTCCAAGACTAATGCCAGAGACAGAAGGAATGTTGTAAATTAGTGCTGCTTATTGCCCTTGAAGCAATCCCGAAATTATATTGGGATGTTAGGCTGATTCATGACTTCAGAAGACAATTTGCTTAGTCATTTAATAACTATACATCTGCGAAACATTACAAATTTAAATACTTTCAACATCATTTACAGAACATTGCCTTATCATTTAGAAAATAAATGATTTTAAATTTACATACTAAAGTATCAGGGATTCTCAGACTGAAATGAAGTATACAAGAGTTGTGGAATTTCTAATGACAAAGAAACTTGATGTACATAGTTGATTGTCAATTTACTTAAGAGTGTGCTAATCTCAGATAATATTCCATCACATTTCACGGTCACTATATAGATAAAGCTAAGTAGTGATTATGAGGTCTTTCTGGTATATCTGCATGATTTAGTTTTCTGGAAATGGATGTTAACATAGCATTGGAGTGTTATTAATAAAAACAGAAAATGCTGGAAATACTCAGCGGGTCAGGCAGCATCTGTAGAGAGAGAAACAGAGTTAACGTTTCAGGATGATGACCAGAACTGGAAAAAGTTAAAGCTAGAAAGGGTTTAAGCAAATGCAGAGGCAGAGAAAGGGGGAGGGGAGGAAAGAACGAAAGGGAAGGTCTGTGAATGGGGTTGAAGGCAGGAGAGAGTAAAAAACAAAAGGGTTGATGGTCTGAGGCAAAAGTAGATGGTAATGGGACAAGTGAAGAAACAAAAGATGGGTCTAGAAGGGGGGTAAATGACAACAGCCAAAACATCAACAGCTGCCGTCTGAATAAAAGTGGCCTGTGGTTATGATCTGAAATTGTTGAATCCAATGTTGAGTCTGGAAGGCTGTAAAGTTTCTAATCGAAAGATGAGGTGCTTTTCCTCCAGCTTCATTTGAAGTGTAGGAGGCCGAGGACAGAGATATCAGAGTGGGAGGGAGCCGTGACCTTCAGGTCACCTATCACTTTAATTCTCCTTTCCACTTCCACTCTGTTTGTCACTCCATAGACGCTGCCTGACCTGCTGAGTATTTCCAGCATTTTCTGTTTTTATTTCAGATTTCCAGCATTCACAGTACTTTTGTTTTGTATTGAAGTGTTATTCATATGTTAACAATACTCATCGTATGACATTATAGCCATTACAGACACATGGCTGAAAGAGGGGCAGGTTTAGCAGATCAATATTTCTGATTACAGGATTTTTAAACGAGACAGAGAGGGGGTTAAAAGTGGGGGTGGGGGGGTTGTGGTATTGCAGTATTTCAGCAGTGAGGAGGGATGATATGTTAGAGGGATCATCAAAAGAGGCCATATGGGTCGAATTGAAAAATAAAAAAAGGTCGATCGCACCGCTGGGTGTATATTACAGACCCCCAAACAGTGGGAGGGAGGTAGAGGAGCAAATATGTAGGCAAATTGCTGTGAAGTCCAAAGACCATACGGTAGTAATAGTAGGGGATTTTAAGTATCTCAATATTGATTGGGACAAATATAGTGTGGTGGGTATAGAGGGTGCGGAATTCTTAAAATTCATTCAAGAGAACTTTTTTAGTCAGTATGTAACAAGCCCAACACGAGAGGGGGCGGTTTTGGATTTAGTTTTGGGGTATGAAGCTGGGCAGGTTGAAGGGGTATTAGTGGGAGAGCACTTGGGTGCCAGTGACCATAATTCAGTCAGATTCAAGTTAGTTATGGATAAGGACATATATAGGCCTGGAATAAAAGTCCCAAATTGGAGAAAAGCTAATTATGCTAAGTTGAAAAGTGATTTGGCCACAGTGGACTGGAAACAGCTACTTGTGGGTAAATCAGTGTCGGAACAGTGGGAAGCATTCAAAGAGTAGATCCGGAAGGCTCAGGCCAAACTTGTGCCCTTAAAGAAAAAGGGTGGGAATAACAATTCTAGAGCCCCCGGGATGTCTTGGGACTTACGGGGGAGGATAAAGAAAAAAAGGGAAGCTTATGTCATATACCGATGGCTAAATACTATAGAATCTTTGGAGGAATATAGAAAGTTAAGAGGTAAAATTAAAACGGATATTTGGAATGCTAAGAGAGAGCATGAAAAATTCTTGGCTAGTAAAATTAAGGAAAACCCAAAGATTTTCTATAAATAAGAGTTAGAGGGTAACTAAAGAAAGGGTAGGGCCTATTAGAGACCACGAGGGTAATCTTTGTGTGGAGACAGAAGATGTTGGTATGGTTCTTAATGAATACTTTGCATCTGTTTTCACAAAGGAAAAAGGCAATGCAGATACTGCTAGCGAGGAGGAGTGTGAAATTCTGGATGAAATAAACATAGTGAATGAGGAGGTATTAAAGGGTTTAGCAGCTTTGAAAGTAGCTAAAGTCCCCAGGCCCGGATGAAATGCATCCCAGGCTGTTGCGTGAAGTAAAAGAGGAAATAGCAGAGGCCTTGATCATCATATTCCAGTCCTCTTTGGATTTGGGCATAGTGCCGGAGGACTGGAGGACTGCTAATGTGGTACCTTTGTTTAAGAAGGGAGAAAGGAATAGGCTGAGTAATTATAGGCCTGTTAGCCTAACCTCAGTGGTGGGAAAATTATCGGAAAAAGTCTTGAATGACAGGATAAATCTGCATTTGGAAAGGCAAGGATTAATTAGGGACAGTCAGCACAGATTTGTTAAGGGAAAATCGTGTTTGACTAACCTGATTGAATTTTTTGAGGAGGTAACGAAAAGGGTCAATGAGGGTAGTGCGCATGATGTAGTATATATGGACTTTAGCAAAGCTTTTGATAAGGTCCCACATGGTAGACTGGTCACGAAGGTTAAAGCCCATGGGATCCAGAGCAAAGTGGTTACTTGGATCCAAAATTGGTTTCGTGGTAGGAAGCAAAGGATAAAGGTTGATGGATGTTTTTGTGGCTGGAAGGATGTTTCCAGTGGGGTTCCGCAGGGCTCAGTACTGGGTCCCTTGCTTTTTGTGGTATATATCAATGATTTAGATTTGAACATAGGGAGTACGATTAAGAAGTTTTCAGATTGGCTGTTTGGTTGATGATGAAGAGGAGTCATGGGCTGCAGGAGGATATCAATCTACTGGTCAGATGGGCAGAGCAGTGTCAATTGGAATTTAATTCAGAGAAGTGTGAGGTGATGCACTTTGGGAGGGCGAATAAGAAAAGGGTTTACACATTAAGTGATAGGCCACTTAATAGTGTAGATGAACAAAGGGACCTTGGAGTGCTTGTCCACAGAACTCTTTTTGGGAGGAAACTTAAAACATTAAATCGTGGCCCCCCGATCTGGGGGACACTCCAAACATTTTCAATGCCCTTTTTTGTGTTTTTGTTTTGTGTTTTTTTGGGGGCATTAAAATCATATTTTTTTTCTCCTATAAAAGGGGAGGGGGACACTAAAAGCACCGGCAATTAAAACAAATTAAACTTTAAAACGTAAAATCAAATTAAAATTTGGTTGCCGGGCGTGATGATGCACTCCAGTCCCTCCGGTGCCCACCTCTCGCGGAAGGCCACGAGCGTACCGGTGGACACCGCGTGCTCCATCTCTAAGGACACCCTGGCCCGGATGTACGCGCGGAAGAGAGGCAGGTAGTCAGGTTGAACGACCCCCTCGACCGCCCGCTGCCTGGACCGGCTGATGGCCCCCTTGGCCGTGCCCAGGAGCAGTCCTACGAGGAGGCCTTCGGACCTACCCGCTCCCCTCCGCACAGGGTGCCCAAAGATCAGGAGAGTGGGACTGAAGTGCAGCCAGAATTTCAGGAGCAGCCCCTTTAAATAATAAAACAGGGGCTGCAACCTCGTGCACTCAATAAAAACATGGAACATGGACTCCTCCAGACCGCAGAAATTGCAGGCGGCCTGGGAGCCCGTGAACCGGCTTAAAAATTTATTGCACGGCACTGCTCCGTGCACCACCCTCCAAGCCAAGTCCCCGATAAATAGTGGGAGGACTCCCGTGTAGATTGCCCTCCATCGGGGACCCCCGCCTCCTCCGGACGGCAAGATGGTACGCCATGGCGTGTCCGGATGGCAGGCGAGGATGGCAAAGTTGAGAGTGTGCAGGAGCAGCCCGTACAGGAAACCCCTCCGCGCGGAACTGAAAGGCACGGAGGGGATTTCCCCGAGGCGGCTCAAGTTGTGAGGCGTCGGCTCCCGAGGGAGGTTCCGGGGTTTGGCGCCGATGAGGAATTCCGTCCGGACGGGGGTCAGTTCGGACGGGATCTCCCCACGTGCTTGAGCCTCCTCAACACACCTAACGGAGTCAGGGCTCAGAGCTGTTTTTAGCGACTCGATGGCATCGGCCGCGTGGCGGACGTTGGCGGAATTTAGGCGCCGCGCCAGCGTGTCTGGCGCCATCCAGCCCGCTCATCCGCCATCGAGCAGGTCCCTGACCCTGGTCACCTCACCAGCCACAGCCCTCTCGTCCGACCGCCACATAAAACCTCGGTCGTGGAGGTACGGATTCCCGAGCAGCGGCTCCTACAGGACAGCCGCCACTCCAGCCGGTGGAGAGCTGCGCTTGGTGGAGACTTTGTTCCAGACCCTGATGAGTTCCCTGTAAAAGACAGGCAGCTCCCGGAGGGCGGTCCTGACACCCCCCAAGTTCACAAACAGAAGCTGCGTGTCGTAGTTGAGGCCGTGCTGCTGGCGGAAGAAATACATCGCCAGAGCACGCCACCTAGGAGGGGGCTCGACGTAAAGGTATCTCTGCAGGGTCTGAAGACGGAAAGTCGCGAGCTGGGCGCTGATGCACACCAACGACTGACCGCCCTCCTCAAGCGGGAGACTCAAGACCGCGGCAGAGACCCAGTGCTTCCTGTTGTTCCAGAAGAGGTCCACCAGCTTCTTCTGTATCTTGGTGACAAACGCAGGGGGAGGGGTCAAAGTGACCAGCCGGTACCACAGCATGGTGGCCACCAGTTGGTTTATGACTAGTGCTCGACCCCTGTGGGACAGCACTCGGAGCAGTCCTGTCCAGCGCCCTAGGCGAGCGGCGACCTTGGCCTCCAGCTCTTGCCAGTTCGCCGGCCAGGCTCCCTCGTCGGGGCTAAGGTAGACTCCCAGATAGAGGAGATGGGTTGTGCTCCAGGCAAAAGGCCTGAGCTCCTCCGGCAGGGAGTCCACCCGCCACTGACCCACCAGGAGTCCGGAACATTTCTCCCAGTTGATCCTGGCGGAGGACGCGGCCGAGTAAATCTCCTGGCACTCACGCATCCTCCGCAGGTCAGCGGGATCCTCTACCGCGAGGAGCACGTCATCGGCGTAAGCCGAGAGGACGACCTCCACGCCCGGCCCTTGCAGAGCCAGTCCCGTCAACCTCGTCCGCAAGAGGCGCAGGAAAGGCTCCACGCAAACGGCGTATAACTGGCCGGACATGGGGCATCCCTGGCGCACCCCTCTCCCAAAGCGAAGGGGCGCCGTCAAGGACCCGTTAACCTTTATCAGACACTCCGCGGCGGCGTACAAAAGTCTGATCCGGGCCACGAAATGCGTCCCGAACCCGAAAGCGCGCAGAGTTCCGAGCAGATAGTCGTGATCCACCCTGTCGAACGCCTTCTCTTGGTCGAGGGATGGAAGGCGACCGACAGACCAGCCTCCTGGGAATGATGGATGAGGTCCCGGACCAATGGATGTTATCGTGGATTGTCCGGCCCGGGACCGTGTAGGACTGGTCGGGGTGGATCATGTGGTCCAGCATGGCGCCAAGGCAAGCAGACATCGCCCTGGCGAAGATTTTGTAGTCCGTGCTGAGGAGGGAGGCCGGGTGCCAATTCTTAAGGAGGCGGAGATCGCCCTTCTTAGGCAGCAGGACGATGACTGCCCTGCGCCAAGAGAGGGGCATCTCCCCGGTCGCCAGACTTTTCCCCAGGACCCGCGCGTAGTCGCTCCCCAGGACGTCCCAGAACGCCCTGTGGAACTCCACGGTCAGCCCGTCCAGCCCCGGGGATTTTCCCCTCGAGAGCCGGTCGAGGGCACCGGTCAGCTCCGCCAGGCTTAGCGGAGCTTCCAGATTTTCGGCGCCCTCCGGGCTGACCTTCGGCAGGTCCTCCCACAAAACTCTGCGCGCTTCCTCGCTGGGCGGCTCCGGAGAGAACAGAGCCCCGTAATATTCACGGGCCCTGTTGTTGACGCCCTCCGGATCCGAGACGAGAGAGCCGTCGTCGGCCAGCAGCGTCAAGAGCTGCTTACGGACACCCTGTCTTTTTTCCAGCGAATAGAAGAAGGGGGAGCCGCGGTCCAGATCCCGCAGAAACCGGATCCGCGACCTCACGAAAGATCTCCGGCTGAAAATGCGGAGCCAGCAAGATGGCCACCCCACAAGAAGTGGTGGTGAGGTGGCTCATGCGGACCTCTCCTTGCCATTCCAGGAGCCACGTGGCTTCATCTCCCGGAACGGTGTGGGTTTCTTGCAGGAAGCACACCGCATATTTCCCCTCCCGCAGGAGCGAAAAATTGTCAAATCTACGGCGTGCCTCTCTGCTGCCTTTGATGTTGAGGCTGGCTATGGTTATCTTCATGGCAAAAGCATAGTGCAACCTCTACCTTAACCTATTGTGGGGGAGGGAGCGGAGTCTTTTGTTGACCTCCACTCCTTCAGCAGCCCAGCGAGGAACCTTTTGAGCCGGCGCAGCTCAAGGCCTTGCGCCCTTGATAAGGGCCCGCCCGCGGCCATGGTTTTAGCGGCGGCGCGGACGGACGCGATGAGCAGCCCCGGCTCGGACCATCTTTCCCGGGCCAGATGGGCTCGGTTTCGGCGACCCTGGCTCTGGACCAAAAAGTCCCGGAGTTCCTTTGCAGGAATGAGGAAGGTCTCAGTGGCGGCCGCGAGCAGATCCACCGCCTCACTGGCGATGGACTCGAGATCTTCTCCCTCGTCCCCCACCGAGTCCCCGTCCTCCCCCGGGAGGTTGCCGCTAGCAGCCGGCCCATCGACCGCACGAGGTACGGCAAACGGCCCGGCCGCTCCATCTGGCCCTGGCTCTGCCCCGATCCCACCCCCAGGATCGTCGGCAGAGGAGTCCCCACTGGGCTCTTTTAAAAGTGGTGCTGGGTCGGGAAGCGACAGCGGAAGGGGTTCCCCCTCCGCCCCAGGAGTCGGGGAACGCAAAGAGATCTGGTTTAGGAAATTCTCCAGGTCCACCAAGTCCCTCAGCTCCAAAGTAGGGGGCGAGGGTTGTTGTTCTTCCCCCTCCCCGCCGCCACCCCCCGGCCCAGCGTGTACAGACTCGTTAAAATCATTCATTGCCGTTTCTTCCGAGCCGAGCGACACCCGGGGGAAGTTGGATATTGGCTGGGCGGGCTCAGGTTCGGCCTTTTCGGCCCCGCCCGCCTCAGTCCCCGGGACGCTCGACCCGGCGGCTACGCATTCCTCCGTTGGCCCCACGCCCCCCACGACAGGCAGATCTTCCACGCCATCCCCGGGAGGCAGAGGCTGGGCAGCCTTGACTGCCTCACCCTCCCCGGGGACAGATTCCTCCCGCCTACGGCGCAGCTTGGGGGCGCTGGTGGGGGACGCGGGACACGCGGCGGGCACCGACTCCTCCGCGGAGGGATGTTTTTCCCCCTCCGCCTCATTGGAGCGGCGCCTCCTTTTGTTCCTGGGGGGACGCGGAGGCAGGGAGACCTCCATGTCTGCCGAGGTCTTCCGCTCCACTCCCCCCTTTTTCTTATCTTGCCCGCGCCCGAGCCCCTCTGTGATATTGGTCAAGGGCTCGGGCACGGGCTCAGGGCACCCCGCGCTCGCCGGTGACGGGGTTGGGCCGAGCGCGGTAAACAGCTTGTCTGGCGCACCGAGGGGACCCGCCTCGAGATGTTTCGCCTTCCAGTCAGACGCTCTCCCTCCCCTCCGCCGGAGGCCGTGAAAACAAAGGCCCCCGGCGATGCCCGCGCACCCACAGCTCCCGGCACACGGACGCAACTAGGGGGAGGGGTGGCGGCGGCGCCAGCCTTGGCCGCCCTCGGTGGTTTGGCGGCCTTGGAGGCGGGGCAGTTCTTATGAACATGCCCCACCTCCCTACAGGCATGGCACCGCACGCCATCCGACGTCCAGAAGACGCGGTAGGCAGTCCCCTCGTGCACCACATTAAACGATCCCTCCGTCGTCTCCTCCCGCGCCAGCCGGACAAAGAGCTGGCGGCGGAAGGAGAACACGTGGCGCAGGCTGTTCTCCCTGAGGCCGAGCGGTATGGGGTTGATCCCTGACCTTACCTCCCCCAGTTGGTGCAGGTGAGGGAGGAGGAGTTCAGCGGGAACAAAGGGCGGGACGTTTGAAAGGATAACCCTCTGCACAGTGACCTCGAGAGGGTCCACCGGCAGGAACGTCCCGCCCACCGTGAGCCCCCTTTTCAAGGGCCAGGGACACCGCCCGCTCCGACCCCAGGAAGAATACTGCCTTCCCAGACATCTTGGAGGCTGCGACAATGGCCGAGGGGCCGACTACCCCAGCCATCGCCCGCACGCACTCCTCAATGCTCATTGTGGGGTGAGTGTAGCTCTTGACCCCGTGTTTCTTTGTTATTAGTCTCAAAGGTGGCAGGGCAGCGGGTGGCGCAGGAGGTGCCGTGGATGTGGATGCCGCCTGCGCATGTGTCCTAGCTGGCCCTGCCACCGGCGTGGATGGGGTCGCCATCACGGGGTCCCTTTCAGGGCCACACCCACCCCAAAGTCACAGGCCTTAATGGTCTTAATTGGCCTCGTATCTAAAGACTGAGCAGAGGAGCTCTTAACGAGGCACACCTCTCCCCTAGTTGAGAATTGGGGAGGGGCCTTGCTCCCGCTGCTCAGTTGTCTTAATTGGTTTTCCAATTAGGAGGAAAGGGGCTCTCAGAGAGAGAGGGGAGAGACAGAGAGAGAGAGAAAGAGAGATGGGGGTGGGAAAGAGGGAACTGTGAGGGCAGGTCTCCCCTCACAGTGATGGGTGGGTGTTTTTCTTGGGGTGCACTCCCCAGATGATGGCAAAACAAACACAGTCTTTGTAGATGGTCTTCGGGTGGGGGGAGAAGATGTCTTCACCTGGGACAGCTGGAGCCACCCAGGCACACACTAACAATATTAAATAGGTGATTAATAGTTCTTCAGCCAGGTAGCTCCAGCTATCCCAGGCTAGGCAATGGGGGAGGGGTGCTTCAGTGGTGTGTGGGGCCTAGCTGTAAGCAAGACCCCCACACACACTTCCACACACACACACCCCCCGCGATGTTCCGGCCCTCTAGCAAGTCTTCTTTCCTCCCCCCACCGATATAACAAAGTCTTTAGGGGAATGCACCAAAACACACGCACCTTTGGTTGATGAAGTTTCTCCCTCCTTCCACACTGGATAGTTGTTATTTTTTCCCCCTCTCTCCAACTCTCTGCAGCAGTATTAAAGGTTGTTGAATTTTCTGCTCTCCTCCTCTCCCTCTGGATGAATTGGAATTGTAGAAAGCCCCTTCCTCCTCTTCCTGGGCTGTTTCACAGGGCTCACTCCAGGCTTTCCAGGCAGGAGCAACAGCAGCAAGCTCCTTCTCTCACAGCAACAGAGCTCCAACTGAATAGGCCACGCCTCCAAAGCTCCACCATTGGTCCACAGATTCCCTGAAAGTAGCAGGCCAGGTGGATAAGGTGGTTAAGAAGGCATACGGAATGCTTGCCTTTATTGGCCGAGGCATAGAATACAAGAGCAGGAAGGTTATGCTTAAATTGTATAATACTCTGGTTAGGCCACAGCTGGAGTACTGCATGCAGTTCTGGTCGCCGTATTATAGGAAGGACGTGATTGCACTAGAGAGGGCACAGAGGAGATTTACTAGGATGCTGTCTGGAATGGAGAACCTTAGCTATGAGGGAAGATTGGATAGGCTGGGTTTGTTCTCATTGGAACAGAGGAGGTTGAGAGGAGACCTCATTGAGGTGTACGAAATTTTGAGGGGCCTGGATATAGTGGATAGCAAGGGTCTATTTCCATTGGTGGAGGGGTCAATTATGAGGTGGTGGGTGGAAGGCTCAGAGGGGATTTGAGGGGGGGGGCTTCTTCATGCAGAGGAACTCACTGCCTGGAAGGGTGGTGGTTGCAGAAACCCTCACCACATTTAAAAGGTGCTTGGAAGGGCACTTAAAGTGTCGTAACCTACAGGGTTACAGACCTAGAGCTGGTAATTGGGATTAGATTGGATAACCTCTTGTTGGCGGCACAGATACAATGGTAAGTACTGCAGGGAATCGAATACGGCCAGAGTGATCTCCTGGACTAGTTTCGATCACCTGGATGGGTCAGAGGGCAATTTTCCCAGATTTGTTTCCCCAATCGGCCTGGGTTTTTATCTGGTTTTTGCCTCTCCCAGGAGATCACATGGCTCCGGTCGGGATGGAATGTAGAATGTTTTAGTGTAAGGGGTATCGCAGTTGTGTGGGGCGGACTGGTTGGGCCGGGTGCTCTTTGCATTTCCGCCATTGTTCATAAGTTTATATGTAACCTTCAGGGCTGCTGACCGAGGGCCGTGCGGCTCTTTGTCGACCGGCGCGGACAAGTTCGGCCGGAATGGCCTCCTGCTACGCTGTAAATGTCTATGGGGTAGACTTTTCACTTCACATCGCCCATCTATGGCCCATCTATCGCCCAAAACAGACCTCTATTGCCCATTTTGAGCAAAAAGTGGAAACTAGGCCCAAAACATCGCCGGAAAAACAGGTGCCTAAGTTTCCACTTTGATCGCCGAGATGTTCGCCCACACAAGGCCCATCCCAAGTTTCGGCACCTAGCATGCACTTCGCTGGGCCGATGCAAGGTCCAAATGAGTGCTGAGAAATAGTTGCTTTCACTGGGCCTAAGAGAAGGAAATGGGCACTACGGACGCCATTTTGAACTTCAGAGGAAGGGTAGAGGATTAGTTGTGAGTTATTTAGAGAGATAATTTAAAGAAAATTGAACTCGGAATATTGGGACAGGGAATATAAATAGGTATTATCAAGTTATTTTTGGTAAATAGCTTTTATATATTGAAATTATTTTGTAAATAGCTTTTACATAGTGAAGTTATTTATTGATATTGTTGGGGCCTATCAAACTGACTGGTATACAGCGTAGCGAGTACAGAGAGTGCAGAGTACAGTGATTAGAGAGTATAGAGTAGAGAGTAGAGTAGGGAGATTATTACAATTAGTGAAAGTAATTATTGATAGTGATATAGGGCCTACACTTTCCCTGCCTTTAATTGCAACTGCTCACATACTACAACTGAGATCAACTAATGAGTGTACAATTATTTTGCTCTTTTAATGCAGGCGTTAACCGCTTAAACTGCATTGCTTCATAACTGCATTAAAATATCTGAACACATTAAGCAGTGCACTACTCAAGCTAATGAAAGTCACAGATCTTTCTTAATACAATCACCAATACAACTTGAACTAGTTTCAACCTACTCACGAAGCCTGGTTGAAAACACAAGATTATTGCATGTTGGGAATTTCTTCAACAGTGGTATTTTGGGTTTTTTAAAACAGATTCTGGCATCATAAAGCTTCCTTGTACAGCGGCAGTAGTCAGCATCCTGCCTGGGGTGTGGCTATTATCACACTGACCAATTCATTTCCTGGACATTCATCTTTTACAGATCAAACCAAAGCACACCAGGCATGGTGCAGCATGTTGAATGATTATATTCTAAACATCAGGAATCATCATGATATCCTTATGATTCTATTCCCACTCAGTCAACTGTCTTTTATTCCCCATCAAAAGCCTTTTATATTTCATAGTAACACACTAATGTTTCGAACAGAAGGTGATCATTAATTTATCCAGCCTATCCTTCCAAACCAATGCTAGTTTTCTTATGTGATTGTGAAACTAATGATCTTGTAATATTGTATCCCCTTCTGAACAGGGTTTCGTCCAGTCATATCAAAAACATGCCCTGGCTTTTTGTTCCACCACTCTCACAGATAATTCCATTACCCTCTTACCAAAATAAATTGCCTCAATTTCCTATTTTCTTTTGTCACCATAACTTCAAACTGTGTGCCCTCCTTGTACTCAAATTCTGCGACTGATTGAAAAACTTTCCTGTATCCAAATTCTACGCACTTACAGACCATTGCCGCTGCCACCACCAACACATGCCTGTCGTAGTTCCTCGTTAGGTTCGCAGATGGAATGGCTCCTTACAATGGGTGTGGTCAAATGTAGCACCACCTTTCTGTCAGACTACTTTCAAGCGTTGGAGGATAGATCTTGTGATAATTAATCATGCTGCAGATGTCATTGTTTATTGATATTCCAACAATTAAAACGTTATTAATCAACAAGACAAATTAGTATATGACTCATAATCCCCAATAAAAATCTGCATAAAATGTTATATGGTGACTTCATTAAAAAAAAAATTGACTCCCCTGATATTAAAAATTACTTTTCTTCATGTTAAAATATTTGTTGTTCTACTATTACCAACCAATTATGAATGTTCCACACTCTCAAAATGATTCACAACACTTCCGGATGTTACCAAAAATTATCCAACCCAAACTCCACGTAACCTTTTCCAAGATCCTCAGTTTGAAAATAAAAATCGCCCCACACATATTCAAATCATAGTATGGAAGTACCAGCAATAGAAATTAGGACCTTAAGTTATTTAATTGTTTTTGAAGAAATGTCATTGTGACTGGCAATATTTATATATTTCACTATAACAGACTATGTGGTGCTCACTTGCACATACATTTTCTATACAGGTTTGTGGGAATGAGGGTTCACATTACCCAAGTACCTCGATGTTCTTTCTGGACCATCTGTGAGACCAGCACACGATGAGTTAAACCAGCTTTCTGCTGAGCATGGTTGTAAATTGAGTAAGGGAGTTTAAGGCAAGTGCATCTCCACAGATCAGAGGGCTGACCTGAGTGGGAATCAGGTCACTTGTTGTTATGGTAATAAAATGATTGTTAAAGAGTTTATGAGGGCAATCAGATCACTTGTGTTTATTGTAGTAAAATAATTAAATAGTTAAGTGTACGTTTGTTTAATTCATGCTGTTGTTATTTCTACAAATCTTTGACATAATACAATATTCCAACAAGGCTCACTTTAGATTTTTTTCTTAAAATTTCTTCCTGTACAAATAGAATTCTGGATTGGTGCAACATGATCTGATGTTTAAACATCTTATGCACCTGAAGAGCATACATTCAAGATTTATTGTTTAATTCTTATGTAATTGGGTGCACTCATTCTAAACACTGTATCACAATGGGACCTGCCTGGTATCCTATATTTATCTGATGAAGAAACATGCTAGCATTCTTATTTGTTCTCAGAAACAACAAAGAAAATATGCCACACTTACAGGGACAGTTACCACTCTGCTTTTCAGTTAACATTTTACCCTGGAGTCCAACATACTGTGGATGATCTTGCTGAATATGGCCAGAATTGCATATTCTGCATTATAGACAAGTATTTCAATATTATACGTTTCTTTCTTATGAGCGTGTTTTTGAGTACACAGGTCAGTGGAGACTTGCATGTTAGAAGGGACCGAGCAAGTGCAAAATAAAACCAATCAAGGGATGGCGCCCACCATTCGTTAGACTTGCTCTTGCCTGCTTAACCGCCATGATATTCTGTGTGACAAGTGGAAACAGCACAGCAACATTTACAGGGCTTCTGAGTGAACAGGGAAAACAACTGTGTATCCCCTTAACCAATCAGATTGAAGGATTGTGAAATCACTAGCACAAGGACTGAGAAGGAAGTGTGACTTAGAATGATGAATTCAATGTCAAATCAGGTACAGAAAAAGAAATAAAGAGGGAAGAAAGATTGGATTAACAGAGAGAAAAGAGTCAGGAAAAGTAAAGGGAAACATTTTTAAAAATCTCCAACGGGTTCACTGGGAGTAATTAACACTTATCACATTGTTAAGAGGCTACTTAGACTTGAAATGACTTGACTTAACTTTCTGTGGCTAGTTTACTTCATACCTATAGTGCAAGTACAGGAACTTCAATGCATTTGAATGGGGAAGCCAGACAGCGAGATGCCATTTTCACAAAGCTAATGGCAGAGCGGTGCATCTCCAACAGCTCAATTTCCATGTTTAATCATGCATCTGACCGCCCCTGAAGTTGCTGTGGCATTTGCACATAGGGGTCAGCCGTTGCTCAGTTGGTAGCACTCTCAACTCTGAATCCCAAGGTTGTGGATTCAAGTCCCACTCTTGTGCCCTACTCCCAGTGACTTGAAAACAAAAATCTAGGCTGACACTCCAGTGCAGTGCTGAAGGAGTGCTGCACTGTCGCAGGTACCGTCTTTCAGAAGAGATGTTAAAACAAGGTTCTGTCTGCTTCCTAAGGTGGGCTAAAAGATCCCATGGCATTATTTTGAAGAATAGCAGGGAATTTATCTCCGGTGTCCTGGCAATATTTATCCCTCAATCAACATCACAAAAAAAAAATAGATTATCTGGTCATTATCACATTGCTGTTTGTGGACTTGCTGTGCACAAATTGGCTGTTGCATTTCCTACGTTGCAACAGTGACTACACTTCAAAAAGTACTTCATTTGCTGTAAAATACTTTGGGGATGTCCTGAGATGCTATATAAATGCAAGTCTTTCTTTCATTAATGACAGTGAGCACTATTATCCTCACTGTTATTTTGACAACAGTTTTTGGCCCAATGTCACAAGCTGCCTTTGACACATGTCAGAAAAAAAGGCTGCTCAGAGACTTTTTAGATTTCATTGTCGAACCAGACTGTCAACTGTAGGCAACTATTTTGATATATGTTCCAGCTCATCGTCAAGCCGGTCACAGGCTAACGACTGTGCAAAGCACAGAGCTGCATGTGAGGGAGATGCAGCCTTCGAAGGAATTGCCCAGAGTCCCAGTAAAGTAGCCCTCGTCCACCTGCAGAGGAGAAGTTGTGGGTACCAGATATTGTGGGGTGGGTGAGTGCAGGAGATTGCTATGGTACCTGTTTAGTATGGCAACTCTGCAGTGGGCCTCCAGATCTTCCGAAAAGCAGAGGGATAGAAGATGGCTAAGAGAGACCCCAGTGGTTCTGAGGCCAAGTTTGCAACCTCAAAACTTAAAAGTATGGCTAAAATGCTTTAATGATTGACATAACTTAAAAATACTGAATACTTTTAAAGTACTTAAAAGAAATTTAATATATATATTTTTAAAAACTTATCAAAAATTGCAATGACTTAAAAATAATTAAAATCAACTTGTAATTATACGACTAAAAAAGTACACACTGGGTCCCTATGCTCTTCAGGTTTGCAGCACAGCACCTCTGGCGCACCATAAACACCTCAATGCATCTTCTCTCGAGGTGTTAAAGAAGAAAGAAACAAAGAAAGACTTGCATTTACATCGCGCCTTTCACGATCAACGGAAGTCCCAATTGCTGTACAGTTAATGGAGTACTTTTCAAGTGTAATTACCATTGAAAGGTAGTGGCCTGGAAATACCAGCCTCCCCGGGTCCGTAAACACTCCGTACGGACCCGGGAAGGCATCGCAAAAGCTGGTTTTCAGCGCACAATACGCATGCACTGAAAACCGGCTTTTCTGATCTGTCAAACTGGACCTTGACAGACCCTCCGTATCTCGGGAGCAAGGACATTTGCAAGGGCAAGATTGTGAGATTTACCCATATCTTGCCCAGCAAATGTCCTCCAGGCTCTTGCGCCCTGATAATAGCAAGTGCATAGCCCACTTTTACAGGTGAAAGAGTTTTAAAACAAACAAAAAAAATCATAAAATTTAATTAAAAAAGCACAATTTGTTGTTAAAAACCCTGCCCACTATGGTAAGTTTATTTTAAACCATAATTAAAAAAACTTTTTTTTTAAATCGGAATTTTTTTTTCTAAGACATATATTAACTTTAATTTTAATTAATTTTAATTATGTGAGGTGAGTTTTTTATTTTTTATTATGGTATTTAGTGTGTTTGTTTTTTTTCTCATTAATAGCAATGAGAACTCATAGATACAGAGTTCTTATTGCTATCAAACCTCGAGGACGGGAGTGCACTTCGCACCACAGGAAGAGAAGGCCTTCCCACCATAATCGCAGGCTCCTCTCAGAACACCAGACATGGAAACATAGAAAATTAGAAAATAGGTGCAGGAGTAGGCCATTCGGCCCTTCGAGCCTGCACCACCATTCAATAAGATCATGGCTGATCATCACCTCAGTACCCTTTCCTGCTTTCTCTCCATACCCCTTGATCCCCTTAGCCGTAAGGGCCATATCTAACTCCCTCTTGAATATATTCAATGAACTGGCATCAACAACTCTCAGTGGCAAGGAATTCCACAGGTTAACAACTCTCTGAGTGAAGAAGTTTCTCCTCATCTCAGTCCTAAATGGCCTACCCCTTATCCTAAAACTGTGTCCGCTGGTTCTGGACTTCCCCAACATCGGGAACATTCTTCCTGCATCTAACCTGTCCCGTCCCATCAGAATCTTATATGTTTCTATGAGATCCACTCTCATCCTTCTAAACTGCAATGTATAAAAGCCCAGTTGATCCAGTCTCTCCTCTTATGTCAGTCCAGCCATCCTGGGAATCAGTCTGGTAAACCTTCACTGCACTCCCTCAATAGCCAGAGCGTCCTTCCTCAGATTAGGAGACCAAAACTGAACACAATATTCCAGGTGAGGCCTCACCAAGGCCCTGTACAACTGCAGTAAGACCTCCCTGCTCCTATACTCAAATCTCCTAGCTATGAAGGCCAACATACCATTTGCCTTCTTCACCGCCTGCTGTACCTGTATGCCAACTTTCAATGACTGATGAACCATGACACCCAGGTCTCGTTGCACTTCCTCTTTTCCTAATCTGTCGCCATTCAGATAATATTCTGTCTCGCGTTTCTGCCACCAAAGTAGATAACCTCACATTTATCCACATTATACTGCATCTGCCATGCATTTGCCCACTCACCTAACCTGTCCAAGTCACCCTGCAGCCTCTTAGCATCCCCGTCACAGCTCACACCACCACCCAGTTTAGTGCCATCTGCAAACTTGGAGATATTACACTCAATTCCTTCATCTAAATCATTGATGTATATTGTAAATAGCTGGGGTCCCAGCATTGATCCCTGCGGCACCCCACTAGTCACTGCCTGCCATTCTGAAAAGGACCCGTTTATCCCGACTCTCTGCTTCCTGTCTGCCAACCAGTTCTCTATCCACGTCAATACATTACCCCCAATACCATGTGCTTTGATTTTGCACATCAATTTCTTGTGTGGGACCTTGTCAAAAGCCTTTTGAAAGTCCAAATACACCACATCCACTAGTTCTCCCTTGTCCACTCTACTAGTCACACCCTCAAAAAATTCCAGAAGATTTGTCAAACATGATTTCCCTTTCATAAAGCCATGCTGACTTGGACCAATCCTGTCACTGCTTTCTAAATGCACTGCTATTTCATCCTTAATAATTGATTCCAACATTATCCCCACTACTGATGTCAGGCTAACCGATCTATAATTACCTGTTTTCTCTCTCCTTCCCTTTTTAAAAAGTGGTGTTACATTAGCTACCCTCCAGTCCATAGGAACTGATCCAGAGTTGATAGACTGTTGGAAAATGATCACCAATGCATCCACTATTTCTAGGGCCTCTTCCTTAAGTACTCTGGGATGCAGACTATCAGGCTCCGGGGATTTATCGGCCTTCAATCCCATCAATTTCCCTAAGGTTTGGTAGATGGAATACAATGTCGGAAAATGTGAGGTCATCCACCTTGGGGAAAAAAACAGTAAAAGGGAATATTATTTGAATGGGGAGAAATTACAACATGCTGAGGTGCAGAGGGTCCTGGGGGTCCTTGTGCATGAATCCCAAAAAGTTAGTTTGCATGTGCAGCAGGTAATCAGGAAGGCGAATGGAATGTTGCCCTTCATTGCGAGAGGGATGGAGTACAAAAGCAGGGAGGTCCTGCTGCAATTGTACAGGGTATTGGTGAGGCCGCACCTGGAGTACAGCATGCAGTTTTGGTCACCTTACTTAAGGAAGGATATACTAGCTTTGGAGGGGGTATAGAGACGATTCACTAGGCTGATTCCGGAGATGAGGGGGTTACCTTATGATGATAGATTGAGTAGACTGGTTCTTTACTCGTTGGAGTTCAGAAGGATGAGGGGTGATCTTATAGAAACATTTAAAATAATGAAAGGGATAGACAAGATAGAGGCAGAGAGGTTGTTTCCACTGGTCGGGGAGACTAGAACTAGGGGGCACAGCCTCAAAATACAGGGGAGCCAATTTAAAACCTAGTTGAGAAGGAATTTCTTCTCCCAGAGGGTTGTGAATCTGTGGAATTCTCTTCCCAGGGAAGCAGTTGAGGCTAGCTCATTGAATGTATTCAAATCACAGATAGATAGATTTTTAACCAATAAGGGAATTAAGGGTTATGGGGAGTGGGCGGGTAAGTGGAGCTGAGTCCACGGCCAGATCAGCCATGATTTAGTTGAGTGGCAGAGCAGGCTCGAGGGGTTAGATGACCTACTCCTGTTCCTAATTCTTATGTATGTTCTTATGTAACACAATTTCCCGCCTAATAAGGATATCCTTCAGTTCCTCCTTCTCACTAGACCCTCAGTCTCCTAGTATTTCCGGAAAGTTATTTCTGTCTTCCTTCGTGAAGACAGAACCAAAGTATTTGTTCAATTGGTCTGCCATTTCTTTGTTCCCCATTATGAATTCACCTGAATCTGACTGCAAGGGTCCTATGTTTGTCTTCACTAATCTTTTTCTCTTCACATATCTATAGAATCTTTTGCAGTCAGTTTTTATGTTCCCAGCAAGCTTCTTCTCGTACTCTATTTACCCCCTCTTAATTAAACCCTTTGTCCTCCTCTGCTGAATTCTAAATTTCTCTCAGTCCTCAGGTTTGCTGCTTTTTCTGACCAATTTATATGCCTCTTCCTTGGATTTAACACTATCCTTAATTTCCCTTGTTAGCCACGGTTAAGCCACCTTCCCCGTTTTATTTTTACTCCAGACAGGGATTTACAATTGCTGAAGTTCATCCATGTGATCTTTAAATGTTTGCCATTGCCTATCCACCGTCAACCCTTTAAGTATAATTTGCCAGTCTATTCTAGCCAATTCACGCCTCAAACCATCGAAGTTCCTTTCCTTAAGTTCAGGACCCTAGTTTCTGAATTAACTGTGTCACTCTCCATCTTGATAAAGAATTCTACCATGTTATGGTCACTCTTCCCTAAGGGGCCTCGCACAACAAGATTGCTAATTAGTCCTTTCTCATTACACATCACCCAGTGTAGGATGGCCAGCTCCCTAGTTGGTTCCTCGACATATTGGTCTAGAAAACCATTCCTAATCCACTCCAGGAAATCCTCCTCCACCTCATTGCTACCAGTTTGGTTAGCCCAATCAAAATGTAGATTAAAGTCGCCCATGATAACTGTTGTACCTTTATTGCACGCATCCCTAATTTCTTGTTTGATGCTGTCCCCAACCTCACTACTACTGTTTGGTGGTCTGTACACAACTCCCACTAGCATTTTCTGCCCTTTGGTATTCCGCAGCTCCACCCATACCGATTCCACATCATCCAAGCTAATGTCCTTTCTTACTATTGCATTAATTTCCTCTTTAACCAGCAAGGCAAACTCATAAAAATTCTCCGGTTGGAACCGCAAAGACTTCCACTCCCTCAATGTATAGTTCGGCTGCAAGCATAAAAAGATGATTATGCATGTGTGCGCCAGATTCCCTGGCAGCTGTCATGACAGTTTCATCCTGCACCAGTCCACTCTCCCTTAGCTCCTCGCACCTCCAAACACACTTACCGGCTGGCTGCTTGAAGACCAGGACTATCCACTGGAGACGTGGCTCAGGACACCTTGAGGAGGCCAAGTACCGAGGCCGAGGAGCGTTATAATAAGAGTCACATTTCCACCAGATGTGTCATGGAACAAGCAATAGTCATGCTGAAGATGCGCTTCAGATGTCTTGACAGATCTGGAGGAGCCCTTCAGAATGCACTTGCCAGGGTCCCCAGAATCATCGTTGTCTGCTGCGCCCTGCACAACATAGTGCAACAGTGAGGATTAGAGCTGCAGGAGCAGCAAGGCACAGAGCACACATGGAATGAGTGTAAGGAATGGATGAGTTCAATCTGTAGAGGGTGACTATGAGGAAGTGGGTGCCAATGCCAAATGGCCTGCTTCTGTGGTGTTACTTGCTGTGATTGCATTAGGATGAGGGTGAGTGTAAGGGGTGGTTAGTCAGATGGGGATGTGAGTAGGTACATAGGTGGACCTGGAAATTATGTTGGTGTGAGGAATGATGTACAGGAGTAGGCTTGGAAAGGCAAAGTGATGGGGATGTGATGACAGGCACATCAGGATGAAGGTGAGTGCGACATTGCACTCACCTTTCCTGATCTCGTGAGATCATTGAATCATTTCCTGCACTGGATCCAGGACCTCCTAACCACATCCCTGCTGCTGACCTCCTCACCTACATCCAGCCAGGCTCGCTTGGTCTCTTTTGGAGGTCTCCTTCGCCTATCAGCAAAGAGGACCTCCCTGCGTGCTCTGACTGCCTCCACCAGAGTATGCAGGGATGTGTTTGAAAACCATGGTGCGGCCCTCTGCCTTTGACAGTTTTTAACAGTATTCAGGTCTTTAGATTTCAGGTTCCACCCTCCCCTAGCAACCTTCAACTGACTTGAGCGCAAGGCTGCTTTAAATATTGGTGCTGGAAACGAGTCATTGATGATGCATCAGATCCGCTCCATTTAACTAGGTCGGTGTGATATATCCTTACGACATTTCTAGTTGCTCCACATATGCTCCAAAAGTCTCTCGGTGACGATGGAACTCACCCAAGTGCCCTATTATTCTCATAGGAGCAGCTATCTGGACTCTGGCAATGTCAACAGTGTGCTTGAAATTTAACTTGGATTTTTAGCTGTTTTGCAAAACAAAGAACCTCTCAAAGTATCTCTGTCGGTTAGCTGAATCATCTACCAACAAACATTTCAACTAGCGAATCCGATTATCCTATCCTCGTTCGTCAATGTGATATATCCTTACGACGTCACTACAGCACACACATTCAAGGTGGCTTCAGTCTGGAACTTGCCTTATTGTAAACACCAGCAGTTGCATTACCACAATAGTCCACTAGATGGAACTCTATATTACAGCTGGGAAACGTGCACAACTGCTTTAAGTGGGACCATTAAGTGAAAGGCACCCCGAAGAATGTGCTGAGCAAAACATCGCGTTCCTGACCGGCTACGCAGCCCGCACGCACCTGACCCAAGTCCACAATAAAAATTCTGGCCTTTATTTCTGAATTTGAAATGCTTTACGAAAAACTTTTTTAAAAATCCTACCTTTTATCGCCATGTCGTTATGTTTGGATACTCCTCTTGAGTTTCAGGCGGGTGATTTTTCAGTGTCAGGTAAGCGCAAAATTATTGTAGTCTAAACAAAATTAAGACTTTGCAATGCCCGGTTTTTCAAAGAAAAAGTGAGGTGTGTGACAGTGCTAATGATACTGATGTGGGGTCTGATAGTGGATGATATTTGGGTGAAATCTGAAAGAACGTGGCAACAGCCACATGTCAAAATATACAGGTTGTCAAATTTGCCCAATCATATTTTTAAAAAAGGAGGGAGAGAGAAAACAGGGAATTATAGACCGGTCAGCCTGACATCGGTAGTGGGTAAAATGATGGAATCAATTATTAAGGATGTCATAGCAGCGCATTTGGAAAGAGGTGACATGATAGGTCCAAGTCAGCATGGATTTGTGAAAGGGAAATCATGCTTGACAAATCTTCTGGAATTTTTTGAGGATGTTTCCAGTAGAGTGGACAAGGGAGAACCAGTTGATGTGGTATATTTGGACTTTCAGAAGGCTTTCGACAAGGTCCACACAAGAGATTAATGTGCAAAGTTAAAGCACATGGGATTGGGGGTAGTGTGCTGACATGGATTGAGAACTGGTTGTCAGACAGGAAGCAAAGAGTAGGAGTAAATGGGTACTTTTCAGAATGGCAGGCAGTGACTAGTGGGGTACCGCAAGGTTCTGTGCTGGGGCCCCAGCTGTTTACACTGTACATTAATGATTTAGACGAGGGGATTAAATGTAGTATCTCCAAATTTGCGGATGACACTAAGTTAGGTGGCAGTGTGAGCTGCGAGGAGGATGCTATGAGGCTGCAGAGTGACTTGGATAGGTTAGGTGAGTGGGCAAATGCATGGCAGATGAAGTATAATGTTGATAAATGTGAGGTTATCCACTTTGGTGGTAAAAACAGAGAGACAGACTATTATCTGAATGGTGACAGATTAGGAAAAGGGGAGGTACAATGAGACCTGGGTGTCATGGTACATCAGTCATTGAAGGTTGGCATGCAGGTACAGCAGGCGGTTAAGAAAGCAAATGGCATGTTGGCCTTCATAGCGAGGGGATTTGAGTACAGGGGCAGGGAGGTGTTGCTACAGTTGTACAGGGCATTGTGAGGCCACACCTGGAGTATTGTGTACAGTTTTGGTCTCCTAACTTGAGGAAGGACATTCTTGCTATTGAGGGAGTGCAGCGAAGGTTCACCAGACTGATTCCCGGGATGGCGGGACTGACCTATCAAGAAAGACTGGATCAACTGGGCTTGTATTCACTGGAGTTCAGAAGAATGAGAGGGGACCTCATAGAAACGTTTAAAATTCTGACGGGTTTAGACAGGTTAGATGCAGGAAGAATGTTCCCAATGTTGGGGAAGTCCAGAACCAGGGGTCACAGTCTAAGGATAAGGGGTAAGCCATTTAGGACCGAGATGAGGAGAAACTTCTTCACCCAGAGAGTGGTGAATCTGTGGAATTCTCTACCACAGAAAGTAGTTGAGGCCAATTCACTAAATATATTCAAAAGGGAGTTAGATGAAGTCCTTACTACTCGGGGGATCAAGGGGTATGGCGAGAAAGCAGGAATGGGGTACTGAAGTTGCATGTTCAGCCATGAACTCATTGAATGGCGGTGCAGGCTAGAAGGGCCGAATGGCCTACTCCTGCACCTATTTTCTATGTTTCTACGTTTCTATATGTAGGATCCATTCTTTATTTATGAGCTCAGAGAATAGGCTGTTAAACTGTGCAAAGAACATAGAAAATCTCAAGACCATCTAGTCCACCTTTATTCTGTCGTGATGACGTGTTTCTCTTCAAGATACTTGTCCGATTTGATCTTAAAAGAGATCAAAACTATTTGCCTTGCTGGTAAGCTTTTCCAAAAACTGCAAACCTTCTCAGCGAAGTAATGCGTTCTTACATCCTTCCTGAATCTCTTTTCAGCTAGGGATTGCTGGATAGGAATCAAGAGCAGCAATTGTGGATGACTTTTTCCCCACTCCCTTATCTTGGGAGATCAGTTGCAGTGCCTTGCCACTGTTCGGGCTAAGATCAGCTAACTCAGCACAGATCGGGCCTTGCTTGTGGAATATCCTAGCCTGCACGGTTAAAGATGGTTTAAATTCAGTTTCTAGGGCTGATTTGAAAACCTGAGATTTTTCGGGTTCTGTTTGCAATGACACAAAGGTGGGAGGAAAAAAATAAAAGGGATAAAACTGGACCCTAAAAATCCAAGTAAATTAGGAGTGACATGTATTACATGTACATTGCTTGTGTGTCATTCAGGAGATATAAACCATTCATGTGGGAGCAGCACACTGTTAATAAGGCTGCTACGTAATCAGACTAAATTAAAAGTAGTTCCTTCCTTAACCACACAGCGGCTGGATTACCCTGGGGGGTCGGGGGGTTAGTGGGCGCGATCAGTGACGGGACGGATGGAAAGTGTTTTTTTCCCCAGCGGGTCAGAACCCCGCTGTGAACCTGTCACCACGTGCCTTTACCCAATATCAGGTCTGCCAGCGCTGAGCAGACCTGACAAACAGCGACAGGGGAAGCAATTAAAATCATTAGTGTTTACAGACACTTAATGCTTGTGGATTTTTGCATTTGATAGGTCGCCAACCAGATTTCCGCTCTACTTAGACCTCGTCTGTGAAGCTGAGGCAGGAGGTCAGTGGCCATTGAATCAGCTGATGAGTTGACAGCTTCAAATGTCAAGTCAAAGCTCCCAGCTGTTTGGGATATGTTCCCTTAACCACTAGCTTCTTTTAACTGCATAGCCACGACAGAGTCAGGATGTTGCAAGTCTTTACACAAGTCTCCATGCAGTCTGACCTCATTACCTCTCCCAACATTGACAGATCGCTTCAGTCATCTCTATTTCACCTGCCATCTATTCCATCAGCATGGTTGTGCTTGAAACTCTCTCACATTGGTCCTCAGAATCCCACCATGACCAGCTCCAACAGCAGTATCACCAGGCACACCAGCAGCATCAACAACAACACCAACAACATTCCCCCGCAATCACCTGAAGCTGCACAAGACAGAGGGCATCAGCACCTGACCACATTGCTGCCTGGGAGGCCCATGGCCCCACCATGGCCAGATTTACTTCACTTGAAGCTGTACACACTGACTACCACATGATGCGCCAGATTGGCAGCACCCCACACCAACACCATAAACCATCGCCATTCCTTTCACACTCATCACCATTGCAGGGTGGACCATTGCGGGGTGTATCATTCACTGCAACTCACTAAGCCACTTCCAAAGATGCACACAAATCTGTCCAAAAACGGAAAGTGTTGAAAATAAAGTTTTCAATGTTTGACAACACATTAACAGAAACTTTATATGAACATTGGTAATAACACTCAAGTGCCTGTTGTTAGTTGGCATGATTGAACTAGGATGAGGGTGAGTGTGAGAGGTGGCTAGTGAGATGGGATGTGATAATGTAGATAGAGAGGGATGGATGGAGGTGCAAGTTGGTGTGAGTAATGATGTGCAGAAGTACGGTAGAGAAGGGAGAGTGATGGGGATGTAATGAGGGGCATAGCAGGATGAAGTTGAGTGTGGCTTTGTACTAATGGTTCATGATCTACTGAGTTCATTGAAACATTGGCAGCACTGCAACCTGGTCCTCCTGACCACATCCTTGCTTTTGCTCTTTTCTGTAATGTGCAACCAGGTTGTGCTGATCTCCTGGGGAGGTGTCTTCCGCCCATGGAAGTGAAGAGAACCTCCCTGCAAGCTGTGTCTCTCTCCAGAAGCATATGGAGGATGATATGTCCTTACTATACAGTATAAATGCGCACGAGGCCCATACTTGAGAGAAGGTCACTCTGTGACCAGTTACCTTTATTACCAAGACCTCAAGTGATGAAGGTGGGTGGAGCTTCCCCTTTTATACCTGAAAGTCCAGGTTAGGAGTGTCTCCCACAAGTTCACCCCCTTGTGATCAATGTTCTCAAGGTGTACAACTTAGTTCAGCTTCTACATGGGTTACAATGATAGTCGAATACATGACATCACCTCAACCCGAAAGTCTTATTGGGATCACAGGTTAAGTCTCTCTGGTGGTTTACGCTCCCTTGTAAAGCGCCTGAGTTGGGGCTCCAGTTGTTGGGCGCTGGCCTGAGTCTCTGCTGTTTGTGGTGCCTCAGGCCTGTCCGGACTGCCCACAGTGACTGGGCTCTCCTCCACTTGGTTCCGGTGTTCGGTCACCTGTGGTGGAGTAAACTCTATGTCGTGTTCTTTCTCTGTTTCTTCTATGGGGTTGCTGAACCTCCTTTTAATTTGATCCACGTGTTTGCAGCAGATTTGTCCATTGGTAAGTTTAACTACCTAAACCCTATTCCCCTCTATTCACAGTGCCTGCGAGCCATTTGGGCCCTGCATTGAAATTAAGGATAAAAATAGGGTCATTGACATCAATACATCGCGTCCTCGCATTCCTGTCATGGTAGTCACATTGTGATTGACAAATTCTTTCATAGTGGGGTGCATAAGGGATAACCTGGTTTTAAGCGTCCTTTTCATTAGCAGCTCTGCGGGTGGAACACCTGTGAGTGAGTGTGGTCAGGATCTATTGGCCAACAGGAGGCGTGATAAGCGGGTTTGTAGGGAACCCCCTTGGATTCTGAGTATCCCCTGTTTGATTATCTGCACTGCTCGTTCTGCCTGGCCGTTTGAGGCCGGCTTGAACGGTGCCATTCTGACATGGTTGATTCCAATGCCTACCATGAAGTCCTGGAATTCAGTGCTTGTGAAGCACGGGCCATTGTCGCTGACCAAGACATCCGGTAGACCATGGGCGGTGAACATTGCCTGTAGACTTTCTGCCGTGGCAGAGGATGTGCTTGAATTTAAAATGGCACACTCAATTCATTTGGAGTAGACGTCGACAACAACCAAAAACATTTTACCCATGAAAGGACCTGCATAGTCCACATGGATGCGTGACCATGGCTTGACGGGCCAGGACCAGGGGCTAAGGGGGGCTTCCCTGGGTGCGTTGCCCAGCTGAGCACATGTGTTGCACCTGCGAACACAAAGTTCCAGGTCTGCATCTATCCCTGGCCACCAAATGTGTGACCTGGCAATTGCCTTCATCATGACAATGCCCGGGTGCTCATTGTGAAGTTTTCTGATAAACATCTCTCTGCCCATCTGTGGCATGACTACTCAGTTTCTCCACAATAGGCAATCGGCCTGAATTGAGAGTTCATCCTTGCGCCTATGAAACGGTTTAAATTCCTCAGGGCATGCCCCGTACGTGGCTGCCCAGTCCCCATTCAGGACACATTTCTTAACTAAAGACAAAAGCGGGTCTTTATTTGTCCAGACTTTAATCTGACGGGCTGTCACAGGTGAGCCTTCACTTTCAAAAGCTTCAACAGCCATGACCATCTCAGCACCATGCTCGGTAGCCCCCTCAGTGGTGGCTAGTGGGAGCCTGCTGAGTGCATCGGCGCAGTTTTCAGTGCCCGGTCTGTGCCGAATTGTGTAGTCATAGGCAGCTAACGTGAGTGCCCACCTCTGTATGCGGGCCGATGCATTCGCATTTATGGCCTTGTTGTCGGCCAAAAGGGACGTTAGGAGTTTGTGATCGGTCTCCAGCTCAAATTTCCTGCCAAACAGGTACTGGTGCATTTTTTTTACTGTATATACACATGCTAGCACTTCCTTTTCTACCATCCCATAGCCCCTTTCTGCCTGGGACAGACTTCTGGAGGCATAAGCTACCGGCTGTAACTGACCATTGGCATTCACATGCTGCAACACACACCCAACCCCGTAGGACGACGCATCGCACGTTAAAACAAGTTTCTTGCACAGGTCATATAATGTTAACAGTTTGTTGGAGCAGAACAAATTGCGTGCTCTCTCAAAAGCCCTTTCCTGGCTGTCCCCCCAGCCCCAATCACGACCTTTGCGTAGGAGCATGTGTAGCGGCTCTAACAGCGTGCGCAATTTGGGACGAAAGTTACCAAAATAGTTCAGGAACCCCAGGGACGAACGCAGCTCCGTTGTGTTATGGGGTCTGGGTGCTCTCTGGATCGCTTTTGTTTTGGACGGAGTCGGTCTGATCCCATCTGCTGCTACCCTCCTCCCCAGGAATTCTACCTCTGGAGCTAAGAAGACGCACTTTGCCTTTTTCAGTCGTAGCCCTACCCGATCCAGTCTGCGTAGCACCTCTTCCAAGTTGTGGAGGTGTTCTTCAGTATCGCGACCCGTGATGAGGATGTCGTCTTGAAAAACCACCGTCCTTGGAATCGACTTGAGGAGGCTTTCCATATTTCGCTGAAAGATCGTGGCGGCCGAACGAATACCAAACGGACATCTGTTATTCTCAAACAACCCCTTGTGTGTCATGATGGTGGTCAGCTTCTTCGACTCACTCGCCAGCTCCTGGGTCATGTAAGTTGAGGTCAGGTCCAATTTTGAAAAAAGTTTGCCACCGGATAGCGTTGCAAAGAGGTCCTCCGCTCTCGGTAGCGGGTACTGGTCTTGGAGTGACACCCGATTGATGGTGGCCTTGTAATCGCCACATATCCTGACCAACCCATGCGCCTTGAGCACCGGCACGATCGGGCTCGCCCAGTCACTGAATTCGACTGGCGAGATGATGCCTTCCCTCAGCAGGCGGTCCAATTCGCATTCTATCTTTTCCCGCATCACGTATGGCATCGCTCTGGCCTTGTGGTGTACTGGCCTGGCATCTGGGTTCATGTGAATCACTACCTTGGCCCCCATGAAAGTGCCAATGCCGGGTTGAAATAATGAGTCAAATTTGTCCAGGACCTGTGAGCATGATACTCGCTCCACAGAAGAAATTGCATTGACATCGCCCCATTTCCAGTTCATGACAGCAAGCCAACTCCTCCCCAGCAGTGCGGGACCGTCCCCAGGGACAATCCAGAGTGGCAACCTGTTCTCCGAATCTTTGTGGGTCATGACTACCGTGGCGCTGCCTAGCACCGGAATGATCTCCTTTGTATATGTCCGTAGCTGTGCGTCAATCGGCAATAATTTTGGCCTCCTGGCCTTGGACACCCACAACCTTTCGAACTGTTTGATACTCATCAGGGACCGGCTGGCCCCCGTGTCTAGCTCCATTAATACTGGGATGCCATTGAGGAGCACTTTCACCATTATCGGTGGCGTCCTGGTATAGGAACTGTATATGTGCTCCACATGAACTCGCTGAACTTCAGCTTCCAGCGATTTCCCCCAGTATTCATTTGGTCTCGTAGGGCTTACATCAGGCCCGTCCTCCTCATACATCAACATGGCTGCAGGCTTCCTGCACTGACGTCGCAGTTTCTGCAGGTATATTGCTGATACCTACAAACTCTGGCTGGGTGTTTGCCTCCACACCTCCAGCATGAGCTAGAGGCCCCATTGTTGGAAACAAAAGGTCCATTACCAGTCGATCGTCTCTGACTGTCTCTGTAACTGTGCTTAAGCACACCATTAACAGGTGTTTATGGCCCCATTACTGACCGCATTGTCCATTGCGATAGCATGAATCGCCGTTCAGCTAGCCATTGTCTCTGTTGAATTCCCCCTTTGGGTTTGACTACATGCTGGGGCATGTCCAATTGCCCTTGTCTGCTTAGAGAACTGTGTGCCGCGTTAACAATGTTGACTCCCTGGTCGTTTGCTGCATTTGAGCCAAGATTTTTGTCATACATCAATCTGGTCTCTTCCTCCACTGATATAAATGTCTGGGCTATCAGAGCCGCCACTTCCAAGGTCAAGTCTTTGGTCTCAATCAGTTTCCTGAAAACTCCAGCGTGCCCGATGCCGTCAATAAAACAGTCTCGCAGAACTTTCATTGGCAGCACAAATGTCAAAATAAATTTGGCCATGATCCCTTTGAAGGAAACCGGCCGATGACGCGTCATCAAATGATGTCACCAGGCCCACTTCCTCTAATTGGCCAGCAAACGTGCTGGGCCAGCTTGACAAACCCCATCAGGGGAAGTTCATTTCAGAGGCTGGGATGGAGACAGCAGCGGTTTTGGGACCCGCCACCGACGTCGCTCACACTGGTCCCGCGAGATTCGTAAAATTGCAGCCAGCGTGTTCTGCTCTCAAATATCCATTTCCTGGCCTGTGGTTATCTCTCCATTTGAAAGGTAAAAGGCTAGTGTTTGATTCTAAGCTGCAGACAAAATCAGAGACTGCTCTGACAAAGGAGCGTGTTGCTGTCAGCACTGCAAGGTTTACTGAGGTATTTCACCGTGACATTGCATATTCGATTCAGTTTCAAACATTCAGCACATTGACGGTGATTTAATTCTCGATACTCTTGAGGCAAGCAGATGGTAACGCAGATGGCAAAAGCTGATGGAACAATTAGAAGCATCATTGATCTTTGGCTGTGTCTTCAGTGATATCATTGTTCTGTGTTCTGGTGGCGGGGAGGAGAAGGGAGAGGAGGGAGGGCCGAGAGCTCAGGGGTGGCAGGCTGAGGGAGAGCTCGGGGCAGGTGGGCGGGTGGAGTGGGAAGGCCGAGAGAGAGCTTGGGGGTTGATGCAGAGCATGAGGGGCGGGAGCGGTGGGGGGGGGGGGGGCAGGGGATGGCAAAGATATAGCTCGGCAGGGCTGAGGGGGAGCTCAGGGAGGTTGAGAGAGAGGTCGGGGGGCTTAGCAGAGAGTTTGGGGGGCTGAAAGAGAACTTGGGGGGGGCCGAGGTGGGAGCTCGGTGGGAGGGCCGAGAGAAAGCTCAGGGGGGCTGAGGGAGAGCTTTGGGGGGCCGAGGGAGAGCTCTGGGGGATGATCAAGAGGGAGCTTCGTGGGGGGGGGGGCGGTGGGCAGGCCGAGTGAGAGCTCGGGGGGGGAGGAGGAGGTTGATAGGAGGGCCGAGAGAGTGCTTGGTGGGGGGGAGGCTGTTAAGTCCTGACTCTAATGTGAGATACATGACATCACCATACATGACATCACTCTCCCCCAAGGTCTTATTGCCTTTATCGATTCAGTCTCTCAGATGGTCTGTGCTCTCGCGTGGAGCGTCTTAGTTGTGGTTCAGTTGTTCGCCTTGGTGCCTGTTTTTCGTTCGGTGTGATTGCTGGTATCTCGCCTGGGCTGTCTGTTGAGACTGCCCTTTCCTCAGGTTGATATTATTCCCCCTCTCTCCAACTCTCTGCAGCAGTATTAAAGGTGATGTAATTCTGCTCTCCTCCTCTCCCTCCGGATGGTGAAATGTAGTAGCAAACCCCTTCCTCCTCTCTTTCCTCAGGTTGTTCCACCTGTCTGTCCACCAGGTGTGGTGTGAGTTCCACATTGTAGTCTGCCTCTGGTTCTTCAGTGTTATCAGTGAATCTACTTTTTACTTGGTCTACATGCCTCTGGCAGGTTTGGCTATTGTCCATTTGTACAACCAGTAGCCTGTTTCCCTCTTTGTCTGTTACTGTCCCTGCAAGCCATTTGGGACCCCTGCCATAGTTTAGCACAAACACTTTGTCCCCTATCTCATTCCACCTCCCCCTCGAATTTCGGTCGTGGTACTCAGTTAGCTTTTGACGCTTAGCCTCAACAATTTCATGCATGTCTAGGAGAATTAACGAGAGCCTGGTCTTTAAGGTTCATTTCATCAACAATTGCACGGGGGGAACCCCAGTCAACGAAGGCGGACGAGATCTGTATGCCAGCAGCAGTCACGACAGGTGGCTCTGCAGCGTGGGACCTTGGATTCTGAGCATGCCTTGTTTAATGATCTACACTGCTCTCTCTGCCTGGCCATTGGAGGCCGGCTTGAAAGGTACCGTCTTAACGTGATTTAAACCATGGTCAACTATAAAATCGTGAAATTCTGCGCTGGTGAAGCACGAACCATTATGACCAATATGTCAGGAATGCCGTGCGTTGCAAACATGGTTCTAAGGCTCTCCACAGTGGTGGAGTTGGTGCTCGAGTTTAAAATGGTGCACTCGATCCATTTTGAAAATGCATCAACGACTACGAGGAACATTTTGCCCATGAATGGGCCCGCATAGTCTACATGCACCCGCGACCACAGTTTGGTGGGCCAGGGCCAGGGGCTTAGGGGGGCCTCCCTGGGGGCATTACTGAATTGGGCACAAATGGTGCACCGACGGACGCAGAACTCCAAGTCCGCGTCAATGCCAGGCCACCAGACATGAGATCTGGCTATGGCCTTCATAAGGACGATCCCTGGGTGCTCGCGATGGAGCTTCCGGACAAACGCCTCTCTGCCTCGCAGGGGCATAACTACTCGGCTGCCCCACATCAGGCAGTCTGCCTGTAGTGAGAGTTCATGCATGTGCCTATGGAAGGGTTTGACCTCCTCGGGGCAGGCATTGCGAGCCTCTGCCCAGTCGCCGGTTAAAATGCATCTTTTAACTAGAGATAACGTGGGGTCGCTGGTCGTCCAGGCTCTGATTTGGTGAGCCGTCATGGGCGAACCTGTGGATTCAAAGGCATTGATTACCATGACCATCTCACAGTCCTGTTCATCCGACCCTTCTGTGGTCGCCAGGGGTAGCCTGCTAAGCGTGTCGGCACAGTTGTCTGTGCCTGGTCTGTGCCTTATCGTGTAGTCGTAAGCCGCCAGTATGAGTGCCCACCGCTGAATGCGCGCCAAGGCGTTGACGTTGATTGCCTTGCACTCGAATAGTCGGGACATGAGGGGTTTGTGGTCGGTTTCTAACGCAAACTTGGCCCCGAAAAGGTATTGGCTCCGAAAAGGTTTTTGACACCGTACACGCACGCGAGCGGCTCCTACTCAACCATACCGTACCCGCGCTCCGCCCGCGAAAGTGACCTGGATGCATAAGCAATGAGCTGCAATTTACCCACATCATTGACGTGCTGTAAAACGCACCGACCCCGTACACTGACGCATCACACGTAAGGACTAACCTTTTACCTGGGTCAAAAAAGGCTAAAACACTCTTGGAACATAGAAGATTGCGTGCCTTATTGAAGGCGCGTTCTTGGGCGTCCCCCCAAAACCAATCACACCCCTTTCTGAGTAGCACGTGGAGAGGCTCCAGCAGCGTGCTCAAGTTCTTCATAAAGTTCCCAAAGTAATTGAGTCACCCGAGAAAGGCGCGCAGTTCCGAGACATTCCGGGGCCTGGGTACCAGGCGAATCGCTTCAGTTTTGGATTCGGTTGGGCGGATTCCATCAGCGGCAATCCTTCTGCCCAAAAATTCAACCTCAGGCGCGAGAAACAGAAACTTGGATTTCTTAACTCTTAGGCCTACCCGATCCAATCGACTTAGTACTTCCTCAAGATTGCAGAGATGAGAGTCGGTGTCCCTGCCCGTGATGAGTATGTCATCTTGAAACACAGACTCTCCATGTTGCGCTGGAATATAGCAGCTGCCGACCTGATGCCGAATGGGCATCGATTGTACACAAAAAGGCCTCGATGTGTGTTGATGGTGGTGAGTAGCTTAGACTCTTCGGTCAGTTCTTGCGTCATATACACAGATGTGAGGTCAAGTTTCGAGAAAAGTTTTCCTCCAGCCAACGTGGCAAATAGGTCCTCCACTCTGGGCAGCGGGTATTGGTCCTGTAGGGAGACTCTGTTTATGGTAGACTTGTAATCCCCACAGATTCGCACGGATCCATCAGGCTTCATGACGGGGATGATGGGACTTGCCCAGTCACTGAATTACACGGGAGAAATTATGCCTTCCCCAGAAGTTCGTTTTCAATCTTTTCCCTCATCACATAAGGCACAGCTCTAGCCTTGTGATGGACCGGTCTGACATTCTGTGTGATGTAGATTCTAACTTTAGCCCCTTTGCAGGTGCCCACACCTGGCTGAAAGAGATGTTCAAAACGGCTTAGAACTGTTGAGCAGGAGGTCCGTTCCTCTGACGACATGGCGTGAACATCAGCCCATTTCCAATTAAGTTCTGCTAGCCAGCTTCGCTCCAACAGGGCTGGGAGATCCCTGGGGACAATCCACAGGGAAAGTCGGTTCACCATCCCTTTGTGTGTGACTGAGAGCATGGTGCTGCCAAGGACTGGGACGATTTCTTTAGTATAGGTCCTTAGTTTGGTGTCGATCTTTGTGAATTTTGGTCTGTTGCTTTTGTGCGGCCACAGCTGTTCAAATTGTTGAACGCTCATGAGGGATTGACTGGCCCCCGTGTCCAGTTCCATGTTGACGGGTATCCCGTTGAGTAGAACCCTCATCATAATTGGAGGCATCTTGGTGTAAGAACAGTGGACATTGATCGTGTTAACCCGCTGTACCTCGGCGTCCCGTGCACTGTTCCAACCGTCTTCTGGTCCGCTTTCCGACCCTTCCGATTCGTATACCAGCCAAGCTGCTGTTTTTCTGCACATGCGAGCTAGATGCCCTGTGTAGTAGCAGTTTCTGCAAACGGCATGCTGAAATCGACACACCGTGGTTGAGTGCCTTCCCCCACATCTCCAACACAGACCGCTTCCATTGTTTCCGAAGGATGAGCTGCGTCTGGCTGATCTCTCTTGAGCTTCTCTCAATCTGTTGTTGATTGCTCGCATTGTGGGTTGATGAGGTGTGATCGGCCGTTCATGTGGCCCTTGATTTTGATGGCTTCTGGCACGACTGTCTGCTGTTGAAGGCCTGCTCTCCTGCCTTTGTCTATGTGTGGGGGTAGCAGTTTGTTTCACAATGTGAACCCCTTGTTCCGATGCCTCGTTGGTTGTCGTACCTGAAGTATAGATCAGCCTCGTTTCTTCTTCGCCTGCCAAGAACGGCTGTGCGACCAGTGCTGCTGCCTCCAGAGTCAAGTTCTTAGTCCCTATAAGCTTTTGGAATATGCCTGCATAGCCTATTCCTTCAAAAAAAAGTCTCTCAGTACTTCTCTCCTTAGTTCATCGGAGAACTCACATGAACTAGCCAGCCTCCGAGGTTCCGCCACGAAGTCGGGTATGCTTTGGCCCACACAGCGTCTGTAGTTGTAGAACCTGTGTC
This sequence comes from Pristiophorus japonicus, assembly GCF_044704955.1. NCBI lineage: Eukaryota > Metazoa > Chordata > Chondrichthyes > Pristiophoridae > Pristiophorus > Pristiophorus japonicus. The sequence continues at coordinate 7,404,336 of NC_091982.1, read as the reverse complement.
TGGCCATGTGTAGGCTGCTCGCTGGCTTCAGGTGGTCTCTCACCAGTGTGCTCAACTCCTCAAACGACTTGCTTGCTGGTTTCTCGGGTGCTAGCAGGTCTTTCATTAAAGCGTATGTTTTCGAGCCACAGCTGGTCAAGAGATGGGCTCTTTTCTTGTCTGCCTTATCATCGCCCAGCCAGTCTTTGGTCACAAAGCTTTGCTGGAGCCTTTCTATAAAGTCCTCCCAATTGTCTCTAGCATTGTATTTCTCAACTGAGCTGTTGGTAGACATTCTGTGGATCCCGTAACTTTTCGCCACTGTTTAGTCCTGACTCTAATGTACTGACTTACACGAGACACATGCTGAAGTCAAGGTCACTCAGGACCTGCACCTTTAATTCCAGCTCTCCAGTGCCGCACTTGCCTGAGACCTCCCTTTATATACCTCAGTGGGACAGGTCTGGAGTGTCTCCTGCAAGTGCACCCCTGGTGGTAAGGTATGCTTATTGTTACAGGTCATATCCAGTTACAGTCATGTATAGCATGTTAAGATGCAGCTATATACAGTAATGTGAGATACATGACAATATGGATGACAGTGGTCTAGATCCACTCCGAAGATGCAACTCCGGCTGTCTTCTTTCCACAGCCCCCACTAGAGCTTCATTGGCCGCGTGGCTGATTTGCCTGGCATGCTGTCTGGAATCGATGTCCTTCATGATCAGATTCCAAATATAAAATAGCTAATTCCGCCCCGGTTGTACTGCGCATATGCGCAGCTGCGCCCTGCATTCGCATTTGCGACTGGAGACCAGACCATAAGCGCGGGAAGAAAAAAAACTTTTAGCTCCGGTGCACAAAGTGTGTGATGGAATGTCGGAGTTAACGCTGATGCTCCTCGTGACCTTTCATTCGCCGAAAGTTGCCCGCTCTGGCGCCAACGTTAACCCGGCGCTAAATTTTTGTCTCAGCTGCAAATTGCATCCGGAAACTGGCGAAAATGCAAAAAGCTGAAAACCCAGCCGATGGTGTACGCTTGTTACCACTGTGCTTCCCCTTGTTGCCAGTTTGTGAAGTGTGAACTCTTAACCCTAATCTAGTGCTTCTCCGAGGTGCTACCTGGTGTCAATATGAGCTTGATGGTCCTTAAGTGGTTCTCATTTCATGGTAGTTAAGGTGAGAGATGAATGTTGGGTTTATAGTGGTTCACTCCCATCAGCAAGATGAATAGCCAAGTAAATAATAAAACATGAACAGTTTGTGTTTCAATTTTGTGTCCCATTGTGTGCTAACATGCTTCAGTTGCTGAAATGATTATCTTACTGAATGTTGTCAAGGATAAAATAGTTTGCGACGCTGAATGCTGTCTCTCTTTCAAAGCCATATTAAGATTTAAGAGATTGTTGCAATAAACAGACTACCACAGCAGTAGCAAGATGTTCAAGGTACTCTTTCATTCATGTGAAAGACTGTTATTGGTTATCACTGAACAGGTGATACAATTTCTTTCTTCCCGATCACAACAAGCATTCCGAATGGAAGCTGGATTTTGACACGATTCAAAGTGATCATGTTCTCCCAAAGGCTAAGTGGGTAAAGAAACTGCCTGGAGTACCGCTAAGCCATAACAATGATCAGATTCCTGTTCTTGATCACAAAATCCAGCAGCTCTTGCTAGAAAGTGCACATCTGGATAATCAGGTGTGGAAAAGATCAGCGTACTTGTGACGCTGCTGATTAGCGGGTTGTCAGCACCTGATACCCCAACAAGATTTAGTCACAACACTTTTTGTCTTTTGGCACACGGTAGTTAGAAATGGTTTGGTCAAGCACTCACTTCTCTGGTTTAAGCTCATTTAACTGATTATTCACAACTCCAGGTGTACACTCAGATGGGTCGAGGAACAACACCAAAGGTGAGAGAGAGAAATTGTGTGGAGATGAAATTTGAAGAGATGGGGACAATTAAGTGTCATAATGGTTTGCAAAAATGCAGAAAGCTTTTAAAGAGCCTTAAAAGAAATCTTAGCCCATTAGCAGTCTTTCCCAAGGGTAAAAGTACTTGGAATTAATAGGTGCTGGCTGGATGCTTGAACCTGCAGACAAGTAACAAGACAGCCAAGCACCTGACCCCGTTTGATGGAGTCATGGTGATGCTGTGCAAGGTGCTATCAAGGATGGTTCACCCCTGTGCCCTCCGCAGCACCATCACCATAGGTCAGAATTGGAACATGTCTGCAAGAAAGTACAGCCAACTTTCAGGCCATAGCTGACCATTATTGTTCCTGCATGTGCAAGTCCTGCAAGGTCAATAGAAGTGTTCTTGTAGCAGATGGCACAGCTTGGCATCTGTCTCGCTACTAACCCTGAGAAGACTGGTCCCCCACATCATTCACATGTAAATATGCCAGGACCTACAGAAATGGCTGATGGCATTTTGGCCACGAGACCATGCTGGCTGATGATCAGCCTGACATACCACTTAAAGCACAACATGTTGTGATTGGATGGCCCCTAAAGAAGCTTACAGCATAATGGTTCGTCAGGTATTCACATCTTATCATGATGCTATTGGGATCTGCTGGCACAGTATCCTTTGGAAACAGAAGTGTTTCCACAAGTACACTATCTGCCAAAGTGAGATAAGGTCGCTGATCTTTGAATATTGGGGAGTTCAGGTGCTTGTGGGAGAGCCTGGAGCATCTCTCAAACAGCCTGACCTGCCTGACATCCCTTCTCAGTTCTTCATCCTCCTCCAACATGTCGTCTCAGAGGACCCCAATTGGCAAGTTCACTGGTACTTGTAACAGGAACTAGGACAGAACAATTATGGCAGTTGATACAAAAGCTCATGAAAGCCTAAGTTCCAGCAAAATCTAACATTTTGAAAAATTAAAAGAAGGCTCTTTAAACGGCCTAAAAACACCTGCCTTTGATTATCCATTGCCATTTGAAAGGCTGCTCAAGGCTTCCTCCCAATCAGATTTCTATGGGTATGCTGGGAAAATATCATGACACACTTCCCTGCCCCCTTTTGCTAACAAAGCTCCCACCTGTTTCAGACAAAAGCATCAAACACCAAACCAAAATATGGAGTAAGCTACAATTCAGCAAAAATCAAGTGGAAGTGATTTCCAGAAGATTTCTGAGTCACTACCGTTCCATTTGAACTCCAAATTGGGATAGTAGTGAAATTAAAATCAGCCCCAGCGCCTAAAGGAGGGGTGGGTTAGAAAACTTGAAAATAAAGAACAATCACCTAGCCTTCTAATTTTCAGATTTAGTAGGCAAGCCAATAAATTTGATGGTCTTCATTTTAAATGCTATCAACAGCAAGGTGGACAAGTCAAATAACTTGCTTAACTATAGTAGTATCACTAGAATGGTAGAGCAATGAAATAATGAAGTGGGAAACTTACGGAAACTATTTGGTCACAGACCACTCACTGTTAGTAACATTAAAATAGCCTTCCAGAAAGTCATATATAAAACACTATTAGTCCCTCTGTCAAAATAAAGTGGTTTTATATGCATCCAGTCAGCAGGATTAATCCCTACAAAAGCCTGTAACAAATGGGATTGATACTGTCCATATTGAGGAGGATTTATGGATTGTGACAGTTTGAGGGCAATCACTTGTGCTCTCACAAGAAAACATTTCATTCTGTTAAATGCAATTGGCCATATGACGCCTTAAGTTAAATTTGACCTTATATAGCAATCAGTTGATGCATGCATCTCTTTTATTGTGAGCCTGGTTCTATTTATTCTCGCCTCATTTTTAGGAAGTTTATATTGAACTCTTCATTAAGAGTGTAGAGCATCTCAGTAACTGATTCGCCATGTCCTTCCCACACAAAGCTCAAATACAGCTGCTTTTCTCCTGCATTGCTAAAGGGTATGAATCCTAGTCCCAATACAAATTGCACAAAGCTCACCCTTTCCTCGGCAGTAAGTACAATTTTATAAGAAAAAATCTAAGTGGGACTGAAGTAAAAGTGAGCGGGATTTTAAACCAATATGACCACAATATTGTCAAAGTGGATTCCTTCTCCACTGACCAGTCACTTTTAAGATTATCTAAATTAAACAGATAGGAAACATTTTATTATTATATTCTAGTTCAGGAGTTACTGAGAATGCAGAAGGTGGCTCCTCCTGACAGAAGACGGTTAAAGCAGGCAAGTTTGAAGCTGTACATCGAGTGTACAGGCGGTGTACTAGTGGGGTACCCCAGCTATTTACAATATACATTAATGATTTAGACGAAGGAGTTGAATGTAATATCTCCAAGTTTGCAGATGACACTAAGCTGGGTGGCAGTGTGAGCTGTGAGGAGGATGCTAAGAGGCTGCAGGGTGACTTGGACAGGTTAGGTGAGTGGGAAAATGCATGGCAGATGCAGTATAATGTAGATAAATGTGAGGTTATCCACTTTGGTGGCAAAAACAGGAAGGCAGAATATTATCTAAATGGTGACAAATTAGGAAAAGGGGAGGTGCAACGAGACTTGGGTGTCAGGGTACATCAGTCATTGAAAGTTGGCATGCAGGTACAGCAGACAGTGAAGAAAGCAAATGGCATGTTGGCCTTCATAGCGAGAGGATTTGAGTATAGGAGCAGGGAGGTCTTACAGCAGTTGTACAGGGCTTTGGTGAGGCCACACCTTGAATATTGTGCACAGTTTTGGTCTCCTAATCTGAGGAAGGACATTCTTGCTATTGAGGAAGTGCAACGAAGGTTCACCAGACTGGATCGACTAGGCTTATATTCACTTGAATTTAGAAGAATGAGAGGAGATCTCATAGGAACATATAAAATTCTGACGAGATTGGACAGGTTAGGTGCAGGAAAAATGTTCCCGATGTTGGCAAAGTCCAGGAACTAGGGGTCAGAGTTAAGGATAAGGGGTAAGCCATTTAGGACCGAGATGAGGAGAAAATTCTTCACTCAGAGAATTGTGCACCTGTGGAATTCTCTACCACAGAAACTTGTTGAGGCCAGTTCGTGAGATATATTCAAAAGGGAGTTAGATGTGACCCTTATGGCTAAAGGGACCAAGAGGTATGGAGAGAAAGCAGGAATGGGGTACTAAAGTTGCATGATCAGCCATGATCCTATTGAATGGTGGTGCAGGCTCGAAAGGCCGAATGGCCTGTTTATACAGTACTCCTGCAGGCAGAACTGATCCTGTTACATTTTCCTAACTTATAATTTATCATTGCCACTCTTTTCATTTATAGTCCGGTCAAGTAGCAAAAACCTGCAGAATGAGGATATCTGAATTTTAACATATATCAAGGCTAGAATTCAATTTATAGTGGTAGAAATTGTTAGAATCATAGAATGATACAGCACAGAAGGAGATCATTTACCCCATCTTGCCTGTGCCGTCACTTTGAAAGAGCTATCCAATTAGTCCCACTCCCCTCCTCTTTCCCCATAGCACTGCAAATGTTTGCTTTTCAAGTATTTACCCAATTCCCTTTTGAATGTTATTATTGAATCTTCTTCCACCACGTTTTAAGAACATAAGAACATAAGAAATAGGAGCAGGAGTAGGCCATTTGGCCCCTCGAGCCTGCTCCACCATTCAATAAGATCATGGCTGATCTGATCATGGACTCAGCTCCACTTCCCTACCCGCTCCCCATAACCCTTTATTTCCTTATCGTTCAAAAATCTGTCGATCTCCACCTTATATTCAATGACCCAGCCTCCACAGCACTATGGGGTAGAGAATTCCATAGATTTACAACCGTCTGAGAGAAGAAATTCCTCCTCATCTCAGTGTTAAATGGGCGGCCCCTTATTCTGAGACTATGTCCCCTAGTTTTAGTTTCCCCGATGAGCGGAGTGGGCACGGGACTACAAAGGGCAGCGGCAGCTTGGAGCAGAGGCAGTCGGGAGGAGGTCAGCTGCACCAGGGGCAGAAAGTAAACAAAGAAGTAAAAAGAAATCGAAGTGTGACGTCACAGCCTAGTGGGTAAGTGATTGGCTGGTGGATTGGTGAGTATTTTATCTTTTTCTTTTCTTTTGGTAGGACACCTTTGGCATTGATGTAAGTAAGTAAGAACTGAAAGTAAATATATGTGATCCTTATTATCTAAGGAGAACCAGTTCATTAAATCAGCTGTTTACTGAGTAGTTTCTGGGTGTGTTATGCTAAGGTTCAGAGTTTAGTTCTACTTGATAGTTGCCGGTGTAACTAGAGGGATGGCAGGGCAGCTCAGTCCCGTGGATTGCACATCCCGTGGCATATGGGAAATCTTGGATGCTTTGCACAGCCGGAACAACCACGTGTGCAGGAAGTGTCTCCGGCTGCACCAATTCGAGCTCCGTGTTTTGGAGCTTGAGCGGCGGCTGGAGTCACTGCGGTGCATCCGTGAGACTGAGAGCTACGTGGATAGCACGTTTCTAGAGGCGGTCACCCCACAGCTTAAGAGTGTGCAGGCAGAGAGGGAGTGGGTGATCGTCAGACAGAAGAGGAGGACTAGGCAGGTAGTGCAGGAGTCCCCTGAGTCCATCACATTCCCCAACCGGTACTCTGTTCTGAGTACCGGTGAGGGCAATGGTGGCTCTGGGGAGTGCAGCCAGAGCCAAGTCCACGGCACCACGGGTGGCTTAGCTGCACAGGATGGGGGGAGGATAAAGAATGGATGAGTAATAGTGGTAGGGGATTCCATAGTCAGGGGAGCAGACAGGCGTTTCTGCGTCTGCAGATGTGACTCCAGGATGGTATGTTGCCTCCCTGGTGCCAGGGTCAAGGATGTCACTGAGCGGCTGCAGGGCATTCTGGGGGGAAGAGGGTGAACAGCCAGAGGTTGTGGTCCATATCGGTACCAATGATATAGGTAGGAAGAGGGATGAGGTCCTGCAGGCAGAGTTTAGGGAGCTAGGAGCGAGATTAAAAAGCAGGACCTCAAAGGTAGTAATCTCCAGATTACTCCCAGTGCCACGAGCTAGTGAGTACAGAAATAGGAGGATAGAGCAGATGAATACGTGGCTGGAGAGATGGTGCAGGCGGGAGGGCTTTAGATTCCTGAGACATTGGGACCACTTCTGGGGAAGGTGGGACCTGTACAAGCCGGACGGGTTGCATCTCAACAGAGCTGGGACCAATATCCTCGCCGGGGGCGGGGGTTTGCGAGTGCTGTTGGGGAGGGTTTAAACTAGCTTGGCAGGGGATGGGAACCTGAAACTAGATTCAGTAGGGAGGGGAGTAAAGCTGGAATTAGAAAGCAAAAATAAATAAAGAAAATGAGTTTGAAGGAGAGAGGAAACAAGCAGGAAAAAAGTGTAAAAAAACAAACATAAAGGCACTTTGTCTAAATGCACATAGCATTTGTAACAAAATAGATGAGTTGACGGCACAAATTGAAACAAATGGGTATGATCTGATAGCCATTACAGAGACGTGGTTGCAAGGTGACAAGGACTGGGAACTAAATATTCAGGGGTATTTGACAATCTGGAAGGACAGACAGAAAGGAAAAGGAGGTGGGGTAGCTCTGTTGATAAAGGATGGAATCACTGCAATAGTGAGAAATGATATATGCTCAAAGGATCAGGATGTTGAAGATGGAAATAAGGAATATTAAGGGGAAAAGGTCACTGGTGGGCGTAGTATATAGGCTCCCTAACAGTAGCAACTCTGTTGGTCGGAGCATAAACCAGGAAATAGTGGGGGCTTGTAAAAAGGGAACAGCAATAATCATGGGTGATTTTAACCTCCATATTGATTGGACAAATCAAATTGGTCAGGGTAGCCTTGAGAAAGAGTTCATAGAGTGCGTAAGGGATGGGTTACTTGAGCAGTATGTAACGGAAACAATCAGGGAGCAGGCTATCTTAGATCTGGTCCTGTGTAATGAGACAGGATTAATAAACAATCTCCTAGTAAAGGATCCCCTGGGAATGAGTGATCATAGAATGATTGAGTTTCAAATTCAGATGGAGGGTGAGAAAGTTGGATCTCTAACCAGCGTACTAAGCTTAAATAAAGGAGACTATGAAGGTATGAGAGCAAGTTGGCTAAAGTGGACTGGGAAAATAGATTGCACTGTGGGACGGTTGATGACCGGTGGTGTACATTTAAGGAGATATTTCACAACTCTCAAGAAAAATATATTCCAGTGAGGAGGAAAGGGTGCAAGAGAAAAGATAGCCATCCGTGGCTAACTAAAGAAATAAAGGACGGTATCCGATTAAAAACAAGGGCATACAAAGTGGCCAAAACTAGTGGGGGGACAGAAGATTGGGAAGCCTTAAAAGCCAGCAAAAAATGACTAAAAAAATAGTTAAGAAAGGGAAGATAGACTATGAAAGCAAATTAGCACAAAATATAAAAACAGATAGTAAGAGTTTCTATAGGTATATAAAAAGAAAAAGAGTGGCTAAAGTAAATGTTGGTCCCTTAGAGAACGAGACTTGGGACCTGGTAATGGGGAACATGGAGATGGCAGAAACTCTGAACAAAAATTTCCTATCAGTCTTTACGGTAGAGGACACTAACAATATTCCGACAGTGGATAGTCAAGGGGCTACAGGGATGAAGCAACTTAACACAACCACAATCATTAAGGAGGCAGTGCTCAGTAAGATAACAGGACTAAAGGCAGATAAATCCCCTGGACCTGAAGGCTTGCAGGGTCTTAAGAGACGTAGCGGCAGGGATTATGGATGCATTGGTTGTAATTTACCAAAACTCCCTGGATTCTGGGGAGGTCAGCAGATTGGAAAACTGCAAATGTAATGCCCCTATTCAAAAAAGGAGGCAGACAAAAAGCAGGAAACTATAGACCAGTTAGCTTAACATCTGTGGTTGGGAAAATGTTGGAGTCCATTATTAAAGAAGCAGTAGCAGGATGTTTGGAAAAGCAAAATTCGGTCAGGCAGAGTCAGCATGGATTTATGAAGGGGAAGTCATGTTTGATAAATTTGCTGGAATTCTTTGAGGATGTAACGAACAGCATGGATAAAGGGGAGCCAGTGGATGTGGTGTATTTGGACTTCCAGAAGGCATTTGACAAGATGCCACATAAAAGGTTACTACACAAGATAAAAGTTCACGGGGTTGGGTGTAATATATTAGCATAGATAGAGGTTTGGCTAATGAACGGAAAACAGAGAGTCGGGATAAATGGTTCATTCTCTGGTTGGCAACCAGTAACTAGTGGGGTGCCGCAGGGATTGGTGCTGGGACCATAACTATTTATAATCTATATTAACGACTTGGAAGAAGGGACTGAGTGTAACGTAGCCAAGTTTGCTGACGATACAAAGATGGGAGGAAAAGCAACGTGTGAGGAGGACATAAAGAGGCTGCAAAGGGACATAGACAGGCTAAGTGAGTGAGCAAGGATTTGGCAGATGGGAGTATAATGTTGGAAAGTGTGAGGTCATGCACTTTGGCAGAAAAAAATCAACGAGCAAATTATTATTTAAATGGAGAAAGATTGCAAAGTGCCACAGTACAGCAGGACCTGGGGGTACTTGTGCATGAAACAAAATAGGATAGTATGCAGGTACAGCAAGTGATCAGGAAGGCCAATGGAATCTTGGCCTTTATTGCAAAGGGGATGGAGTATAAAAGCAGAGAAGTCTTGCTACAGTTGTACAGGGTATTGGTGAGGCCACATCTGGACTACTGCGTGCAATTTTGGTTTCCATATTTACGAAAGGATATACTTGCTGTGGAGGCAGTTCAGAGAAGGTTCACTAGGTTGATCCCGGGGATGAGGGGGTTGACTTATGAGGAAAGGTTGAGTAGGTTGGGCCTCTACTCATTGGAATTCAGAAGAATGAGAGGTGATCTTATCAAAACGTATAAGATTATGAGGGGGCTTGACAAGGTGGATGCAGAGAGGATGTTTCCACTGGTGAGGGAGACTAGAACTAGAGGGCATGATCTTAGAATAAGGGGTCACCATTTAGAACTGAGATGAGGAGAAATTTCTTCTCTCAGAGGGTTGTAAATCTGTGGAATTCGTTGCCTCAGAGAGTTGTGGAAGTTGGGACATTAAATAAACTTAAGACAGAAATAGACAGTTTCTTAAGCGATAAGAGGATAAGGGGTTATGGGAGCGGGCAGGGAAGTGGAGCTGAGTCCATGATCAGATCAGCCATGATCTTATTGAATGGCGGAGCAGGCTCGAGGGGCCTTATGGCCTACTCCTGCTCCTATTTCTTATGTTCTTATGTTATGAGTGGAAATATCCTCTCTGCATCCACCTTTTCGAGCCCCCCCATTATCTTATATGTTTTGATAAGATCACCTCTCATTCTTCTGAACTCCAATGTGCATAGGCCCAACCTTCTCAACCCATCTTCATAAGTCAAACCTCTCATCTCTGGAATCAACCTAGTGAACCTTCTCTGAACAGCCTCCTATGCAAGTATATCCTTCCTTAAATACAGAGACCAAAACTGGATGCAGTGCTCTAGGTGTGACCCCATCAATACCCTGTATAGTTGTCGCAGGACTTCTCTGCTTTTATACTCTATTCCCCTTGCAATAAAGGCCAACATTCCATTTGCCTTCCTGATTACTTACTGTTATAGAGAAAGATTTTCCCCGAGGGCAACGGCACCTGTAGCATAGATGTTCGAACGAAATATGTAATTGTAGTATTAAATGCATGTGTGAAATGTATAAAGATGGCTACTTGTGGTTTAGCAAAGCCCCAAGGGATTTCAGCCAGTAGAAAAAGGCTGCATTCTTAGTTACTGATAACTGCTGTTTTCTCACGCAGGGATACACATGAGCTCTGCAGATGTTAGAACAATACGACTTTGTAACAGGACTAAGATAAGAAGACTGCCCAAAGACAGCACCAAGGACAGTAAGATAAGGGGGGCAGCCCAGCCCACGCCACAAGACCATGAATAATCCTTAGTAACACATGAGATAATCACGCAGTCACATAATGGTTAGAGACTACTTCTATTGGTCTATTACCTTTAGCAATACATGAGGCAATCACGCAGTCAGCTAATGTTTAGAGACCACTTCTATTGGTCTATTTGAATCTGTATGTAATCTGTAATCAATATGATTAGATAGTGTCCGGCCGAAATGGGCTGATGTAACTGTAGTAAACTGTTGTAAAACATAAAAACCCATGAAACCCTTTGTTTGGCGGAGAGAGGTACCTGGACCCATCAGTTGCTTCCTCTCCCCGCCGGCGTAATAAACGGTTTTGATGTATGGACCGACCCTGAGTGGCGAGTGATTCTTGGAAGGTACATTCGTGCTAACACTGCATACTAACTTTTTGTGTTTCATGCACAAGGACCCCAAGGTCTCTCTGTACTGCAGCACTTTGCAATTTTTCTCCATTTTAATTATAATTTGCTTTTCTATTTTTTCTGCCAAAGTGGATAACCTCACATTTTCCCACATTATACTCCATTTGCCAAATTTTTGCCCACTTACTTAGTCTGTTTATATCCCTTTGCAGATTTTTTTTGTCCTCCTCACAATTTGCTTTCAGGCAGTGCATTCCAGATCACAACAACTCACTGCGTAAGAAAATTCTAATCATCTCGCACCTGGTTCTTTTGCCAATTACCTTAAATCTGTGTTCTCAGGATGCCGACCATTCTGCCACTGGAAACTGTTGTGCCTTACTTACTCAAATCCCTTCATGATTTTGAACATCTATATTAAAGTTCCTCTTAACCTTTGCTGATCTTGAGCTTTAGCAAAAACCAGGCAACAGTGATTCAGCAGCCCATGTTACACTCCATTCAAGTTAATGAAAAGCAAAATTGGGCAGAGTGCAAAACAGGCTGCAGATTCGCTATCGCGTGTTCTCTGCTCATGCCGAAGATAAATTTATACCCCATAGTCTTCTGGTTGGGAAGCTAATGTTTTATTGGTCAAGCAACCATGCCAGCCTTATTAAATCACCATAAGTGTCTTTTCAAATTACCCTATGTGGCTTTGAGATGGGCTTTTGTAATTTTAAACAGTTTATCCCCTTTGTTTCCACAATGGCGAGACAAGGTGAATTCCATCAGACTAACACTGATATATAACACACTGCGGCAGTCTGTCTTAATTTTTATTTCAAATTGTAGTCATGAATTTAATAATAGAAATTGCTGACATGGTGCACAACTTGAATGGTAGAAATTTAAAGATCAAAATGTTCTCAAACTATGAATAAGACAAATCATGCGAAATACAACCTAGCAATAGGAAACAATGCTATTACTCTCAAAAAGTGTGAAGCTGATTGAGAGATATTAAGATGTGTCTAAATATCAAAAAGCTCTTGTAAAAAGGGTCGGAGTTCACATGAACTTTCACTTTGTGATCTTTTGTTATGTAGAGACATTCTGAAATGGTACAGGGTATAATGAAAATGTCACTTACACCAACACTAATGTATCTTTAGTGTTGGGTGGAGGATTATTTCTAGGTAATGCAATTGAGTGTTATCATTAATCTTTTCCTGCTCTTTCTAGGTTAAAGTGGAGTCAATGTACTGTATGAATATTGTTTCTGCTGTACAAATTGTCAGCACAAAGGAGCTGCTTACAAAATTCAGAGCTGCAAATATTACATCATTCGGTATTGAAAGAGATTTCACATTTTATTGCCATTCATATGCAAAAAGCGATCAATCATTTTTCCAGTGAGGTAGCTCTTTATCAGATTGTATTTAATTATCTATGTAGCATAATTACATTAATCAAATTCAATGACCTAAATGAATTAATAAATCGACAAGTATAGCGTGAATTTATCAAGAATCCAATTTGTTATTTGCTTCCACATTAAGGTAAGTTCAAATTTATCTTTATTTCCTGTGGTAAATGCTTTAACTTGGGAAGATGTGACAAGAATCACCAGTCAGAAGTATTCTATTGGTAAGCTACAAAAGATAATGGGGTATAAATCTGTCTCGGATGGTAGCACCAAATGGGCAATAGCCAATCAAAGGAAATCGAAAAGAAAATTGGGTGGAGTGCAAAACGGGCTGCTGATTCGCTATCACCCAAGACAACTTTATACCCCAGAGTCTTGGATCCTCCTCTCCCTTTGGCAGCTTAGTGGCAGGTTGACCCTAACGCCTATCCTCCCAGCATCCTCATTGGCCTTGCAGGGTGGTTTGAAGGTTAGAAAACCATTAATGATTTAGATGAGGGGATTAAATGTAGTATCTCCAAATTTGCGGATGACACAAAGTTGGGTGGCAGTGTAAGCTGTGAGGAGGATGCTGTGAGGCTGCAGAGCGACTTGGATAGGTTAGGTGAGTGGGCAAATGCATGGCAGATGAAGTATAATGTGGATAAATGTGAGGTTATCCACTTTGGTGGTAAAAACAGAGAGATAGACTATTATCTGAATGGTGACAGATTAGGAAAAGGGGAGGTGCAAAGAGACCTGGGTGTCGTGGTACATCAGTCATTGAAGGTTGGCATGCAGGTACAGCAGGCGGTTAAGAAAGCAAATGGCATGTTGGCCTTCATAGCAAGGGGATTTGAGTACAGGGGCAGGGAGGTGTTACTACAGTTGTACAGGGCATTGGTGAGGCCACACCTGGAGTATTGTGTACAGTTTTGGTCTCCTAACCTGAGGAAGGACATTCTTGCTATTGAGGGAGTGCAGCGAAGGTTCACCAGACTGATTCCCGGGATGGCGGGACTGACCTATCAAGAAAGACCGGATCAACTGGGCTTGTATTCACTGGAGTTCAGAAGAATGAGAGGGGACCTCATAGAAACATTTAAAATTCTGACGGGGTTAGACAGGTTAGATGCAGGAAGAATGTTCCCAATGTTGGGGAAGTCCAGAACCAGAGATCACAGTCTAAGGATAAGGGGTAAGCCATTTAGGACCGAGATGCGGAGGAACTTCTTCACCCAGAGAGTGGTGAACCTGTGGAATTCTCTACCACAGAAAGTTGTTGAGGCCAATTCACTAAATATATTCAAAAAGGAGTTAGATGAAGTCCTTACTACTAGGGGGATCAAGGGGTATGGCGAGAAAGCAGGAATGGGGTACTGAAGTTGAATGTTCAACCATGAACTCATTGAATGGCGGTGCAGGCTAGAAGGGCCGAATGGCCTACTCCTGCACCTATTTTCTATGTTTCTATGTTTCTATGTTTCATATTCTTACTACCTCAGTTAAAGTGCAACATCCCTTTTGTGCAAGATGGCAGAAAGAGCAGCAGCCTTGTATGTGTCAGCAGCTGGCAGAGCCCCCAGATTTTCCAATGCATCCATGGAGTTGCTGCTGGCCGAACTGAGGTCAGGAAGGACTGGCTGATGGACATGGAGGGCAGAAGGCTCCATTGGACAATATTGCAGGTTGTCTGGAGGTGAGGTGACAAAGGCAATGAGTGCAATCCCAAAAACTACCGCACTATGTGGCAAGAGGTTCAATGACCTCACAGGTTTGGCCAAGGTAAGTCAAGGCACTGCTGCCACTAAACATCCTCTATATATACAACTTCACTCACCGACTTACCTTTCATATTCATTTTCTCTCTGGACACCAAGGTTTCAGGGAAACTAGCCTCTGCAAAGAGCAACCTCTCCAAACACTTGAACACCTTTTTAACTCAAAGCCACTCTCAACTCACAGGCCAGAATTTTACCAGCCCTCTTAGTGCAGGTTTGGAGGTGGGTCCACTGTCAAAATCAAAAAGATTGACAGCGGGTTGGTATCCCTCAGTAAACCCGCCTCCTTGTCAGTTTCCCAAGTGTTGAGTCTGTCATTCCTGAACAGACCCAACACCAAGCGATGGGTCAGCCAACTTAGATAGTTGAAAGCTTGTTAAAAGGTAGTTAAGCAAGATTTTACCATGTACTTATTATTTTCCCAGATTTTTAACGAGTTTCCCAGAGCACAGTTATCACATCAGGTAAGTAGATCGGGTGTTGTGTCAGCATCAAATGATTCACTAAGCTGACAGCTGCAAATGATCTATGAAAGCTCCATTTCATAGGTCTTCATTTTCCAAGGTTAGAAGCAGTTGCTTACTGCATTTAGATCTTTATGCCGCTAGCAAGTGTTTGGAGCAAACTCTGTATTGCAGTGAACTCTCTATCCACAGTCACCTCCTGGAAGCAACCTCTCTCACCATTGACAGATCGCTTCTATCATCTCAACCTCATCTGCCATCTATTCCATCAGCATCGGTGCCCTTGAAAAAAAATCTCACTTCAGATTCCCAACACGATCAGCCCCAACACCAGCATCACCGGGCACAGTAGCAGCACCAAAAACAACACCAACCTTCTCTGCAATCAACGAATGCTGCACTGGACACAGAGCATCATCACCCATGCATATTGCTGCTGTAATGCCAGTGATGGCTCCACCATGTCCAGATTTGCTTCACTTAACACTGTACACCCTGGCTGCCACATGATATGCCAGGTTGGCACCACCCCATAAAGCATCCCTCCAATGTCCAAGCCATTCCTTTCACACATATCACCATTGGGGGGCAGGGTGGGGGGGGGGGAGCGCGGTGCACGAAATGATGTCTTACTCTTCACTGGAACTCACTAAGACACTTTCAAAGGTGCACACAAATCTATCCAAGAAGACAAAGTGGTGAAAATAAAGATTTCAATGTTTGACGACACATTAACAGAAACTTTACATGAACATTCGCTAAAGCACCCAAGTGTCTACCCTTGTGTGTTGTTAGTTTAAATGAGTGGACTAGGATGAGGGTGAGTGTGAAGGATGGCTAGTGAGATGGGGAAGTGATAACGTAGATAGAGAGGAATGGGTGGAGGTGCAAGGTAAGTTGG
This sequence comes from Pristiophorus japonicus, assembly GCF_044704955.1. Lineage (NCBI taxonomy): Eukaryota > Metazoa > Chordata > Chondrichthyes > Pristiophoridae > Pristiophorus > Pristiophorus japonicus. The sequence continues at coordinate 7,388,571 of NC_091982.1, read as the reverse complement.
TGTGAATATGGATGTGCAGGAGTAGGGCAGGGGAAGGCAGAGTAATGGGGATGTGATGAGTGGCACAGGAGGATGAAGTTGAGTATGGCTTTGCAGTAACATTTTGTGATCTACTGTAATTGAAAGGTTTGTACCACTGCAGCCTGGTCCTCCTGACGACATCCCTCCTTGTGCCCTCTTCTGCAATATGCAACCAGGCTGTGTTGATCTCCTGGGGAGGTGTCTTCTGCCCATTGGAAGGGAAGAGATGCTCCCTGCATGTTGTGACGCCCTCGATAAACATATGGAGGGAGTTATGGGAGAGCCTGGGTCCAGCCATTCCCCGTGTGTGCAGTGCTTGTCAGTGTTTGCAGCAGCTCAATGCTGTAGAACACTGACAGCACAACTGTCAAAATGAATGTGCACATGGCCTCTTGATGATGTAATCAGACTGGCTTCCTTTTAATTGGCCGGGAAACTCACAGGACGGGCTGAAGACAAGAGCGGGTTTTAAGGCCGCTGTCTACTCCTGCTGCACCAGACTCGTCACAGGTAGCGAAATCACGGCCACTCTGTCTACCACTGGGGCTTCTGCTAGTCTTCAAAGAAACTTAATTTAAAGGGATAAGATACTTTCATCTCCCATCATCATGGAATGCATGACCTTATATGGAGGGGGGGGGGGCGGGACTTTATGACACTCACAGACCTGTAATATTGCCTTCTCTCCACAACAAAGGAAAAAAGTGGTGTACAACCAGTGGTCAAGAGCACCCGGGAAACGAGCACCATTACTGAAAACCCTGAGTCTGCAGGAAGAAGAAGTGTTAGATTTAATAGGCAGATGTACAAGATTGACTGTGGGATAGTGCAAGATTGTAATTATTTATTATTTTGTATTGAGGAGTTAATATTGTATGATTGCTATTGTGAATATATATGAATTACACAACTTTTTTATTTATTTATTCATCTGTTGTTCACCTGATAATTAAAGTCTGATGTGAGTTCTGATTTTATGACTCTGCAACTTTTCAAAGATGTGAGAAAGAACGAAGAAGGCATGAGATATATCCAGTAGCGAAAGAATATTTGGAAAATAGATTTTCTGTTCATCATCCTGGGCATGTTACCTAAACCCACCTAGATATCAGGACCAGCAAAGATACTCGAGGCCATATTACTCTAACACCTTAGCCGCGAGAGTAATCTAAAATGCTGCAACTGCACAGGGTATTGGTGAGGCCGCACCTGGAGTACTGAGTGCAGTTTTGGTCACCTTATTTAAGGAAGGATATACTAGCTTTGGAGGGGTACAGAGACGATTCACTAGGCTGATTCCGGAGATGAGGGGGTTACCTTATGATGATAGATTGAGTAGACTGGGTCTTTACTTGTTGGAGTTCAGAAGATAGAAACATTTAAAATAATGAAAGGGATAGACAAGATAGAGGCAGAGAGGTTGTTTCCACTGGTAGGGGAGGCTAGAACTAGGGGGCACAACCTCAAAATACGGGGGAGCCAATTTAAAACCGAGTTGAGAAGGAATTTCTTCTCCCAGAGTGTTGTGAATCTGTGGAATTCTCTGCCCAAGGAAGCAGTTGAGGCTAGCTCATTGAATGTATTCCAATCACAGATAGATAGATTTTTAACCAATAAGGGAATTAAGGGTTACGGGGAGCGGGCGGGTAAGTGGAGCTGAGTCCACGGCCAGATCAGCCATGATCTTGTTGAATGGCGGAGCAGGCTCGAGGGGCTAGATGGCCTACTCCTGTTCCTAATTCTTATGTTCTTATGTTCTTATGAAGTATCTTAGATAAAAGAGAATAAAAGTACCAACAATGTAACAGACCCCAACATCTACCTACCTTTAAGCAGCCTTCTTAAACAGGACAAATCCCAGCATCCCTGATGCGTGTGTTTCAACTTGGAAAGCAGCACACCGCGGGCAGTCTCTTGCCGACAGCCAGGACTTTGGGTGAGGGATGCAAGTCAAATACATATACAGAGTACTGCAGTATCGAATAATGCCAGTAGCACAGCCTCAGAAATCACTTGTTGGGAAATGAGATGTACAGCGAATCAGGTATTTGTTGCTATGGGCCCGATTTCTCAACTCCTCCTCGGTGCCTGTGAGGTTTTACACCAGGAAAATTACTTTTCTTTCGACCACAAACCTATGTCAAATTGCACTCGTTCCTGCATCTTTCCAACCTGTCTCACTCTGCCAACAGTTATCAGACCACGAGATTAAAAGAAACAGAAAGAAAAGTAGCATTTAGAAATAATAGTGCATCTCTCACACAAGGCAATCCCTCACTACTTAATAAAATGCTCACAGATATAAAATGAAAGTGGTATTTATGAAACTGAATAGTAAACAATTAGGGTTCCCACAGTAGATGCTAGCTCAATTAATCATTTTAAATCTGAGATTGCGAGATGTTTGCATGCCAAGGGTATGAAGGGAAATGGAGCCAAGGTGGGTGAATTCTTTGGCGGAACAGACTCAAGGGACTGAATGGCCTACTCCTGTTGCTATGTTAATGCAATGCCAATCAACCTCTCTGGCCCAGAATGGGAACAATTTAATATATTAAATCTCATTCCTGCATGTAGTGAATTGTTGTTGGAGATTTTAAAAATGATAATTACATTAAAAAATATATTTTTCTTACTTTTCCTTTGTCCCTTTTTTCTCTCTCTTCATCCAGTCTTTCTTTCCCTCTTTTTTTTTCTGCCTGTATCTGATTTGACTGTAATTCACCCACTCTAATTCACCCTTCTTCTCAGTTGTTCCTCTGTTTCTTTCTCAATCCTTATATCTCATTGGTTGAGGAGATGAACTGTTGGTCCCACCATTCAGTGAGATCCCAGGTGCCCAGTTGTCCTCACTATGCTGTTATCAGCTCACACTAAAAGCAGGCTAAGACACAAAAGCTTTTGAATTGAAGGGTGCAGAAAAAAATCTAATGGGGCATGCCGTGAAATGACCTGCTCCCCACAATATAAATGAAAATAAGTAGATAAAAATCAAATTGCGTCAACAGTAATCGAGAAACATAGAAAATAGGTGCAGGAGTAGGCCATTCGGCCATTCGAGCCTGCACCGCCATTCAATAACTTCATGGCTGAACATGCAACCTCAGTACCCCATTCCTGCTTTCTCGCCATGCCCCTTGATCCCCCGAGTAGTAAGGACTACATCTAACTCCTTTTTGAATATATTTAGTGAATTGGCCTCAACAACTTTCTGTGGTAGAGAATTCCACAGGTTCACCACTCTCTGGGTGAAGAAGTTTCTCCTCATCTCGGTCCTAAATGGCTTACCCCTTATCCTTAGACTGTGACCCCTGGTTCTGGACTTCCCCAACATTGGGAACATTCTTCCTGCATCTAACCAGTCTAAACCCATCAGAATTTTAAACGTTTCTATGAGATCCCCTCTCATTCTTCTGAACACCAGTGAATACAAGCCCAGTTGATCCAGTCTTTCTTGATAGGTCAGTCCCGCCATCCCGGGAATCAGTCTGGTGAACCTTCGCTGCACTCCCTCAATAGCAAGAATGTCCTTCCTCAAGTTAGGAGACCAAAACTGTACACAATACTCCAGGTGTGGCCTCACCAAGGCCCTGTACAACTGTAGTAACACCTCCCTGCCCCTGTACTCAAATCCCCTCGCTCTGAAGGCCTACATGCCATTTGCTTTCTTAACCGCCTGCTGTACCTGCATGCCAACCTTCAATGACTGATGTACCATGACACCCAGGTCTAGTTGCACCTCCCCTTTTCCTAATCTGTCACCATTCAGATAATAGTCTGTCTCTCTGTTTTTACCACCAAAGTGGATAACCTCACATTTATCCACATTATACTTCATCTGCCATGTATTTGCCCACTCAGCTAATCTATCCAAGTCACTCTGCAGCCTCATAGCATCCTCCTCGCAGATCACACTGCCACCCAACTTAGTATCATCCGCAAATTTGGAGATACTACATTTAATCCCCTCGTCTAAATCATTAATGTACAATGTAAACAGCTGGGGCCCCAGCACAGAACCTTGCGGTACCCCACTAGTCACTGCCTGCCATTCTGAAAAGTACCCATTTACTCCTACTCTTTGCTTCCTGTCTGACAACCAGTTCTCAATCCATGTCAGCATACTACCCCCAATCCCATGTGCTTTAACTTTGCACATTAATCTCTTGTGTGGGACCTTGTCGAAAGCCTTCTGAAAGTCCAAATACACCACATCAACTGGTTCTCCCTTGTCCACTCTACTGGAAACATCCTCAAAAAATTCCAGAAGATTTGTCAAGCATGATTTCCCTTTCACAAATCCATGCTGACTTGGACCTATCATGTCACCTCTTTCCAAATGCGCTGATATGACATCCTTAATAATTGATTCAATCATTTTACCCTCTTCCGAAGTCAGGCTGACCGGTCTATAATTCCCTGTTTTCTCTCTCCCTCCTTTTTTAAAAGTGGGGTTACATTGGCTACCCTCCACTCCATAGGAACTGATCCAGAGTGTATGGAATGTTGGAAAATGACTGTCAATGCATCCGCTATTTCCAAGGCCACCTCCTTAAGTACTCTGGGATGCAGTCCATCAGGCCCTGGGGATTTATCGGCCTTCAATCCCATTAATTTCCCCAACACAATTTCCCGACTAATAAGGATTTCCCTCAATTCCTCCTTCTTACTAGACCCTCTGACCCCTTTTATATCCGGAAGGTTGTTTATGTCCTCCTTAGTGAATACTGAACCAAAGTACTTGTTCAATTGGTCTGTCATTTCTTTGTTCCCCGTTATGACTTCCCCTGATTCTGACTGCAGGGGACCTACGTTTGTCTTTACTAACCTTTTTCTCTTTACATACCTATAGAAACTTTTGCAGTCCGCCTTAATGTTCCCTGCAAGCTTCTTCTCGTACTCCATTTTCCCTGCCCTAATCAAACCCTGTGTCCTTCTCTGCTGAGTTTTAAATTTCTCCCAGTCCCCGGGTTCACTGCTATTTCTGGCCAATTTGTATGCCACTTCCTTGGCTTTAATACTATCCCTGATTTCCCTTGATAGCCACGGTTGAGCCACCTTCCCTTTTTTATTTTTATGCCAGATAGGGATGTACAATTGTTGTAATTCATCCATGCGGTCTCTAAATGTCAGCCCATCCACAGTCAACCCCTTAAGTATCATTCGCCAATCTGCCGGCCAATACACGTCTCATACCTTCAAAGTTACCCTTCTTTAAGTTCTGGACCATGGTCTCTGAATTAACTGTTTAACTCTCCATCCTAATGTAGAATTCTACCATATTATGGTCGCTCTTACCCAAGGGGCCTCGCACAACGAGATTGCTAATTAATCCTCTCTCGTTACACAACACCCAGTCTAAGATGGCCTCCCCCCTAGTTGGTTCCTCGACATATTGGTCTAGAAAACCATCCCTTATGCACTCCAGGAAATCCTCCTCCACCTTATTGCTTCCAGTTTTGTTAGCCCAATCTATATGCATATTAAAGTCACCCATGATAACTGCTGCACCTTTATTGCATGCACCCCTAATTTTCTGTTTGATGCCCTCCCCAACATCACTACTACTGTTTGGAGGTCTGTACACAACTCCCACTAACGTTTTTTGCCCTTTGGTGTTCTGCAGCTCTACCCATATAGATTCCACATCATCCAAGCTAATGTCCTTCCTAACTATTGCATTAATCTCCTCTTTAACCAGCAATGCTACCCCACCTCCTTTTCTGAATGTTGAATACCCATGGATGTTGAGTTCCCAGCCCTGATCATCCTGGAGCCACGTCTCTGTAATCCCAATCACATCATATCTGTTAACATCTATTTGCAGTTAATTCATCCACCTTATTACGGATACTCCTTGCATTAAAACACAAAGCCTTCAGGCTTGTTTTTTTAACACCCTTTGTCCTTTTAGAATTATGATGTAGTGTGGCCCTTTTTGTTTCTTACCTTTGTTTACTCGGCCTTCCACTATTGCTTTTTACCTTTCTACCATCTGTTTCTGACTCCATATTACTTTGCCCTATCTCACTGCATAGGTTCCCATCCCCCTGCCATATTAGTTTAAACACTCCAGAACTGCATGAGCAAATGTTACCCCTTGGACATCAGTTCCAGTCCTGCCCAAGTGCAGACCGTCCCTTTTGTACAGGTCACACTTCCCCCAGAACTGGTTCCAATGTCCCAGGAATTTGAATCCCTCCTTCTTGCACTACTGCTCAAACCACGTATTTATTCTAACTATCCTGCTCCCTCTACTCTGATTAGCACGTGGCACTGGTAGCAATCCAGAGATTACTACCTTTGAGGTCCTACTTTTTAATTTAACTCCTAGCTCCCTAAATTCAGCTTGTAGGACCTCTTCCCGCTTCTTACCTATATCGTTGGTACCTACATGTACCACGACAACTGGCTGTTCACCCTCCCTCTCCAGAATGCTCTGCAGCCGCTCCGAGACATCCTTGACCCTTGCACCAGGGAGACAACATACCATCCTGGAGTCTCGGTTGCAGCCGCAGAAACTCCTATCTATTCCCCTTATAATAGAGTCCCCTATCACTATAGCTCTCCCACTCTTTTTCCCACCCTTCTGTGCAGCAGAGCCACCCACGGTGCCATGAACCTGGCTGCTGGTGCCTTCCCCTGATAAATCATCTCCCCCAACAGTATCCAAAACTGTATATCTGTTTTGGAGGGAGATGACCGCAGGGGACTTCTGCACTACCTTCCTGCTCTTGCCTTGTCTCTTGGTCACTCATTCATTATCTGTCCTAACCCTTACCTGCAGTGTGACCAACTCACTAAATGTGCTATCCACAACATTCTCAGCATTGCGCATGCTCCAGAGTGAGTCCATCCGCAGCTCCAGTGCCGTAATGTGGTCTGTCAGGAGCTGCAGCTGGACACACTTCCCGCACACATAGTAGTCAGGGACACTGGAAGCGTCCCTGACTTCCCACATAGCACAGGAGGAGCATGACACGGGTCCGATCTCTGCTGTCATGACTTAACCCTTAAATTAATTTACTTACTAAAATTTACTTAAACACCAAAGAGCTACTTAGTAGTTCACTACCAATTAAACCAATCTAAAAGTCAGTCTAAAAGAGAGTTATACTTACCAGTCGAACAGCCAATCACTTACCAGCTTGGCTGTGACATCACCTCTCGATTTTGTACCCCTCTATCTTTGTTTTCAACTGGTTGGGCTGGTCTCTGGGCCTCCATCTCATAATCTCGCACTCCTTATCAGCTGCTCTAGTGTCAGCACTGGTAGGAAAAACAAGACAAAACAGCACCTGCCACCCCCACTTGCCCAAACTCACCCACTTACCAAACTCACAAATGCCACTCTATGCTGTAGCACTCCGTGCTCTGCATGAGCTGCCTCTTTTTGAAATGTGGAACTAATCAGTCATTATTTATGCAATATACCTAGGATGTAAAATAAATTATAGCTAAACCGTACATTGCCTAAGCCGACAGTCATTGAACTAAGAGAAGTTCCAAATTGATTCTTCATATGAAAATCATAGATAAGGTGAAAAAAATGTTGGAGTTCAGTTGGGAAATGAATTCTTGGTCATTAGAAAAGAGGACAGAAGTGCTTTGTCGGGCAAAGCTTTTATTTATTGAGGCACAGCTGCCTTGCAGTTTTAGTGCCAGATCAAAAGCACTGAAACCTAATCCTTCTGTTCTTCCCGATTAAACAGCCTTCTGTTTTAAGTGACTAATTGTTTTCCCACAATCAACAGGGTAATCATTCAATTGAATCTCAGCATCACATGGTGCCTTGGTAAACAAAAAAAGATGCAGGTTTAGCAATACACCAAAATTCATGTTCGATTTGAATGGAAGTTCCCACTTTTTGTGTTCACCTCTATCCCATGCAATGCTTTCCTTTGTGAAATTTGTGCTCGTCAAGATAATAAATTTTTGCGTTGCGAAATGGAACATTTTCTAACTTCGGGTACTCAGGCACTCAGTGACTGAGCCAAGTACTGTAAGTGGTGGTAATCAGTTCTGAAATCATCTCCTAGCGTTGTATTGAAAGCTGAAAATTCTTGGAAAAGGTTTATCTGTATCAAACTTCAGAGAACTTTGAAGGAGAAGGAAAAATGTGAGCAAGTGTGATGGATGATATCATTTCAAAGTACTTGCTTGAACTTCAATGTAAAAAGTGTCCTTATAATTCCAGAAGCTTATCGTTTTTCTTGAGGCTGAAATTGCCCACCCACCGCCCGAAATGAGGAGCACCGACCGTTTTCAAAGTGTTCCGCATGGGGCGGCCAAACCGGAGAAATTCAGCACTTTGTGCTTTTTTTTGGAGCGGTGTGGAAGTGGCCTCATCATGGGAGGCAGGATGGAGTGACTGACGCTACCAGGCATCAGCGTCGTGCGTCACAACGCCTCTCCCCTTCAGTTAAAAGGGAAGGCCACTGCCAAGTCTGCAGCCACTTTAGTGGCAAACACTGCGCCACCAGGGAGGGTGAGCAGCAGGAATGTGGTATCCAGTTTGTGGATACAGTGCAGGAAGTGCTTTAATTACTTAGAGGGCAGTAAAGATGTGTGCAATGCCACATTGCCCTATATTGAGGTGCTCATCCCCTCTCTCCTGTGGAACGGCAGGTCAGTGAGGAGAAGGTTGCTGCTGCTTCTGGTGTTGTTGCTTGGGCTCGTCTTGGTCTGAATCTGCGGTCCAAGGTGAAACAGCATAAGTGGCACCCATGATGATCTGATCGATGCCAGCTAAATTGGAGCTCAGAGGCACATTCCTCCAATGTAATAAGAATGACTTCCAATGTAGTGTGAGTAATTTCTGAAGTTGGAGAAATCACCTGCAAACTCCTGAAACCAAACTCTCAGCACAAATGGTGTCAGCCACAACCTTTCCCTTCGGCAAGGAAGCAGGTATGAGGTATGAGCGTTTCTTTGTTTTTTTTTCCTATCAATTGTTCAACTCCCACAATGGCTACTCTGCTCTCGCCTTGCTTCCATTGGCAAGGTTCAACTGGCCCGTGAATCCTGTGGACAGTCAGTAAAAGCACCATCAGGTTAAAAAGGCTGTTAATAGCCTCTTAACGTGCTCTCAACTACTTTAATCAGGTCACCTGCCTCTCCCGAGCGAGTCTGAGGCACGCTGCCTAACGCGCCCGAGTTAAAGGCGGAAGCCGGCTTCTTGACCCGCTGTAACTTTCAACGCTTTTAACAGCCCACCCATTCACAAACCCACGCTCTCTTCAAAGTAAAAATTCAGACAAAGTACTTGTTTAATATCTCTGCCGTTTCCTTATTCCCCATTATAATTTCTCCTGTCTCTGCCTGTAAGGGACCCATGTTTACTTTTGCAATTCACTTCCTTTTTACATACCTATAGTAGCTTTTATAATCTGCTTTTATGCATGTTGCTAGATCTAGATCCCAGGCTGCCCTCAGTGCTGTTTTGTCAGAGTCTTTGGTAATACTAATTGGCAAAATACTCCTGTTCTTATAAAACCTGAGTCATTGTGAGCAACACCATGGAAGGTCTGCTAAAAAGAAAGAACATTTGGCAGATAAGACAGTGGATAAACCATGAGGCTAAAATTCCGGGGTCTGTACGAAGTGTGCACGGATCCAGCGAGGCCTCACAAAAGCCGGTTTTCAGGGCGCGATGCATATGTGCTGTAAACCGTTTAGATTTCTCTTGACCAATCCTCTGCATCCCTGGGAGAAGAACATCCACGCGGGAGAGATTGAGCTATTTGCCCATCTCTTGCCCAGCAAATGTTCTTCAAACTTTTACACCTGGTAAAAGTAGGCACATAGCCTACTTTTACCAGCATAAGAGCTTTAAAACATATAAAAATTAAATTTAAATACACATTTTTATAGTAAAAACTCTGTCCATTAAGGTAAGTTTATTTTTAACACTATTAAAACACATTAAAAAAAATTCCCCAAAATATATATTTTTTCTAAAACATTAAATTACATTTAATTTCAATTAATTTTAAATATATGAGGTGTTTTATTAATTTATTATGCTGTGTTTGGGTGTTTTAGGGGTTTTCTCATTGATAGCAATGGGAACTCGTACAACGGAGTTCCCATTATTATCAATGAGAATACTGCACCATGATTGGTGGACCAGGCCCATGTGACTTCAGCTTCTCTGTACGTACTTCGAAGACAAGTCCCCACGCACTGCGGTGAATCTAGGCCTCCGACCAGGATCTTACGTCTATCCAAGACCAACAGGTAGATTCGTAGATTTTTTTCGGATCGGAGGCGTTCGTACAAAGGAAGCCTCCAACCTCAATTTTAGGCCACGTAGGTTGCATTCAAACAGATGGTGTTCACAGTACAAACTAGATATATTATTACATTAAATAACCAATGGTCACTCCGTCCAGACACGAGTACCCTGCTGGTGCCAAACCGGTACTTAGAGACCCTATTCTAGTTTCCACTTGCTAGGGCTGACTAAAATGGGGTTCAAACAATTCTCCTTCTGGACTCAAGTGATGGGAATACTATCACTAACCCAAAGGCTCACTCTTGAATTCTGTAACCAAGATAGGGGGAAATTTTTTTTTAAATAATTAGGTGCTTAATTGCACTGATTGTCTGGAGTTGTTCATTCTCCAAGGCCGTTATTAGAGGAACAATATTCACATAATTGGTAAAAGATTTAAAGAATTGTTTATCTAGATGTCAAAGACAACTTAGATTTGGCAGCATACAAAATAGAAGAAGCATTTCAGTGCGAAAATATACACCTATTATCTATATTTGGTAGTGATATAATGTGCTTGTTAATAGAGTTTATAACAGAAACCTCGTGATCAGCAGTCATCTTATTACTGTATTTCCACAAGACTGAGGTTTGAGATTCTGTGATTTGAAGGGGGAAACAAAGATTGACGTATCACATTGCTTAACACAGCTTGAAACTCATTGCTGAAATGCATGTGTGCAGTCAATGGTAGCCAACAACATAGAGAAAGCATTTACCAGATATAAGGGATAATGCAAATAGGCAACATCTACAAGGTCTGGTTTATGTACATGATGGTTGATGCCTCAGTTTCTGCACATGAAAGGCAGATTAAACTATGGCACTTATTATTCTGTGTCAGCTACAATATAACATCCTTAAAAAGAACTAAAATATATTTATAATCTGAAGGCGAGATGGAAATATATCTCAGTGGCTCCTTCTATCTGATGGCAAAGGGCTCTAAGGGTTGGATTTTCAAGGGGTTAGTGACCGGGTTTTTACCACGTTTTGAAACTCGGTCGCAAAGCCCGGGCGGGATCCTCGACTCCTTGTTTGCGGCAGCGATGGGAAGGAGCGCTAGGGAGAGCAGTGCCGGATGTTTAACAACACAGATTGCGTTACTGTCTGAGTTTCGGCACTCTCCCGCCTCATACGCCGCGCCCAGAATAGCGACAGGTAAAACCTACTGATGCAGCTCTGTCAGCAACGGTAAGTTAGAAAACCTGCAAAAAAGGTAAGTTAAAGTTTTTTTTTAATTTTCAGCAATTTGGTAGCTAAGGGTCTTGGTAATGTTGTTCATCGGGAGAACTTAATTGAACAAATTACTCAGCCTATGTGGAGGGTGTTTAATTCCCATCACTCAGGCTAAACCTCCCTCTGTACAGCTTCTCCAGCAATATCATCAGCACCCACTGTTTAAATAAATATATTTAAAATACAACAGAAATACATAGAGAAAAAAGAAACTGGAGTTTAAATTAGTGCTTTGCAAGTATCTGATTTAGCAGCATGCATAGTGCAATGGGCGAGAGCACTGATCTTTCACTTCCAGGACCTGGGGTTTGAATCCAACTGAGACAACTAGGTGAAAATCTCCTTTTATGTAAAGATTCCAAGGTGAATAAATTTGGTGCAATCTCAATATAGCACCGAGTGTGCTTAGCACAACATTTCCCATACTGTTTCACTCTTCTTCTTTCTTATGGTGGTAGCAAAGCAAATCAAATATAAATATCCAATTCAGATATCCAGGCAAGGCTTCCAGTGTAACAGCCTGGATTGCTTGTAAGCTTCCTGCAAATTTCCTCTGAGGGCAGTGCTTAATGATACGGTCCAGGATCTGATCAGGAGCTCCACAGTCGCATGATGGGGGATGCTTTAATCTTCCATCTATAGAGAAGGTGGCAGCATCTACAATGACCATTTCTGGGGCGGTTGATGGTTGTTCACTGTTTGCGAGGAAGATTTTATACTTCAGGTTGTACTGTGGTGTCCTCTATAAGGAATCCATTCCATATGACACAGCTCTTCCATTTCACCATCAGTCATCAAGGCTGAAGGGCTTTGGCGATGGTCCAAAATGGCCTTGCAGATTTGAGACGGGTTGATGGTAAGTTGTTCAAGTCAGCTTGGATCGGTATGTCTTTGCTGGTGTAGTGTTTATATTCTCTGGAGATGGTGTCGATAAAAGCATACTGGTGATAAATCTCAAAGTAGAATTCAGCTGGACATCCACGGATTTGACATGCGGGCTTGATAGCCATGCCAGAGAGCAGTCATCATCATAGGCAGTCCCTCAAAATTGAGGAAGACTTGTTTCCATTCTAAAAGTGAGTTCTCAGGTGACTGAACAGTCCAATACGGGAATTACAGTCTCTGTCACAGGTGGGACAGACAGTGGTTGAAGGAAAGGATGGGTGGGGAGTCTGGTTGGCCACACGCTCCTTCTGCTGCCTGCGCTTGGTTTCTGTATGCACTTGGCGACGAGACTCGAGGTGCTCAGCGCCCTCCCGGATGCTCTTCCTCCACTTAGGGCAGTCTTTGGCCAGGGACTCCCAGGTGTCGGTGAGGATGTTGCATTTTATCAAGGAGGCTTTGGGGGTGTCCTTGAAATGTTCAAGTGAAGTAGTACTCTGCTGAAGAGTACACCAGGGCGAGTGCTGCCTTATGGGGGGTTTGAGCGTCTGCTTCCCATGTGGATCCGGCGAGTTTCTGTCTATATGACAGAGTGCGATCAAGCAGACTCCTGAATAGGAGGGTTTTTTGGCATGGTTTACCTCTGCACCGCAATAGGAGACTTTCAAAGCTTGGTTTGCTTTTTGGGTGTTGAGGTGGAATGTCGAGGTGACAGTCTTTTGCAGGTTGGGCTGAAGTCACCATCGGCGGAAGTAAGTCTCCATCCTCTGTAAATCACTGGTCAGGGTCTCCTTGGTGATGGAAAAAGTCATGTTTTGCATGGCCAAGGCAATGTCATCAGCGTATAGGAACTTGTGGGGCTCTGTTTTGGGCAGGTCACTGAATAACATGGGTGCCAGGACAGAACCCTGTGGAAGTCCATGGTTTAATGTCCTATACCTGCTCTTCTGGGTGCCAGTGTACACACGGAAGCGTCGTTAGCTAGGCATGGTGTTGAGAAGATGGATTGTTATTCTGCAGGGTAAAATAGTGAAGAGCTTGAAAAGCCGTCCATACTTCCATACTGTGTCATACGCCGCTGACAGGTCCACGAGTCCTACGGCTATGAGCTGTCGCTGGAAGCCTGCTGCGATGTGCATTGTTAAAGTTACCACTTGGGTGCAGCAATTACGGCCGCTCCGGAAGCCCGCTTGCTCCTTAGGGATGGTTGGCTTGATGATGGGGGCTAATCTGTGGAGTAGTAGCCTCTCCAGCACTTTATAGCAGGTACATAGTAAGGATATCGGGCAATAGCTGGAGGCTTCACAAGCATTCCTCCCCTGCTTCAGGAGGGCAGTTATTTTGGTCTCCCTCCAAATAGGTGGAATTTTACCATTTGTCCGTACCTCAGAGAAGGAGGAGGTTAACCATCTCTTCGCTTTGGGTCTCAGTGCTTTTAAGCATTTTGGGTAAACGCCATCTGGACCAGCAGCTTTTCAAGATTTGGTTGTCACTAATTGACATTCACACTCAGAGACACAATAAGAAGCTAAACTAAAATCAGAATATGCTGGAAGTAAAGAGAAGGTCTTTCAAGATTTGAATTGTAGAAAGACAGTTTAATTTATACTCCGTGAGTATTCCATTCTTTATTGGAACCATTAGTCCGCCTTTTCTCTTTCCAGGTGCTGATGGATCAGTTATATATTTCCTGCATTTTTTGTTTCAATTCCAATTTCCAGCATTCACAATTTTTCTATGTATCTCATATAAAGTAGCTAACATGGAAAATAAATGAAATCACACTGGTGCAGTAGGATGTACTGTTCTGAGGATAGGATTAAAATATATTGGCATGGCAGTGCTGAAGGGATTCCACTTTGCATCTGACACAGTTGTATTTCACCTGGAAGTGCACAACATTGGCAGTGGTAGAAGAGTGATCTATTACTCATTACTGGCATGCCTCCCTTTAATAAGCAGAAATTGCATTAAAAATACTTTACTTATAATAAAAACTGTTTGATTTTTAGGAGGAAACTTGATGGTGCCACTCAATATTTTGGGGATAAATAAGCTTCTGTGGAAGTAATGGAACTGATGGGCTGAATGGTTGTTTCTCATTCAATATTTTTTTATGCCCTTATGACAACCCACCTATCCAAACCGTCGTCTAGTGTTAGGTGATCTTCTCTGACTTTGCTCACAGCTAGTCTGAGGTCTGAAGCTTTTCTGTGATGTTTAGCTGCTCTGTTTAATGTGCCCTGTCCCTTTAAGACCCTGTGGGGAAGTGCTCTCAATGGGTACATCCTAAGGCCAATTAGAGGATAATTGTTCTTCCTAAGGAAAATTTATCTTTGGATTGGCTCTTCATAAATCCCCAGCATCTTCGCTTGGGTAGAAGCCAGATTATCAAGGTCGGAAGAAAATGATGAGATTTTCTCCTTCTTTTATAAAAACAGGCAAAAAAGGTACAATTTTGCATCCCACCCCACCACCACACACACACACCTCATTTGTTTAATCTGAATCTATCTTAGATTACTAATGTCAGTTTCTAAATGAATTATTAAAGAAGTGTGTAACATAGAATGTTGCTTCAAAAGTGAATACAGCAGCTGAGTGTGTCCATAACTCAGGAACAATTTTCTGCAAGTGATCAAGTTCACTTTAGTGCTAGGATTTGAAATGTAGGTTTCGATGACACTGGCCATACCAATATTGATCTGCTTAACTGATGTAGTTGGGGCAATGCTTTGGCTGTATTGTTTCTGAGGCCCTTGATTTGCCATTGTGCTCACTGTGCCATATTCAAATGACTGTTCCAGGAAATTTTGGAGTAAGTTCACAACGGGAAGATTGAGGCATGAAACAACATCGTTTAAGGTATAAGTCACAGGATAGGCATGCTATTCCAGGAAGATCTTAGCCAGCAGACACAGACACATATGAAATGTAATTGTAGGTTTTCAGAGTCTAATATGATGAAGAGTCAAATATTAAAGTATCGCTTGTGTTATGCAATGGCAGACCTTGCTAGAACTGGAGATCATTTCATTAATTGGTATCAACTTAAAGTTTTTTTCTAGAGTATATACTTTTTCACTTTGAAACAGAAAAAAAAATAATCCAATTAAGAACGGAACATCTCATGAAAGCTGAAGTGTGCAAATGAATAACGGGTCTACCCAGTGCAAATCTCTTTTGATACAAATTTACTAATGTAGTTAATCTCTTGAACCAGAGAACTTTATAAAAATTAAAATAAACCAACACTACAGTAATGTTATTCCCATACTTTCACTGAGATGACTTCTGGATCGATTTATAGAAGAGATTGGTGCACCAGCCTCAATAATTGCAATGTGCAGAATCCGAAGAGAGCATTCAAGCAGGAAATGAATGCAGAATTCAATATGTATTATGTGTAATAACATTGTAAGATGAATCCTGCACTGGCCCTATTTGGCTGGACTATTTTTAAAATAGATATGTGTAACATAGGAAACCTTCTCTGAGCTCTGACCAAACTTGTCTAACTTTTATTGAAGGCCTGTAATCTTAACAAGCAAATTTTCTATTTACATTTTTAACTTGGAATTATATTTTAGTGCAGGAACCTATATGGAAAATCTCTCAATTTTGACTTTTCTTATTTCTTGCTGCAAGAATTACCATCTTCTCTTGCAAACCAAAATGATACATTTGGAAAAGGGGAGGTGCAACGAGACCTGGGTGTCATGGTACATCAGTCATTGAAGGTTGGCATGCAGGTACAGCAGGCGGTTAAGAAAGCAAATGGCATGTTGGCCTTCATAGCGAGGGGATTTGAGTACAGGGGCAGGGAGGTGTTGCTACAGTTGGACAGGGCCTTGGTGAGGCCACACCTGGAGTATTGTGTACAGTTTTGGTCTCCTAACTTGAGGAAGGACATTCTTGCTATTGAGCGAGTGCAGCAAAGGTTCACCAGACTGATTCCTGGGATGGCGGGACTGACCTATCAAGAAAGACTGGATCAACTGGGCTTGTATTCACTGGAGTTCAGAAGAATGAGAGGGGACCTCATAGAAACGTTTAAAATTCTGATGGGTTCAGACAGGTTAGATGCAGGAAGAATGTTCCCAATGTTGGGGAAGTCCAGAACCAGGGGTCACAGTCTAAGGTTAAGGGGTAAGCCATTTAGGACCGAGATGAGGAGAAACTTCTTCACCCAGAGAGTGGTGAACCTGTGGAATTCTCTACCACAGAAAGTTGTTGAGGCCAATTCACTAAATATATTCAAAAAGGAGTTAGATGAAGTCCTTACAACTAGGGGGATCAAGGGGTATGGCGAGAAAGCAGGAATGGGGTACTGAAGTTGCATGTTCAACCATGAACTCATTGAATGGCAGTGCAGGCTAGAAGGGCCAAATGGCCTACTCCTGCACCTATTTTCTATGTTTCTATGTTTCTATGATACCAGTACGCAAGTTAGCAGATGTGATTTTTCTCGTCAGTTTGAGTTATAGCATTCAAAATTGATTCTGTTCTGATACCTAACTGCTTGGAATCCCTGCTTATATCCAGCTTGCCATCATTATGGCCCAAAAGTCCATTAGGGGATGGGCACTGCATTCCAGTCTTGTCCATAAGTGCTGAAATGTGCCTGCCCAGGATGTCTGTCGCTGACTCCACCAAAGGTTTGGGGTCAGGAGGAGGAACTGGTGGACATCCATGCCACTTGGGAGTGCTTCTAGGACACCTGCCACGTTAGTGAGACTGGAAAGTTCAGCTAAACAGTGGCTTTCCAGGGTGAGTGCCCAGAAACAACAGGAAACTGCAATCCCCATGGTAAAAACATCTTCAAAACAAACTTAGAGATCCTCCCCAGGAGTCAAGGCCATGATCCCAGCCTGGACTCCTCGGTGGGTCCTACATCTGCCATTTGGTGGCCTGGTAGACCTAGTTTGACCAGGTATACCAGGAACTGATCCTGCTCCTGCCGATTGAGAGACTGCGGATGAGAGAATTCCAACATTAGGAGCCCTGCTTTAGGTTTTGCCCTTTCTTATACCACCTTTTATGTGACGTGCGGAACTCCATCCCTTACATGGCCAAGTGGGAACTCCCATTTTAATGGGCGGGTACGCCAAAATCGATTGCAGCTTGACCTGCCTAGCACAGTGCACTTCCAGCACCGGGGAAAAAGGGCTCAGGGAAATCAATCCCATCATGTTTTAGGGTATTTGATCATCTTTGTCTACAAATGGTCTTTATAATTTAACGCATGTTCCTAAACAAATTATTCATTCATGGAGTGTTGGCATTGTTGGCAAGTTGATATTCATTGCCTGTTCCTAGTTGCCCTGAGAAGGTGATGGGCCTTATACAACTGAGTGGCTTGCTAGTCCATTTCAAAGGGCAGTTAAGAGTCAACCGCATTGATGAGGGACTGGAGTCACGTATAGACCAGATCAGGTCACGACGGCAGATTTCCTTCCCTAGAGAAGATAAGTGAACTATTTGGGGTTTTAAAGATAATCTGACAGCTTCTTGGTGACTTTTAGCCATAATCTTTAAACTGAATTCAAATTCTGAAACTGATTCTCGCATTCTCTGATGTATTAGCTCTGGCCTCTGAATTACCCAGCTCACATTAATGAGGTGGAGCTTTGCGGGACTCCCTTCCATGTGTCTATTACTCTATGGGGGAGAAATCCTACAGATTTCTAATTTTAATTGAGACTTGTTAATTTTGCTTGGAAAGGAAAATTGGGTGATGTGTAAAACGGCCAGCCAATTAAATATCGTTCATTTTACCCCATGACCAAAAGATAAAATGATCCCCCTTCAGTCATAACATATTACACACTTGTGATTTGTTTCCCAATTTTCTTTCTACTTCACCTAAAGATACTAACCCTTGTTGGAGTATGGTTTCATGGCACCAGTCACCCTCTAATACCTCGCCCAAGTGGCCATTCATCAGCACTGAGGATCAGCACGTCTTTTGAAAGCAGGGGGAGTTACAGCTGCAGTCAAATCTATTCCCTCAGTACATCCATACACGGATATTTTCAAGCGATCACTGAATAGTGATCAGGAATGGGAACTCCGGTTGATTTTATCCTAGCCCATGGGGATTAAAGGCTATTGTGGCTATTATAACCTATGCACCAGCTGTGAAATTTTGTTAAAAATTTAAAAGCTAGTCCAGCAGATATATATATATCTGCACAATCTGGAATCCAATTTGTTTCACCTTCTCCAAACTCCCTTTCCTCTCAAGTTCTTGAACGTACTTCACCTCCCAAATCAATGCCCATCTTTCCCATAACTCCATGTTTGAATCTGTCCAATCAGGTTTCCGCCCCGACTACAGAACCGAAATGACTTTTATCAAAGTCACAAGTGACAATTTATGTGCCTGTGACAAAGATAAACTATCCCTCCTCGTCCTTCTCGACCTGTCTGCGTCCTTTGACTTGGTTGATTACACCATCCTCCTCTAATGCCTCTCCTCTGTTGTTCAACTGCTTGGGACTGCACTCGCCTGGTTTCATTCTTATCTATCCAGTCGTAGCCAGAGAATCACTTGCAATTACTTCTCTTTCCTCTCCGTGCTGTTACCTCTGGTGTCCCCGAAGAATCGATCCTTGGCCTCCTCCTACTTCTTATCTACATGCTGCCCCTCAGCGATATCATCTGAAAACATGTCAGGCTCCACATGTATGCTGACATAAGAACATAAGAAATAGGAACAGGAGTAGGTCATTTGGCCCCATGAACCTGTTCCGCCGTTTAATACGATCATGGCTAATCTGATCTTGGGCTCAGCTCCACTTCCCTGCCCACTCCCCATAACCCTTCACTCCCTTATTGTTCAAAAATCTGTTTATCTCGATCTTAAATTTAATCAATGACCCAGCCTCCACAGCTGTCTGGAGCAGAGAATTCCACAGATTTACAACCTTCTGAGAGAAGAAATTCCTCCTTATCTCAGTTCTAAATGGGCGACCCCTTATTCTGAAACTATGTCTCCTAGTTCTAGTCTCCCCCATGAGTGGAAACGTCCTCTCTGCATTTACCTTGTCAAGCCCCCTCAGTATCTTATATGTTTTAATAAAATACCACTCATTCTTCTAAACTCCAATGAGTACAGGCCCAACCTACTCAACCTTTCTTCATAAGTCAACCCCTTCATCTCAGGAATCAACCGAGTGAACCTTCTCTGATTTGCCTCCAATGCAAGTATATCCTTCCTTAAATAAGAACAAAACTGTATGCAGTACTCTAGGTGTGGTCTCACCAATATCCTGTACAGTTGTAGCAGGACTTCTCTGCTTTTATTCTCTATCCCCCTTGCAATAAAGGCCAACATTCCATTTGCCTTCCTGATTACTTGCTAACTTTTTGTGTTTCATGTACAAGAACCCCCAGATCCCTCTGTATTGCAGCATTTTGTAATCGCTCCCCATTTAAATAATAATTAGCTTTTTTATTTCTCCCACCAAAGTGGATAACCTCATACTTTCCCACATTATACTCCACCTGCCAAATGTTTGCCCACTCACTTAGCCTATCTACATCCCTTTGTAGATTCTTTTTGTCCTCCTCACAACTTGCTTTCCCACCCATCTTTGTATCATCAGCAAACTTGGCTACATTACACTCGGTCCCTTCATCCAAGTCATTAATATAAATTGTAAATAGTTGAGGCCCCAGCACTGATCCCTGTGGCACCTCACTAGTTA
This sequence comes from Pristiophorus japonicus, assembly GCF_044704955.1. NCBI lineage: Eukaryota > Metazoa > Chordata > Chondrichthyes > Pristiophoridae > Pristiophorus > Pristiophorus japonicus. The sequence continues at coordinate 7,368,441 of NC_091982.1, read as the reverse complement.
TAGTTTGCCAACCTGACAATTACCCATTTAACCCGACTCTCTGTTTTCTGTTAGTTAGCAAATCCTCTATCTATGCTAATATATTACCCCCAATCCCGTGAGCTCTTATCTTGTGCAGTAACCTTTTGTGTGGCACCTTATCAATGCTTTCTGGAAATCCAAATATGCGACATCAACTGGTTCTGCTTTATCCACTCTGCTCGTTCATCCTCAAAGAACTGCAGCAAATTTGTCAAACATGATTCCCTTTCATAAAACCATGCTGACTCTGCTTGACTGCATTTTCTAAATGTCCTATTACTACTTCCTGAATGATGGAAACCAGCAATTTCCCAAATGACAGATGTTAGTCTAACTGGTCTATAGTTTCCTGCTCTCCCTCCTTTCTTTAATCGGGGTGTTACATTTATGGTTTTCTAGTCCGCTGGGATCTCTCCAGAATTCAGGGAATTTTGGTAGATCACAACCAATGAATCCAATTTCTCTGCAGCCACTTCTTTTAAGACCCTAGGATACAGGCCATCAGGTCCAAGAGACTTGTCCACCTTTAGTCCCATTAGTTTGCCTTGTACTTTATCTCTGATGACAGTGACTGTTTTAAGTCCCCGTTCCCCCGTTTCCCCCACCCCCCACCGCAATAGCTCCTTGATTATCAATTATTGGGATGTTTTTAGTGTTCTCTATCATGAAGATTGATACAAAATGTTTGTTTAGAGTCTTTGCTATTTCCCTATTTCCCATGATTAATTTTCCAGTCTCATCCTCTACGGGACCAACGTTTACTTTAGCTACTCATTTCCTTTTTATATACACGTAGAAGCTCTTACTGTCTGTTCTTATATTTCTAGCTAGTTTACTGTCATATGCTATCTTCTCTGTCTTTATCATTTTTTTAGTTGTCCTTTGCTGGTTTCTAAAAACTTCCCAATCCTCTGGCCTTCCACTGTCCTTCACAACATTGTGTGCCGTTGTTTTCAATTTGATACCAGCCTTTACTTCCTTAGTTACCCTTCTCCTAGCATTTTTATTTCTCACTGGAATAAACATTTGATGAGAGTTATGAAATATCTCCTTAAATGTTTGCTACTGCGTTTCTACTGTCTTACCCTTTAATATATTTTCCCAGCCCACTTTAACCAACTCTGCCTTCATACCTTCATACTATCAAGGCTGCTTTTCGAGCTTCATTTTTTTGGAAGGAAGTAGAGTTGGAGGTACAAGTGCATCAACAGCAGTAACAGCATCAGCAGCAACCTGAACCAGCAGCAGATGTTGGAAGATCGCAGGTGAGGGGACTGCTTATGGAAGGCCTCGCCCAGTCGTCAGGGTCTAAAGGCTGAGGCACTGTTGTGGGTATCTCCAAGGAGCAGTGTTTGAGGAGACCGTGCTTCTCCAGTCAGGCTCTCACTGATCCATGCAGTCTTCTGCAAGAAGACCTGCTTCCTGCTGGGCCAGGTAGGCATGCTTTACCTGTGGTAGCATAAATCACCACTGCCCTTAATCTCTTTGCCTCAGGCTCCTTCTAAAGTGTTGCAGGGGAAGTCTCCCAATTGGCAGTGAACAGATTGATCAAAAAATCAATCCTTAGAAACGGGTGTGGTGCCAGAGGACTGGAGAGTTGCAAATGTTACACCCTTGTTCAAAAAAGGTGTAAGGATAAACCCAGCAACTACAGGCCAGTCAGTTTAACATTAGTAGTGAGGACACTTTTAGAAAAAATAATCAGCGATAAAATTAACAGTCACTTGGACAAGTGTAGATTAATTAAGGAAAGCCAGCATTGATATGTTAAAGGTAAATTGTGTTCAACCAACTTGATCGAGTTTTTTGATGAGATAATGGAGAGGGTTGATGAGGGCATGCGGTTGACATGATGTGCATGGATTTCTAAAAGGCATTCGACAAAGTGCCACATAATCGGCTTGCCAGCAAAGTTGAAGCCCATGGATTAAAAGGGACAGTGCAGCATGGATACAAAATTGGCTTAGTGACAGGAAACCGAGAGTAATGGTGAACGGTTATTTATCGGACTGGAGAAAGGTATACAGTTGTGGTGTTCCCCAGGGGTCGGTTCTAGGACCATTGCTTCTCTTGATATATATCAATGACTTGGACCTGGGTGAGCAGGGCACAATTTCAAAATTTGCAGATGACAAAACTTGGAAGTATAGTGAACAGTGAGGAGGATAGTTATTGACTTCAAGAGGACACAGACAGGCTGGTGGAGTGGGGGGACATGTGGCAGATGAAATTTAACCCAGAAAAGTGCAAAGTGATACATTTTGGTTGGAAGAATGAGGAGAGGCAATATAAACTAAAGGGTACAATCCTAAAGGGGGTGCATGAACAGAGAGACCTCGGGGTGTATGTGAAAATTGTTGAAGATGGCAGGGCAGGTTGAGAAATAAGTTATAAAAGCTTATGGGATTGTGGACTTCATGAATAGAAGTGTGTACAAAAGCATGGAAATTATGATGAACCTGTATAGAACACTGGTTCAGCCTCAACTGGAGTATCGTGTCCAATTCTGGGCACCACACTTTAGGAAGGATGTGAAGGCCTTAGAGAGGGTGCAGAAAAGATTTACGAGAATGATTCTAGGGATGAGGGACTTTAAAAAAAATTGTTCTTGGGATGTGGGCGTGACTGGCAAGGCCAGCATTTATTGCACATTCCTAATTGGCCTTGAGAAGGTGGTGGTGAGCCGCCATCTTGAACTGTTACAGTCCGTGTGATGAAAGTACTTCCACAGTGCTGTTAGTAAGTAGTTACAAGATTTTGACCCAGCGACGATGAGGTAACAGCGAAATATTTCTAAGTCAGGATGGTGTGTGACTTGGAGGGGAACGTGGAGGTGGTGGTGTTCCCATGCGCCTGCTGCCCTTGTCCTTCAAGGTGGTAGAGGTTGTGGGTTTGGGAGGTGCTGCCGAAAAAGCCTTGGTGAGTTGCTGCAGTGCATCTTGTAGATGGCACACACTGCAGCCACGGTGCGCCGGTGGTGGAGGGAGTGAATTTTTAAAGGTAGTGGATAGGGTGCTAATAAAATGGGCTGCTTTGTCCTGGAATGTGTCAAACTTCTTGAGTGTTGTTGGAGCTGTATTCATCCAGGCAAGTAGAGTGTAGTCAATCACACTCTTGAGTTGTACCTTATAAATGGTCAAAAGGCTTTGAGGAGTCAGGAGGTGAGACACTCATTGCAGAATACCCAGCCTCTGACCTGCTCTTGTTGCCAGAATATTTATGTGGCTGATCCAGTTAAGTTTCTAGTCAATGATGACCCCCAGGAAGTTGCTGGTGGGGGATTCAGTGATGGTAATACCGTTGAATGTCAAGGGACGGTGGTTAGACTCTCACTTGTTGGAGATGATCATTCACCTGGAATTTTTGTGGCGTGAATGTTACTTGCCACTTATCAGCCCAAGCCTGATTGTCATCTAGGTCTTGCTGCATGCGGGCATGGACTGCTTCATTATCTGAGGAGTTGGGAATGGCACTGCTCACTGCAGTCATCAGTGAATATTCCCACTTCTGACCTTATGATGGAGGAAAGGTCATTGATGAAGCAGCTGAAGATGGTTGGGCCTAGGACACTGCCCTGAGGAACTCCTGCAGCGATGTCCTGAGACTGTGATGATTGACCTCCAACCATCACAACCATTTTCCTTCGTGCTAGTTATGACTCCAGCTAGTGGAGAGTTTTCCCCCTGATTCTCATTGACTTTAATTTTATTAGGACTCCTTGATGCCACACTTGGTCGAATGCTACCTTGATATCAAGAGCAGTCACTCTCACCTCATCTCTGGAATTCAGCTCTTTTGTCCATGTTTGGACTAAGGCTGTAATGAGGTCTGGAGCTGAGCGGTTCTGGCGGAACCCAAACTGGGCATCAGTGAGCAGGTTATTGGTGAGTAAGTGCTGCATGATAGCACTGTCTATGACACCTTCCATCACTTTGCTGATAATTGACAATAGACTGATGGGGCAGTAATTGGCCAGATTGGATTTGTCCTGCTTTTTGTGGACAGGACATACCTGGGCAGTTTTCAACATTGCCGAATAGATGCCAGTGTTGTTGCTGTAGTGGAATAGCTTAGCTAGAGGCGAGTCTAGTTCTGGAGCACAAGTCTTCAGCGCAACATCTGGAATGTTGTCGTGGCCCATAGCCTTTGCCGTATCCAGTACGCTCAGCCATTTCTTGATATCACATGGAGTGGAACGAACTGGCTGAAGACTGATTTATGTGATGGTGGGGACCTCAGAAGGATGCCAAAATGGATCATCCACTCGGCACTTCTGGCTGAAGATGGTTGTAAACGCTTCAGCCTTGTCTTTTGCACTCACGTACTGGGCTCCGCCATCATTGAGTCTGGGGATGTTCATGGAGTCTCCTCCTCCCCTTATTCATTTAATGGTCGACCACTATTCATGACTGGATGTCGCCAGACTGCAGAGCTTTGATCTGATCCGTTGATTGTGAGATTGTTTAGCTCTGACTGTGCCATGCTGCTTCCGATGTTTAGCATTCATGGAGTTCTGTGTTGCAGCCTCCACAGGTTGGCACCTCAGTTTTGGTTTGCCTGGAGCTGCTCCTGTCATGCTCTTCTACGCTCCTCATTAGAAACATAGAAACACAGAAAATAGGTGCAGAAGTAGGCCATTCGGCCCTTCGAGCCTGCACCACCATTCAATAAGATCATGGCTGATCATTCACCTCAGTACCCCTTTCCTGCTTTCTCTCCATACCCCTTGATCCCTTTAGCCATAAGGGCCACATCTAACTCCCTCTTGAATATATCCAATGAACTGGCATCAACAACTCTCTGCGGTAGGAAATTCCACAGGTTAACAACGCTCTGAGTGAAGAAGTTTCTCCTCATCTCAGTTCTAAATGGCCTACCCTTTATCCTTAGACTGTGTCCCCTGGTCCTGGACCAGGGTTGGTCCCCTGGCTGGATGGTAATGGTAGAGTGAGGGATATGCACGGCCATCAGGCTACAGATTGTGGTGGAATACAATTCTGCTGCTGCTGATGGTCCACAGTGCCTCATGGATGCCCAATTTTGAGCTGCTAGATCTGTTCTGAATCCATCCCATTTAGCACAGTGGCAGTGCCACACAACACGATGGATGGTGTCCTCAGTGTGAAGATGGGGCTTTTTCTCCACAATGACTGTGCGGTGGTCACTGTTATCAATGCTGTCATGGACAGATGCATCTGCGACAAGTAAATTGGTGAGGACGAGGTCAAGTAGGTATTTCCCTTATGTTGGTTCTCTCACCAGGCCCAGTCTGGCAGCTATGTCCTTCAGGACTCAGCCAACTCGGTCAGTAGTGGTGCTACTGAGCCAATCTCGGTGATGGACATTGAAGTCCCCCACCCAGAGTACATTCTGTGCCCTTGCTACCGTCAGTGCTTCCTCCAAGTGGTTTTCAACATGGAGGTGCACTGATTCATCAGCTGAGGGAGTGTGGTTGGTGGTAATCAGCAGAAGGTTTCGTTGCCTTGACCTGAAGCCATGAGACTTCATGGGGTCCGAAGTCAATGTTGAGGGTGCCCAGGGCCACTCCCTCCTGACTGAATGTCATTGTGTCACACCCCTGGTGGGTCTGTCCAACTGGTGCGACAGGACATACCCAGGGATGGTGATGGAGGAGTCTGGGACATTGGCTGAAAGGTATGATTCTGTGAGTATGATTAAGTCAGGCTATTGCTTGACTCATCTGTGGGACAGCTCTCCCAATTTTGGCACATCCCCAGATGTTGATGATGAGGACTTTTCAAGGTTTACTGGGCTGTGTGTGCCGTTGTTGTGTCTGTAGCCATTGCTGAGGGTGTGGTCAGGTGATCCATCCAGTTTTATTCTTCTTCTTGTTTCTCGTAGCAGTTTGTTACAACTGAATGCCTTGCTAATCCATTTCAGAGGGCAGTTAAGAGTCAACCACATTGCTGTGGGTCTGGAGTCACATAGAGGCCAGACCAGGTAAGGACAGCAGATTTCCTTCCCTAAACAACCAGTTATGTGGATAGACTGGCAAAGCTGAGGTTGTTCTCCTTAGAGCAGAGAAGGTTGAGAGGAGATCTGATAGAGGTGTTCAAAATCATGAGGGCTCTTGCCAAAGTAGATAGAGAGAAACTGATCCCATTGGCAGAAGGGTCGTGAACCAGAGGACACAGATTTAAGGTGATTGGCAAAAGAACCAAAGGCAACATAAGAAAAAGCCTTTTTACGCAGCGAGTGGTTAGGATCGGGAATGCAGACTCAGTCACAACTTTCAGAAGAGATTTTGAAAAGTACCTGAAGGGAAACATTTTTGCAGGGGTACGGTGAAAGGATGGGGGAATGGGACTAGCTGAGGTGCTCTTGTAGAGAGCCAGCACTAGCTCGATGGGTCGAATGGCCTTCTTTCATGCTGTAACTATTCTATGATTCTATGATTCTATAACACTTACACCAATGCCCTAGTTGTTAGGGCCAACCAATACATCACCTTTTCCTTGGACGGCAACTGTCAAAATAAGAGATCTCTGCGATTTGCAGCAGTGGCTGACTTCCCTCATGTGCAGGGGTTTATAAACTGCACACTTTTCGTTGTCAAAATACCTCAAGACCAGAGAGCAGCTTTCACTATATTAATGTCCATCTGGTCTGTGATCACCGCAGAAGGATCATGCTTGTACCAGTTGCTCAGGCAGATATGTGAAGAGAAAAAGATTAGTGAAGACAAACGTAGGTCCCTTGCAGTCAGAATCAGGTGAATTTATAATGGGGAACAAAGAAATGGTAGACCAATTGAACAAATACTTTGGTTCTGTCTTCACGAAGGAAGACACAAATAACCTTCCGGAAATACGAGGGGACTAAGGGTCTAGTAAGAAGGATGACCTGAAGGAAATCCTTATTAGTCACAAAATTGTGTTCGCGAAATTGATGGGATTGAAGGCTGATAAATCCCCGGGGCCTGATTGTCTGCATCCCAGAGTACTTAAGGAAGTGGCCCTAGAAATAATGGATGCATTGGTGATCATTTTCCAGCAATCTATCGACTCTGGATCAGTTCCTATGGACTGGAGGGTAGCTAATGTAACACCACTTTTTAAGAAAGAAGGGAGAGAGAAAATGGGGAATTATAGACCGGGTAGCCTGATATCAGTAGTGGGGAAAATGTTGGAATCAATTATTAAAGATGAAATAGCAGCGCATTTGGAAAGCAGTGACAGGATCGGTCCAAGTCAGCGTGGATTTATGAAAGGGAAATCATGCTTAACAAATCTTCTAGAATTTTTTGAGGATGTAACTAGTAGAATGGACAGGGGAGAACCAGTGGATGTGGTGTATTTGGACTTTCAAAAGGCCTTTGACCAGGTCCCACACGAGAGATTGGTGTGCAAAATTAAAGCACATGCCATAACCTACAGGGCTACGGACCAAGAGCTAGAAAATGGTATTTGTTTGGATAGCTCTTGGTCGGCCGGCGTGAACACGATGGGCCGAAATGACCTCCTTCCGTGCTGTAAATTTCTATGATTCTATGATTCCTCACAACTTGCTTTCCCACCCATCTTTGTATCATCAGCAAACTTGGCTACATTACACTCGGTCCCATTATCCAAGATATAGATGATAAAGATTTGAGGCCCAGGCACTGATCCCTGTGTTACCGTTTGCCAATCTGAAAATGGTCAATTTATCCCGACTCTCTGTTTTCTGTTAGTTAGCCAATCTTCTATTCATGCTAATATATTACACCCAACTCCGTGAGCTATTATTTTGTGCAGTAACCTTATGTGGCACCTTATCGAATGCCTTCTGGAAATCCAAATACACCACATCCACTGGTTCCCCATTATCCACCCTACTCATTACATCCTCAAAGAACTCCAGCAAATTTGTCAAACATGACTTCCCCTTCATAAAACCACACTGACTCTGCCTGACTGCATGTGATTTTCTAATTGTCCCGCTACTGCTTCCTGAATAATTGACTCCAGCATCTTCCCAATGACAGATGTTAGGCTAACTGGTCTATAGTTCCCTCCTTTCTGTCTCCCTCCTTTTTTAAATAGGGGCGTTATATTTGCAGTTTTCCAATCTGCTGGAACCTCTTCAGACTCCAGGGAATTTCGGTAGATTGCAACCAATGTATCCACTATCTCCACAGCCATTTGGATGTAACTAGTAGAGTGGACAAGGGAGAACCAGTGGATGTGGTGTATTTGGACTTTCAAAAGGCTTTTGACAAGGTCCCACATAAGAGATTGGTGTGCAAAATTAAAGCACATGGTATTGGGGGTAATATACTGACGTGGATAGAGAACTGGTTGGCAGACAGGAAGCAGAGAGTCGGGATAAATGGGTCCTTTTCAGAATGGCAGGCAGTGACTAGTGGGGTACCGCAGGGCTCAGTGCCGGGACCCCAGCTCTTTACAATATACATCAATGATTTGGATGAAGGAATTGAGTGTAATATCTCCAAGTTTGCAGATGACACTAAACTGGGTGGCGGTGTGAGCTGTGTGGGGGACGCTAGGAGGCTGCAGGGTGACTTGGACAGGTCAGGTGAGTGGGCAAATGCATGGCAGATGCAGTATAATGTGGATAAATGTGAGGTTATCCACTTTGGGGGCAAAAACGCGAATACAGAATATTATCTGGATGGCAGCAGATTAGGTAAAGGGGAGGTGCAACGAGACCTGGGTGTCATGGTACATCAGTCATTGAAGGTTGGCATGCAGGTACAGCAGGCGGTTAAGAAAGCAAATGGCATGTTGGCCTTCATTGCGAGGGGATTTGAGTACAGGGGCAGGGAGGTGTTGCTACAGTTGTACAGGGCCTTGGTGAGGCCACACCTGGAGTATTGTGTACAGTTTTGGTCTGCTAACTTGAGGAAGGACATTCTTGCTATTGAGGGAGTGCAGCGAAGGTTCACCAGACTGATTCCTGGGATGGCGGGACTGACCTATCAAGAAAGACTGGGCTTGTATTCACTGGAGTTCAGAAGAATGAGAGGGGACCTCATAGAAACGTTTAAAATTCTGACGGGTTTAGACAGGTTAGATGCAGGAAGAATGTTCCCAATGTTGGGGAAGTCCAGAACCAGGGATCACAGTCTAAGGATAAGGGGTAAGCCATTTAGGACCGAGATGAGGAGAAACTTCTTCACCCAGAGAGTGGTGAACCTGTGGAATTCTCTACCACAGAAAGTTGTTGAGGCCAATTCACTAAATATATTCAAAAAGGAGTTAGATGAAGTCCTTACTACTAGGGGGATCAAGGGGTATGGTGAGAAAGCAGGAATGGGGTACTGAAGTTGCATGTTCAGCCATAAACTCATTGAATGGTGGTGCAGGCTAGAAGGGCCGATTGGCCTACTCCTCCACCTATTTTCTATGTTTCTATGTTTCTATGAATGGTGGTGCAGGCTCGAAGGGCCGAATGGCCTACTCCTGCACCTATTTTCTATGTTTCTATGTTTCTCTATCACAATGCCTTCATCCTGTGACAGTGAACCACACCCCACAATTCCACCCTATCCCGGAACAGTAAAGGATGGCTGCTTGGGAACCAAGTCTACTTCCTCCGCACTTGGCTGATGACACCCCTTCGCAACCCTGCTAAGCCTGAACAGCACAGGTACGATCTGAGCCATGGGACCAGTAGGGTGCTCAATGCTGTTAAATAGGGAGTTCCAGGATTTTGACCCCTTTATCATCACTGGGTCAAACCCTGGAACTCCCTAGTACCTCAAGCAAGGTGAGAACACCTTCACCACATGGACTGCAGTGGTTCAAAAAGAAGGCCCACTACCACTTTCAAAGCAACTAGAGATGGACAATAACTGCAATAATTGTCAGTGACACCCATATCCTGAGAATGAAAATAGAGCTCTTGAAACAAAGGTTCAGGTGCCTGGATAGATCGGGGGGCTCCTCACAATATGCCCCATACAAAGGGCTCTATTTTTCCCAAAGTTGTTTTTGGGCCTACTTGAAGAGTTACGCCCATTTTTTGGAGGCCTAATTATGCCAAAAAAAATCATCCAAGTTTCCCTGTTTGAATTGTTCATTTTGGCGCCACCTAGCCTGTCCTTTCGCTTTGGGGGTGGAGCCTATGATCTGCAACAAAAAGATCGGGTTGCCACAGTAACCAGGGACACACTGCGGGCTGAGGCTGGAAAGTGAAACATAGAGCAGCCAGCTCACAGCAACCTGCACAAGCATCTTACACATTGTAGCAACATACCACCATTAAATTATTAACGTGTTTATGACAATATCTCCCCTCCCCCTTCCCCTCCCCTCCGCCCCCTGCCTCTCCCCCTCCCCCGATGCCAGTGCGGGTACCCGCTACTATCCCAGGCCGAAGGGCCTCCTCCCTCCTGGTACCGGCTACTATCCCAGGCCGAAGAGCCTCCCAGTGCCGATACCTGCTACTATCCCAGGCCAAAGAGCCTCCTACCTCCTGGTACCGGCTACTATCCCAGGTCGAAGAGCCTCCCAGTGCCGGTACCCGCTACTATCCCAGGCCAAAGAGCCTCCTCCCGGCTACTATCCCAGGCCAAAGAGCCTCCCAGTGCCGGTACCCGCTACTATCCCAGGCCGAAGGGCCTCCTCCCGGCTACTATCCCAGGCCAAAGAGCCTCCCAGTGCCGGTACCCGCTACTATCCCAGGCCGAAGGGCCTCCTCCCTCCTGGTACCGGCTACTATCCCAGGCCGAAGGACATCCCCTCTTGGTACCTGCTCCTAACTCTAGCCGAAAGGCTTCCCCCCCGGCCTCTTCCTCTCTCTGCTGCGCTGATTTCCTTAACTGCCCAGAAGGTTTTTCCACAGAGGTCAGATACGCCATCCGAAGAAAAATTGGAGTAAATCGGAGCTGACCAAACTTGCTTCCATGGCCAGAATTGACGCAGGTGGCAGGTCACACCCCCAGCGAGGTAAAAAAAAATGAACCTAAAAAAATCGTAACTAACTGAGTTACACTGGCGCACAATCTTTGGGGAAACTTGGATTTTTTAATTTAGGCCAAAAAAATGGTGCAAATAACTGGGAAAAATTGAGCCCAACATCTCCTGCATCATTGTCGTGTGAGGCAAAGGAATGCATCTGCTCCATTATTAGCTGCAGTTTAAAATTGAATGTACATGACAGCACAGTAGCTATTTTTATGCTGTACATCTACAGGACATAAAAGGGTTTCTACAGGGTATAAAATGACAGCCAGTGATATAGGGCCCAAGTTTCCACATGATTTGCGCCTGATTTTTAGGAGCAACTGGTGGAGAACGGACTATCTTAGAAATCGCAATTCTCCACATTTTTTTTTCTGCAGTTCTAGTCAGGTAGAACAGTTCTACTTTGGAACAGAATTTTTTCTTCAAAAGGGGGCGTGTCCGGCCACTGACGCCTGATTTGAAAGTTTCCACAGTGAAAACGTACTCCAAACTAAAGTAGAATGGAGCAAGTGAAGATTTTTGTAGAACTGAAAAAACCTGTTCTACACATTAAAAGATCAGGCGCAGGTTAGAAATGTCCAGAACGAGGGGGGGGGAGGGGGGCGAAGGGAACTCATTAAATTCTACAATAAATCCTTATTTATACTTCTACAAATATTATACAAATAAATCCAACCTGAATAAACATTTATAAGCAAAGAAAAGATTAAATAAACCATCTTCCTACCTGTGTGAAAGTGCTTCAGCCAGGGAGAATTCTGCAGCCGTCGTTGCCGCTGAGCGGGAGGGGGGGGAGGAGACAGCGGTTTGTTGCCGCGGAGGGGAGGGAGGGGAAGGAGACAGCGGTTTGTTGCCGCGGAGGGGAGGGAGGGGAAGGAGACAGCGGTTTGTTGCCGTGGAGGGGAGGGAGGGGAAGGAGACAGTGAGAAGGCTGCAGGAAGCCTCAGTGCTGATGTGCTGATGGCAATGTGATTTTATTAAAAAATGTTCAAAAATTAAACAGCTACAAAGAACTACAAAAATGGCCGCGTGCCAATGTATTTTTTCACACTGAGCATGCGCGAACGCTCCAACGCGCATGCGCAGCGTTGCCGGCAGGAAAAAACTAATTTAAATAGAACCCGCCCCCTCCCACTTACAAAATCGGTGCGAGTGTAGGCTCCGCCCCCCCTGGGCGCCGCGCCAAACAGACAAGGAGCTGCAAAGCGCTCGAGAATAGCGCGTTTTTTTTCTGGCGCCGTTTTAGGCGCGAAAAACGGGCGCCCAGCTCGGAGGGGCGCCCGTTTTTTATCCTGTGGAAACTTGGGCCCATAGTGCCAGATTTTGACATAAGTATTTGTACATCTAGTGAAAGTTTGAGTAATACGTTGTCCAGAAAACATTTATTTTTGTGACTTTATTTAGTACATGGTTTAACATTTTGCAGTAGAATTTATTACATTTTTCATATGATGATAAAATCCACTAAGCTTAACAGAAAACTACATTCACAAGTATCTGCTTGTTTCCAAACATATAAGTCACCTCACGATTCATTTCCCCTTATCGAGTCTTTAAGATCTTAGTTACAAAAAGTACATAAATCAGGAAAAGCAGCTTATCACTTGGAGACAGTCCAGAGAAGGTTTTAAGGCCTGGAAGGAAGCATGGGGTGGAGAAGGTCTGAGGGGGAGTTCAGTATCTGGAGACAACATGGGGGCAAGGAACTTGGGACCTCAACATAGTCTGGGGAGAACTTGAGATCTACAGGAGATCTCAATCTGAAGAAGAGCTGAGGAATAGTTTAAGACCTGAAGGAGACTCTGGATTTGTCAGGCAGCCTGGTCAAGAGCTTTGGACCTGCTGGAGCGCTCAGCACTTGGACACAGCCCAGGAGAGGTCAGCTCTTGAAACTGTTGGGGCCTGGAAAATGTTGGAGGAGGAAGATCAGGGCGTGGAAGTTGCAGAGACAAGAAAGGTCTGGACATGGAGCATGAGGCCGCAACTGGAGCCCTGAACTGTGGAACGAATTGAAGAACGGATTAAAAAATGTGAAAAATATAACAATACTGCTGCTTACATTGGATTGCAGAAACAGATGCCCAGTGTATGAGAACAACCTGCAGAACGGACTCTATAAGCGTAATACCCAAAGCTTCACCAATTGGAAAGCAGGATTTGGCTCAATTCTCTTTCTCCAGCTTTGCTGATACCTTTGATCCTGCATTGATCCCGCCCAAGTTAAAGTACACCTGCTCACAGAATAAAATCCAGCTGTATGCACTAGTATATAGTCAATGGTCCTGCATTCTATGGTTTGACTTTATCATTGTCCATCTCTGACCAGAGAAAGTATTAGGATTATATATATTAATTCAACAAGCTGACCTAATACAGAAGACAAAATGCTGCAGATTCTGGAAATCTGAAATATAAACAGACAATGCTGGAAAAGCTCAGCGGGTCAGGCAGCATCTGTGGAGAGAGAAACAGAGTTCATGTTTCAGCTCAATGACCTTTCGTCAGAACTTGAAAATGTTACAGGTGGAGCCGGTTTTAAGCAAGCAGAAAGGCGAGGATAGTGGGAGGGGAGGAAAGAAATAAAGGAAGGTCTGTGCTAGGGTGAAAGGCAGGAGAGATTCAATGACAAAAGGGATGATTCTGCAAGGCAAAAGGGGGGGATAATGGGACAAGTACAGCAACAAAAGATGGGGTGAGAAGAGGTATAAATGGCAACAGCAGAATCAGTACCAGTGCCTGCTGTTTGTAAAAATGTGAGCAGTGGCAATGATGTGAAATTGTTGAACTCGATGTTGCAGGCTGTAAAGTGCCCAATCAAAAGATGACATACTGTTCCTCAATGCTTCCATTGAGCTTCATTGGAACAGTGAAGGTGGCCAAGGACAGAGAGGTCAGATTGGGAGTGGAGCGGGGAATTAAAATGGCAAGTGACCGGAAGCTCAGGGTCATGCTTGTGGACTGAATGGAGGTAGGTTAGAGTGAGTGAGGGGAGCAGAGATATTGAGACAGCTAATGTCACACCGGCAGTTCGCAATGAAAAGACCTAGAGAGGGTAAGAGGCCAGAAGGAGGGGTCCAGGTAGAATGAGAATTCTGAAGGTGGGAGAAAGGCTCCACTGTGCGTGGTGAAGACTCCTGGCCAAAGAAGTGGGCATGGAGGCGAAGGCGATGGAAGAAGAACATAAGAACATAAGAAATAGGAACAGGAGTAGGCCATATGGCCCCTCGAGCCTGCTCCGTCATTCAATAAGATCATGGCTGATCAGCTCATGGATTCAGCTCCAGTTCCCCGCCCGCTCCCCATAATCCCTTATCTCCTTATCGTTTAAGAAACTGTCTATTTCTGTCTTAAATTTATTCAATGTCCCGGCTTCCACAGCTCTCTGCAGCAGTGAATTCCACAGATTTACAACCATCTGAGAGAAGAAATTCCTCCTCACCCCTGTTTTAAATGGGCAGCCTCTTATTCTATAAGAACATAAGAACATAAGAATTAGGAACAGGAGTAGGCCATCTAGCCCCTCGAGCCTGCTCCGCCATTCAACAAGATCATGGCTGATCTGGCCGTGGACTCAGCTCCACTTACCTGCCCGCTCCCCATAACCCTTAATTCCCTTATTGGTTAAAAATCTATCTATCTGTATTTTGAATACATTCAATGAGCTAGCCTCAACTGCTTCCTTGGGCAGAGAATTCCATAGATTCACAACCCTCTGGGAGAAGAAATTCCTTCTCAACTCGGTTTTAAATTGGCTCCTCCATATTTTGAGGCTGTGCCCCCTAGTTCTAGTCTCCCCGACCAGTGGAAACAACCTCTCTGCCTCTATCTTGTCTATCCCTTTCATTATTTCAAATGTTTCTATAAGATCACCCCCTCATCCTTCAGAACTCCAACGAGTAAAGGCCCAGTCTACTCAATCTATCATCATAAGGTAACCCTCTCATCTCCGGAATCAGCCGAGTGAATCGTCTCTGTACCCCCTCCAAAGCTAGTATATCCTTCCTTAAGTAAGGTGACCAAAACTGCATGCAGTACTCCAGGTGCAGCCTCACTAATACCCTATACAGTTGCAGCAGGACCTCCCTGCTTTTGTACTCCATCCCTCTCGCGATGAAGGCCAACATTCCATTCGCCTTCCTGATTACCTGCTGCACCTGCAAACTAACTTTTTGGGATCCATGCACAAGGACCCCCAGGTCCCTCTGCACTGCAGCATGTTGTAATTTCTCTCCATTCAAATAATATTCCTTTTTACTGTTTTTTTTTGCAAGGTGGATGACCTCACATTTTCCGACATTGTATTCCATCTGTCAAACCTTAGCCCGTTCGCTTAACCTATCTAAATCTCTTTGCAGCCTCTCTGTGTCCTCTACACAACCCGCTTTCCCACTAATCTTTGTGTCATCTGCAAATTTTGTTACACTGCACTCTGTCCCCTCTTCCAGGTCATCTATGTATATTGTAAACAGTTGTGGTCCCAGCACCGATCCCTGTGGCACACCACTAACCACCGATTTCCAACCCGAAAAGGACCCATTTATCCCGACTCTCTGCTTTCTGTTAGCCAGCCAATTCTCTATCCATACTAATACATTTCCTCTGACTCCGCGTACCTTTATCTTCTGCAGTAACCTTTTGTGTGGCACCTTATCGAATGCCTTTTCGAAATCTAAATACACCACATCCATCGGTACACCTCTATCCACCATGCGCATTATATCCTCAAAGAATCCCAGTAAATCATGGATTCTAAGATCATGCCCTCTAGTTCTAGTCTCCCCCATCAATGGAAACATCCTCTCTGCATCTACCTTGTCAAACCCCCTCATAATCTTATTTGTTTCGATAAGATCACCTCATTCTTCTGAATTCCAATGAATAGAGGCCCAACCTACTCGACCTTTCCTCATAAGTCAACCCCCTCATCTCCGGAATCAACCTAGTGACCCTTCTCTGAACTGCCTCCAAAGCAAGTATATCCTTTTGTAAATATGGAAACCAAAACTGCACGCAGTATTCCAGGTGTGGCCTCACCAATACCTTATATAGCTGGAGCAAGACTTCCCTGCTTTTATATTCCATCTCCTTTACAATAAAGGGCAAGATACCATTGGCTTTCCTGATCACTTGCTGTACCTGCATACTATCCTTTTGTGTTTCATACACAAGTACCCCCAGGTCCCGCTGTACTGCGGCACTTTGTAATCTTTCTCCATTTAAATAATAACTTGTTCTTTGAGGTTTTTTTTGCCAAAGTGCAAGACCGCTACTTTCCAACATTCTACTTCATCTGCCAAATTTTTGCCCACTCACTTAGCCTGTCTATGTCCTTTTGCAGATTTTTTGTGTCCTCCTCACACATTGCTTTTCCTCCCATCTTTGTATCATCAGCAAACTTGGCTACGTTACACTCAGCCCCTTCTTCCAAGTCATTAATATAGATTGTAAATAGTTGGGGTCCCAGCACTGATCCCTGCGGCACCCCACTAGTTACATGTTGCCAACCAGAGAATGAACCATTTATCCCGACTCTCTGTTCCCTGTTAATTAGCCAATCCTCTATCCATGCTAATATATTACCCCCAACCCCGTGAACGTTTATCTTGTGCAGTAATCTTTTATATGGCACCTTGTCAAATGTCTTCTGGAAGTCCAAATATACCACATCCATTGGTTCCTCTTTATCCACCCTGTTCGTTACATCCACAAAGGGCTCAGCATTGTGCCAAGCTCAAAATTCATTGAGGTGGGAGCGTAAGGGGATGAAGCTCAGGCCTTTGCTGAGGACTGATCGATCGGGGTCAGAGAGGGGAAGGTCAGAGGGGATCGTGAAAACACAAAAGGGGTGAGACTGGAAGGAATGATGGGGTCAGACGAAAGTGAAGGGTAGAGGGATCCGTTTGGATGTTGATATCGAAGAGTTATTGAAGCTTGCCGTCCTTGACACCTGGTACAGGTTTGTTGTACAGAGAAATGA
Source organism: Pristiophorus japonicus (assembly GCF_044704955.1). NCBI lineage: Eukaryota > Metazoa > Chordata > Chondrichthyes > Pristiophoridae > Pristiophorus > Pristiophorus japonicus. The sequence goes on along the minus strand of NC_091982.1, from coordinate 7,351,512 downwards.
ATTGAATAGGAATGCTGTTGTAGTAGAGGTGCTCTTTTCAGGTTCATGTGTAATAAAATTCAATTTTCTAATCATATTTTACCACATAAATACAAAACAAAAAAATAAATGTTTTAAGAATTACACTGCTGCTGTTATTTGTCTATGTCTTTATACCAAATTACTGGTTAAGAAACATTGTCTTAAATTCAGTATCGGCTACCATAACATAACATAACTGAAATACATAAAATCATAAGCTCGACGCAAAGCTCTCAACAGATATATAAATATCCCAACACCTTCATCTCCATGTAGACATGTAGGGATTTAAAAAGAAAATGAATTAGTATTCGGGGCAGCACATTGTGAAGTAAGTCACCAACCCCATCTTCTATAAAACCCTCGGTGAATGAACATCATGATAAATTGGTCTAATTTAGGGACTGTCGCATTAAACTGATGACTAATGAAAGTTTTATTCACATCGCATGTGACTGCTGTACAGAGGCAGTGCTGTTTTAAAGGACGCTTGCTTATGCCTGCAATGTTCTCGGAGTCAGAGCCAGCAGGGGCTGAATGAACACACTGTGAATTTAAATGAGCATTTGATCTCGAGACAGATCTATTTAAATTGTCACTTTTATTAAAAGGAAACTGTAATATTTTGGCCCACAGAAACTGTATTAAAACAAGAAGTAAATACATTCCTTAGATTAAAAAGTCTGTCTAGGCTGGTGCATTCTGCTGTAATAGCTGCAGCACCAACTTGCTGAACATTGTATATGATAATACTTGCATACTGCACAGATTGGAGCAGATAGGGAGCTGGGATCATCTTGTTATATGCAGCTGCTTAAGTTGAAGATGTCACCGCATTAATATTATTTAAGTAAACAATTAGATTGATTCAATTCTCAGGCACGGTGTCGAAACTGTGCTTTGTGATGCAGTAATAAATAAACCCTCAGAAACAACTTACATTTATATAGTGCTTTTCATGATCTCAAGATGCTCAAAAGCGTTTCCCAGCTAATGAAGTACTTCTGAAATGTACGGTTATAACGTAGGAAAATGTGCCAATCAATTTGTACACAGCAAGGTCCCACAAACAGCAATAAGACAAATGACCTTATAGCACATCCTTACTTTTCTTTCGTGATACTTCAGGGATAAATGTTGGTCTCTCATAAGAAAGCATGGAAAAAGAAAAGGACCATTTGGCCATTTGTAATGTCTGTAAGCTTGTAATGTTTGTAGCTCCACACTGTGGATGTGGACGTATTGTGTATTGCAACTACAGAGTAAATAATTAAACAGAAGCAGGAGTTCCGGAGACTACCAAGAGCTGCCTGCCATGTTAGAAAGCTGTGTGTGCTGTGCTCTGTGAATATATCACATTTGGCAGCGAGATGGGATTTTTCGGATGATTTAAAGCTGAAATTTTGTTGGTGAAAGATTCAGCCAGCCGAGAGAGAGACTTTGGAAGCTTCTCTGTTTTTGGAAAAAACTACAAAATCCAAGGTAAAAAACGAGTACACTAGTTACTGCAGAGTTTAAAATGGCGGCATCCGTAGCAGTAATGAGACACTTAGGTGAATATAAACGTGACGAGGAAAGATTTAAAGCATATGTGGATTGGCTAGAAATGTATTTCATTGCAAATAACATAATCGAAGTTCCAGAGAATGCAGATCAGAACTGGGCTGTGTTGGAACAGAAGCGAGCTATCTTCTTAACTGCAGCTGGACCTGAATTGTATGAAATGCTGATAAATCTGCTTGTACCTGATGAGCCAAAGGACACAATGCTTAAAGAGATTTTAACGAAGCTGGAGCAGCACTATAACCCCAAACCGTTAGAAATTGCTGAAAGCTATTGTTTTGGTATACGAAATCAAAAGACTGATGAAAGTATCAGTGATTACATTGTAACATTAAAAAAGCTATCGATGCACTGTAATTTTGGAAACTTTCAAAACCGAGCATTGTGAGATCGTTTTGTTTGTGGGATGAAAAATGATGCGATCAGAAGAAAGTTATTGACGACGAATGACTTGACTTTTGAGATTGCTTGTCAGACAGCGAGGTCGATGGGCAAGGCCGATCAATATTCCCGAGAATTTCATAATAATTATGGTTGTCAGTCAACCGAGGTAAATCACCTGCAAGTTCAAAGTAAAAGGCAGTGGGGGCCGAAAGTCTCAGAAACTGGAAATTCTACCAGAGCATCGAAGGCATGCTATAGTTGCCTGGGACAAGACATTGCTCAAAGTTGTCCATATGTGAAGGCAGAGTGTTTGTTCTGCAGAAAGATTGGGCAATTTGCGAGGGCATGCCGACTGAAGGGTAAACCAGTTTTTAAAGCTATGAGTCCAGTTTTCAAAGCTATGAGTAGAAATCCTCAGAGACTACATAGCATGGAAGAACAACGACAGGACGAGGAGATGTTAGAGTTACACATCATCAGGAGCACGAGGTTAATGGACAACAATTCGAAAAGTATCAAAATCCACATAGATGTTGCGGGATTCAAGATACCAATGGAAATCGACACGGGTGCATCGGTGAGTGTGTACCAGAGTCGCTGTACCTCGACAAATTGCGTGATTTCCATCGGAGAAATCCAAGATGGAGCTGCGAGGTTACTCGAGAGAACATTCCTGTGGGAGGTCATATCACTGTACCGGTGAAATACAAGGATCAATTTCAGAACTTGCCTCTAATAGTAGTGAAAGGAGACAAGTCTGCCTTACTCGGAAGAAATGGGTTGAGATCACTGAAGCTGGATTGGAGTAAGATTTTCCGTTTTGAAACGAGATTGGCATCAACGGATAATGTTATCAAGAAGTATCCGAAGGTGTTCTGTGAAACGGGCAGTCCGATCCAAGGCTTCAAGGCGAGTGTCAGGGTACAGAAGGATGCTAGACCGGTTTACTGCAAGCCACGTTCTGTACCATATGCACTCAAGGAGAAATTTGAGCAAGAACTCAAAAGACTAGAGACTGAGAACATTATTTCTAAGGTAGATTGATGTAATTGGGCTACACCCATTGTTGTTGTACCTAAGTCCGATGGTAAGGTAAGATTGTGTGGTGATTATAAAGTAACCATAAACCAGGTTCTAGAGGGTAATATCCCCAATACATTGCCGAATATAGAAGATTTGTTCACAACACTGACAGGTGGTCAGATCTTCTCAAAGTTAGATCTTACAAATGCCTACTTACAGCTTGAACTAGATGAGGAGTCCAAGTCATGCTTGACTATAAATACTCATCTAGGCCTATATCAATTTAATAGGCTACCGTTTGGAGTGTCTTCCGCCCCTGCCATATTCCAAGGGGTGATGAACCAGATTTTGCAAGGTATTGAAGGGGTAGTATGTTCTTTGAATAACATACTAATTTCAGCACCAAATAGGCAAATTCATAATAACATTTTGAATTAAGTCCTCAAACGGCTAGAGAAGCACAGAGTACGAGTGTCTGCTCGTAAGTGTGAGTTACTTAAAAACTCAGTGGAGTACATAGGGTACAGAGTAGACAAAGATGGTTTACATCCAACCATGGGAAAGCTGGATGCAATCAGTAATGCACCCACTCCCAGGAATGTCACTGAACTTCGTTCATTTTTGGGTCTTTTGAACTATTATGGGAAGCTCCCACCAAATTTGGCTACAGTATTACATCCACTGAATTAACTATTGAAAAAACAGGTCCATTGGAAGTGGTCAAAAGAATGCAATACAGCATTCAAGGAGTGTAAAAGCAAATTGGTAAAGAGCGCCATGTTAGTTCACTATGACATATCTAAGGAGATTAAGCTAGCATGTGATGCCTCGCCATATGCAGTTGGGGCAGTAATCTCTCATGTATTACGTAGTGGGGAGAAGAAACCAATTGCTTTTGCGTCACGCGCTCTCAGTGCCAGTGAAAGTAATTATGTGCAAATTGAAAGGGAAGCTTTGCCGTTAATTTTTGGGGTCAAGAAGTTTCACAAATACTTGTATGGTCATAAGTTTACGATCGTTACGGATCATAAGCCCCTAACAACAATCCTCCATCCAAAGTTCCCAGTTCCAACATTAGCTGCAGCCGAATGTAGAGATGGGCTTTGATTTTATCAGCATATACATAAGATATTGAATACAGACAATCAGCTGATCACAGTAATGCTGATGCAATGTCTAGATTGCCTTCCCCATCACAAGTTACACCCGATAGGGAAGAAGTATTTTTCATACATTGCTGAACTGCCAGTCACAGCTGAAGAGATTGCTAGAGCAACCAAACGTGACCCAGTGATGTCAAAGGTGTATGAGTATATTGCAAATGGGTGGCCAAACCAGGTAACAGACAAAGATACACATCCATTCTTCATTTGAAGGAATGAATTATCAGTCGATAAAGATTGTATCATGTGGGGTGCAGGGGTGGTTATACCAAATAAATTCAGGTCCAAATTATTAGGAGACCTCCATGACCAGCACCTGGGAATGTGCTTGACCAAGAGTTTTGCACGCAGTTATTTATGGTGGCCAGATTTTGATAAAGATATAGAGTACATCGTGAGTCAGTGTACGACATGTCAATTGGTAAGCAAGCAACCACCACCAGTATCATTACAGCCATGGAAATGGCCTCCCAGGGTGTGGCAAAGACTACATATTGATTTTGCTGAGCTAGAAGGACAACAATTGTTCATTGTGATTGATAGCCATTCGAAGTGGGTCGAGGTGTTTCAAATGTGGAAAACAACACGTAAAACATTGAACATTTTGAGAAGTTTATTTTCTTCATTTGACCTCCCAGAAGAGGTTGTTTCTGATAATGGATCACAATTTCATTCCGAAGAATTTGCATAGTTCATGAGCAAAAATGGGGTGGAACATGCCAAGGTTCCACCATACCACTCTGCTTCGAATGGTGCAGCAGAGCGCACTGTACAAATTGTAAAACGTGCCCTCACAAAACAAATGTTAGATCCAAATCCAAAGAAGCAACAATTGTCATTGGATCACAAATTGGCTAATTTTCTAATTCTAATCAACTACTGGTAGAACACCAGCAGAGTTGTTTCTCAAACGACAGCCACAAACCAGATTCTCGTTGTTAAAACCAAACTTGGCACAGTCCGTAGAAGAGACACAATTAAGACAGAAAGAGAATCATGATAGAGGTAGAGTGAAAGAGAGAAGTGTGAAATTAAACCAGAAGGTGAGAGTGAAGAACCATCACCACAAATGATTAAAGTGGTTACTAGGAAGAGTGGTGAAGATATGTGGTCCTTGCACATATTTGGTCAAGATGTTTGATAATGGACAGGTTAGGTTTGTTCATATTGGTCATATTTTACCTACAGACATGGAAGGAGTTGAAGGTGGGAATGATTCAATTATTTCTGACTCATCAGATAGTTTTGATAAAGCAGGAGCAAATCCTAAATCCAATGTACTGGAAACAAATCCAGGAGAGAATCAGAATGTAAGTCTGAGTCCGAGTCAGGAAAACAAAGAGCCTGAAGTTAGAGTGAGTTCAAATGAAAATCAAAGAAATTCCTTGGAGGAAAACGTTCCTCAGGAAGAGCCTCGAATGAGTTTAAATTCGACACCATGTTTGGAAGGTTCTGTTTGAGAGCAAAGGTATCCTCTTCGAAACAGAAAACAAGTGGTAAAGTTGAATTTGTAAATATGGAAAAAATAAGTCCATATCCTGTGTTACGTATAACCATGCAAGTTATTTATGACGTTGTTATAATAACATCGTCATTAAGGAGGGAGAAGTGTAAGCTTGTAATGTTTGTAGCTCCACACTATGGATGTGGACGTATTGTGTACTGCAACTACAGAGTTAATAATTAAACAGAAGCAGGAGGTTCCGGAGACTTCTGAGAGCTGCCTGCCATGTTAGAAAGCTGTGTGTGCTGTGCTCTGTGAATATATGACACCATTCAGGGCTGCTCATTCCACGGACACAATCTGCACTCCCATGCAATGAATCCCACCAAATTAAATTCAGCTAAATGTGCACTGATCCCTAATATTGACCAATCTTTCTTTTGCCACCTGTAATTTCGCCCCCAGCCTGCTGCTTCACAGAGACAAGTGGAACCCCACAATGAGGTGCTGCTGATCGACCGAGTCTGCATGGAGTCCGCTGCTGAAACATTTTTTGCCGCTGGAGCTGGGTTTGCTTCCAGCCTTTGCATTATTTGCAACATTTTCACGGCCTTCTGTGGGAGAGAAAACATCGAGGTAGTGGTGGAGAGAGAGAGACTGGGGGGGAGAAAGAGAGAGATGGCGGGGGTGGGGTGGGTGGAAGAGAGAGAGAGACCGGGGGTGGGGCAGAGAGAAGGGGGCAGAGAGAGAGACGGGGGGCGGAAAGAGAGAGATGGGGGGGGGGAGAAAGAGATGGGGGAGAGAGCGAGAACTGGGGGGGAGAGAGAGATGGGGGGAGAGAGAGAGATGGGGACAGAGAGAGAGAGGGAGACATGTTTAGGGGGGGAAGAGAGAGACAGGGGATGGGGGAAAAGAGAGTGATGGAGGGAGAGAAAGACTGGTAGTGAGAGAGAGATGGGGGATGGAGAGAGAGAGGAGAGAGAGAGACGTGGGGGGTGGGAGAGAGAAAAACGGGGAGGAGAGAGGGAGACCTGGGGGGAAAGAGAGAGATGGGAGCGCAGAGAGAGGCAGTGGGGGGAGAGAGAGAAAGACACGGTGGGGGAGAGGGATGGGGAAGAGAGAGAGACAGGGGTGGGAGTGAGAGATGGTGGTGGAGAGAGAGAGAGAGAGAGAGAGAGAGAGAGAGACATGGGGTGGAGGAGAGAGAGAGACGGGGGGCAGTGGGGAGTGAAAAGAGAGGGGGGAAGGAGACAAGTCAGGGGGAGAGAGAGCGAGAGAGATGTGTGGGAGAGGGAGAGATGGTGGGGGGGAAGAGAGGGACAGGGCAGGGAGAGAGAGTGAGTGAGGGACACGGGCGGAAGTGGAGAGAGAGGGAGACATGGGGTGGGGAGGGAGAGGGAGGGACAGATGGGGGGTGGGAAAGAGAGATACGGAGGGAGAGAGATGGAGGGGAAAGAAAGAGACAGGCAGGGGGGAGCGAGAGACGGGAGTGGGAGAGAGATGGGAGGGAGAGAGAGAGACGGGGGTGAGAGAAAGAGACGGGGGCGGAGAGAGAGAGGGAAACACGACGCGGGGAGAGAGAGAGATGGGAGAGGGGGCAGAGAGCGAGATGGGGGGATGGAGAGAGAAACAGGGTGTTGGAGAGAGAGACAGTGGGTGAGAGAGAGATGGGAGGGTGGAGAGAGAGACGTGGGGGGAGAGAGAAACGGGAGGGTCGAGAGAAAGGGAGACGTGAGGTGGGGGAGAGATAGTCGGGGGCGGAGAGAGAGACAGTGGGGGGAGAGAGACATGGGGGAGCAGGGGGAGAGAGACACGGGAGGAGAGCGACGGGGTGAGAGAGAGAGAGAGACGGTGGCAGTGAGAGAGACAGTGGGTGAAGAGAGTGAGAGACACGGGGTGGGGGAAAGAGAGACGGTGGGGAGAGAGAGAGAGAGAATGATGGGGGGAGAGAGAAACGTGGGTGGACAAGAAAGAGATGGGGAGAGAGAGATGGGTAAGCGGGAGGGCAGATTGGCGGGGAGAGACAGAACTCAGGGAAGACATATCACCCACACCCGATTTCTCGGAAAGCTCGGTGCGTGCGTTACAAGGGACATCGTTGGAGTGGATTAAATCCGGAAGTCACAACACTGTCACTATTCACTTTATACCCAATAAACCTGTTAACAATCAATGACCCACACACAATGCCCCATCTAAGGCGGGGTGGTGGGTAAGTTCAGGAACTTGGTCTGGGGGGCATGAACTTCAGCTGGGGTGGTAAGGAACTTCGGCTGGGGGAGGCATGCACTTAGGCTGGAATGGGGTCAGGAACTTGGGTTCGGGTCAGGAACTTCGGCTGGGGGAGGCATGCACTTGGGCTGGGATGGGGTCAGGAACTTGGGAGGCTTTTTCTGCGTTGGTAGAGATCTACCTTCTCTGTGTTCTGAAGTCAGAATGGCTCGAATTACATTTTGCTAAGTCACTCAGAACTTGGATTGGGCGGTTCCAATTACACATTCCAGAGAAACTTCAGGATGTGGCTTATCCTCCAAGGGGACCAATCAGCAATCAGGTCATATGATACTGGAGAGCCAATCAGAGTATTTTCACAGTGCAAATAACTGCATCCATTAAGCAAGTGCAGAGGCATGGAAAGGAGGAAGGGGAGGAAGTAATAAAAGGGAAGGTCTGTGATAGGGTGGAAGGCAGAAGTGATTAAATGACAAAAGGAAACTGTTGTGTATCTGTAAAGCATGCACTCCCATGTTCCGCCACCAGGGAGCGCATCCCCTGAAGTTCCAAGGGATCCCAGCATCCCTTGGGAGAACTGTAGATAAGCCGGCCCCTTAGGCCTGTTCCTGACTCTGGAGTGTCTTATTAAAGACTGAGGTCACTGTTACTTTAACCTCCCTGTGTGCAGCCTCATCTGTGTTAGGAACACAATAACTGGCGACGAGAATACGAATCTAACGCAAAGATGCAGCAAACGGTGGGCATCCTGGAGAAGTTCTCGGAGGGTGAGGACCGGGAAGCCTATGTCGAACGGCTAGACCAGTACTTTGTAGCCAATGAGCTGGACGGAGAAGGAAGCGCTGCAAAAAGGAGAGCGGTCCTCCTCACGGTCTGCGGGGCACCGACCTACAGCCTCACGAAGAATCTTCTGGCTCCGGTGAAACCCACAGATAAGTCGTATAAGGAGCTGTGTACACTGGTTCGGGAGCATCTTAACCCGAGGAAGCGCGTGCTGATGGCAAGGTATCGGTTCTACACGTGCCAGCGATCTGAAGGTCAGGAAGTGGCAAGCTACATCGCCGAGTTAAGGCGACTTGCAGGACAATGTGAGTTTGATGGCTACCTGGAGCAAATGCTCAGAGACTTTTTTGTACTGGGCATTGGCCACGAGACCATCCTACGAAAACATTTCACTGTAGAGACACCGACCCTCAGTAAGGCCATTGCGATAGCACAGGCGTTTATGTCCACCAGTGATAACACCAAACAAATCTCTCAGCACACAATGTTCATAAATTAACTGGAACTGTGTTTGCGAGCAGAAATGTACAGGGCAGAACCCACAAGTCTGCAACTGCCAGTAGGCCTCAGGTGACCCAGATGACTCAGAGTCCGCAACAAAGGATGAATGCAAGGCAATTCACACCTTGTTGGCGTTGTGGAGGCTTCCATTCAGCCTATTCATGCCGCTTCAAAGGGTATGTTTGCAAGAGCTGTGGAACAATGGGGCACCTCCAACGAGCTTGCAAACGAGCTGCAAGCTCTGCAAAACCTGCTAACCACCACGTGGCAGAGGAAGATCGGTCCATGGTGGATCAAAGCAATTCCGAGCCTCAGAGAGAGGAGGCAGATGCTGAAGTACACAGGGTGCACACATTTTCGATGAAATGGCCACCTATAATGCTAAATGTAAAATTGAATGGCTTACCCGTAGCCATGGAACTGGACACTGGTGCTAGCCAATCCATCATGAGTAAAAAGATGTTTGAGAGACTGTGGTGCAACAAGGCATTCAGACCAGCCCTGAGCCCCATCCACACGAAACTGAGAACGTACACCAAAGAGCTTATCACTATCCTGGGCAGTGTCATGGTCAAGGTCACCTACGAGGGCACAGTGCATGAACTGCCATTCTGGATTGTCCCGGGCGATGGTCCCACACTGCTTTGAAGGAGCTGGCTGGGCAAAATCCACTGGAACTGGGATGACATCCGAGCGCTATCACATGTCGATGAGGCCTCATGTACCCAGGTTCTTAACAAATTTCCTTCCTTTTTTGAGCCAGGCATTGGAAACATTTCCGGGGCGAAGGTGTGGATCCACTTGGTCCCAGAGGCACGACCCATTCACCACAAGGCGCGAGCGGTAACTCACATGATGAGGGAGAGAGTGGAAATCGAGCTGGACAGGCTGCAACGCGAGGGCATCATCTCCCCAGCGGAATTCAGCGAGTGGGCCAGCCCGATTGTTACAGTACTCAAAAGTGATGGCACGGTCAGGATTTGCCACGATTGTAAAGTAACTATTAATCGTTTCTCGTTACAGGACCAATACCCGCTATCTAAGGCAGACGACCTATTTGCGACGCTGGCAGGAGGCAAGACGTTTACCAAGCTCGAACTGACTTTGACCTACATGACGCAGGAGCTGGAGGAATCTTCGAAGGGCCTCACCTGCATCAACACGCACAAGGGACTGTTCATCTACAACAGATGCCCGTTTGGAATTCGATCGGCTACAGCGATCTTCCAGAGAAACGTGGAGAGCCTACTCAAGTCGGTACCACACACGGTGGTGTTTCAGGACGACATATTGGTCACGGGTCGGGACACCGCCGAGCACCTACAAAACCTGGAGGAGGTCCTCCAGCGACGGATCATATAGGGCTGCGGCTGAAGAGGTCAAAATGCGTCTTCATGGCAACAGAAGTGGAGTTTTTGGGGAGAAAGATCGTGGCGGACGGCATTCGGCCCACAGACGCCAATACAGAGGCTATCAGGAACGCCCCCAGGCCACAGAACGTCACGGAGCTGCGGTCGTTCCTGGGACTCGTCAACTATTTTGGTAACTTCCTACCAGGATTAAGCACCCTTTTAGAGCCCCTACATGTATTATTGCGCAAAGGTGAGAACTGGGTATGGGGAAAAAAACAATTGCTTTTGAGAAAGCCAGAAACATTTTATGCTCCAACAAGCTGCTTGTATTGTAAAACCCGTGTAAAAGACTTGCGCTAGCATGTGACACGTTGTCGTACGGAGTCGGGTGTGTATTACAACAAGCTAACGTTGCGGGGAAGATGCAACCTGTCGCTTATGCTTCCAGGAGCTTGCAAAGGCCTACAGCATGATTGAGAAAGAGGCATTAGCGTGTGTGTTCGGGGTCAAGAAAATGTACCAGTACCTGTTTGGCCTCAAATTAGAGCTGGAAACCGATCACAAGCCCCTCACATCCCTGTTCGCTGAAAACAAGGGGATAAATATTAATGCCTCAGCCCGCATAAAAAGGTGGGCACTCGCGCTATCAGCGTATAACTATACCATCCGCCACAGGTCAGGCACCGAGAACTGTGCGGATGCTCTCAGTCGGCTACCATTGCCCACCACAGGGGTGGAAATGGCGCAGCCTGCAAACTTGTTGATGGTGGCGCAGCCCGCAGATTTGTTGATGGTCATGGAAGCGTTTGAAAATGATAAATCACCTGTCACGGCCTGCCAGATTAGGACTTGGACCAGCCAAAATCCTCTGCTGTCCCTAGTAAAAAACTGTGTACTGCATGGGAGCTGGGCCAGCATCCCCATTGAAATGCAAGAGCTAATCAAGCCGTTCCAGCGGCGAAAGGACGAGCTGTCCATTCAGGCAGACTGCCTGTTGTGGGGTAACCGCGTAGTGCTACCAGAAAAGGGCAGGGAGACGTTCATCTCAGATTTCCACAGCACACACCCGGGTATAGTAATGATGAAAGTGATAGCTAGATCCCACGTGTGGTGGCCCGGTATCGACTCTGACTTAGAGTCCTGTGTACAGCAATGCAGCGTATGTGCTCAGTTGAGTAACGTGCCCAGAGAGGCACCACTAAGTTTGTGGTCCTGGCCCTTCAGACCATGGTCGAGGATCCATGTTGACTATGCAGGCCCATTTCTCAATAAAATGTTCCGAGTGGTAATGGATGCTTTTTCAAAATGGATTGAATGTGAAATAATGTCGGGAAGCACCGCCACCGCCACCATTGAAAGCCTGAGGGCCATGTTTGCCACCCACGGCCTGCCTGACATACTGGTCAGTAACAATGGGCCATGGTTCACCAGTGCCGAATTTAAAGAATTCCTGACCCGCAATGGGATCAAACATGTCACCTCGGCCCTGTTTTAACCAGCCTCCAATGGGCAGGGCAGAGACAAACCATGACACAGAGCCTTAAACGAGTCACAGAAGGCTCACTCCAAACCCGCCTGTCCCGAGTACTGCTCAGCTATCGCACGAGAGCCCTCTCGCTCACAGGGTTGCCCCCAGCTGAGCTACTCATGAAAAGGACACTGAAAACCAGACTCTCGCTGGTTCATCCCAACCTGCATTATTAGGTAGAGAGCAGGCGGCAGCAACAAAATGTAAACAATGGTCGTGCCACTGTGTCACGGGAAATTGATCTGAATGACCCTGTGTATGTGCTAAACTATGGACATGGTCCAAGTGAATCGCGGGCACGGTGATTGCTAAAGAAGGGAATAGGGTGTTTGTTGTCAAACGAGACAATGGACAAATTTGCAGAAAGCACCTGGACCAAACGAGGCTGCGGTTCACAGACTGCCCTGAACAACCCACAGCAGACACCACCTTTTTCGAGCCCACAACACACACCCAAAGGATCAACGACACCACGCCGGACCAGGAAATCGAACCCATCACGCCCAACAGCCCAGCAAGGCCAGGCTCACCCAACAGCCCTGCAGGGCCAACAACACGCCAGCCCAGCGAGGGCACAGTCAACACACCAGAACAGACATTTGTACCGAGGCGGTCCCCCAGGGAAAGAAAGGCTCCCGACCGCCTCACCTTGTAAATAGTTTTCACTTTGACTTTGGGGGGGTGTGATGTTGTGTATCTGTAAAGCATGCACTCCCATGTTCCGCCACCAGGGAGCTTATTCCCTGAAGTCCAAAGGGATCCCAGCATCCCTTGGGAGCACTGTCTATAAGTCAGCCCCTAAGGCCAGTTCCTCACTCTGGAGTGTCTTATTAAAGACTGAGGTCACTGTTACTTTAACCTCCCTGGTGCAGCCTCATCTGTGTTAGGAACACAATAGAAACATTTTCCAAATCATAAGGAGATGGTAATGGGACAAAAGGTGGGTCTTGAAGAGGTGTAAATGGGACTATCAGAATCTTCAGCAACAGTTGCTGTGTGAAAAAAAGGAGGCAGAGTTTATGATCTGAAATTGTTGAACTCAATGTTGAGTCCAGAAGACTGTAAAATGCCTAATCGAAAAATGAGGTGCTGTTCCTTGAGCTTACAGTAAGCTTCATTGGAACAATGTATGAGACCGAGGACAGAGAGGTCAGAGTGAGTGGAGAGGAGAATTAAAGCGACAGGCGACCAGAAGCTCAGGGTCACACTTGCGCACTGAACGGAGGTGCTCCGCAAGGCAATCATCCAATCTACCTTTAGTCTCCCCATTGTAGAGGAGACCACATCATGAGCAGCAAATACAGTATACCCATGGGATCCAGGGCAAAGCCCATGGGATCCAGGGAAAAGTGGCAAGTTGACTCAAAGGCAGGAAGCAATGAGTAATGGTTGATGGATGTTTTTTTGATTGGACGGCTGTTTCCAGTGGTGTTCCGCAAGGCTCAGTACTAAGTCCCTTACTTTTTGTGGTATATATCAATGATTTAGACTTGATTGTAGGGGGTATGATTAGGAAGTTTGCAGATGATACTAAAATCAGCTGTGTGATTGATAATGAAGAAGAAAGCTGGAGACTGCAGGAAGATATCAATGAACTGGTCAGCTGGGCAGAACTGTGGCAAATGGAATTCAATCCAGAGAAGCGTAAGGTAATGCATTTGAGGAGGGCTAACAAGGCAAGGGAGTACACATTAAATGGTAGGACACTGAGAAGTGTAGAGGAACAACATATCCACAGATCCCTGAAGGTAGCAGGCCAGGTAGATAAGGTGGTTAAGAAGGCATAAATACTTGCCTTTATTAGCCGAGGCATAGAATACAAAAGCAGGGAGATTATGCTTGAACTGTATAAAACACTAGTTAGGCTGCAGCTAGAGTACTGTGTGCAGTTCTGGTCACCACATTATAGGAAAGATGTGATTGCACTAGAAAGGGCACAGAGGAAATTTATGAGGATGTTGCCTGGACTGGAGAATATTAGCTGCGAGGAAAGATTGGATAGGCTGTGTTTGTTTTCTTTGGAACAGGGGAGGCTGAGGAGGGACCTTATTGAGGTGTATAAAATTATGAGGGGCCTAGATAGAGTGGATAGAACATACGTATTTCCCTTAGCAGAGGCGTCAACACTCAGGGGACATAGATTTAAAGTAATTGGTAGAAGGTTTAGAGGGGATTTAAGGGGAAATTTCTTCACCCAGAGAATGGTGAGGTCTGGAACTCACTGCCTGAAAGGGTGGTCGAGGCAGAAACCCTCACCACATTTAATAAGTATGGATGTGCATTTGAAGTCCCATAACCTACAGGGCTACGGACCAAGAGCTGGAAAGTGGGAGGAGGCTGGATAGTCAAAATGGCCTCCTTCCGTCCTGTAGATTTTTATGATTTCTATGATGTACTAAATTGCAAGAAGGACAAGTAAATTGCTGTTTGACCTGGAAGGACTGTTTAAGGCCCTGGATGGTGGGAAGGGTGGAGGTAAAAGGGCAGGTATTGCAGAGATGCGTGAGCCCATTTATTTTGTTTTGACAGCACCACTCAGTTCTTTACCACCAAGAAGGACAAGAACAGCAATGTCATGGGAACATCATCACCTCCAAATTCCCCTCCAAGTCACACATTAACCTGATTTGGTCATCGAGCATTGTTGCTCCATCATAGCTGGTTCAAAATCTTGAAATTCCTTACCTATCACCATTGTGGGAGCACCAACAGCACGATCAGTACAAGGACTGCAGTGGTTCAAGGAGAAAGCCTACCATCACCTTATCAGTGCAACCGCAGATGGGCAATGAATGCAGTCTACCTTCTCAGAATAAATTAAAAGCAAAGGTTTGCAATTGTATTTTCACTACATTTGCAATATTCTCTGTTATTCACATTATCTTTGCAAACATTTGTAATACTGTGTAACACCAGTCACTTGCAAAGTAAAGCTTCCTCTACAATTTTCTGTCAGCATAGCACAACTTGGGCTAAAGGTACAGTGAATGTTCCACAGCAGACCCTCATCAAAAACTCTGATGCAACATGGACTAACTAGTAAAGCACCCAATACTCAACAATTGGATAAGCTCCAAGCTAATTCTAAAGCCAAAAGAATCCTCTTGAGCCAATTCAATTTTATTTAGATTAATGGACGACTTACAAAGCTGATCTCACATTAATAACAATGAGGAACTGAAAATGTTGCCCCTAAAGCCAGGTGTCAAATTCCAAATGTACAAATATTTTGCAGACTTTTTTTTAACGTGCGTGGTGATAGGTAATATACCATCAGCAGTTAGAGAACAGAAAACAGCCACCTTGTGTGTGATGGATAAATAGCGTGGTTCAGGAAAAGCACAGCGGGAACTGATGGACCTCAGCTGTTGTGTAAGGAGGAGAATAAACTGAATGGTTGGACGGGGGATATTAGTGGGCTATACAAATTATATCTCTGTGACTTTGGCTGATGAATTTGCTTAAGATTGTTTGTACAAATGTTAACCAGAAGACAGCAGACAGACTACTGTATGAAGTACTTGATATACATGATATGTAAACAGTGAGTGGTCTTGACTATTTAACACACAAGTGGTGGCTCAGAGATTGAAGCATTTGGGGAAAAATAAATGTTATCAAGATGAGGGATGTCAGTGCTTTGGAATAGAAGATTCTCCTTTGTTTTGCATTCAGTACTCCCAGGTTACATGTAGCATATTGTAGAACCCCATTAATCTGCCCCTGTTGCACAAGTGTGCATTTTTCCCAGGTCCTTTCCAAGTGTCAACTTTATTGTCAAGTAGAGACACATTATAGACAGTTTATTTTTACATGGTCTCATATTCCTTACAAAATTGAAATTCATTAGTTTGGTCTGGATTCAAATCTGGGACCCAGAGTAACAATAACAAAGCATCAAATCAAGTCACCGTTACTACCCAGCCCCTAAGAGCTAAACAACTAGATTCCCTTTGTGATAGTGTTTGTACTAGAAGTATATCAGAGTGGGACTTATGCCTGCTGTGTGACCCCACTCTGTTTTCCTTCTTCAGGTTAGTTATCATACATATGGTGATCTCTCACACTGCTTGCTCTTTCCTGCATTACAACAGTGACTTCACTTCAAAAGTACTACATTGGCTGTAAAGCGCTTTGGGATATCTGGTGGTGGTGAAAGGCGCTATATAAATTCAAGTCTTTCTTTCTTTCGAATGGAATCTCACCGTTTGTGCGAGATAGGTCTGGTGCAGCCACTGGATGCATTGGTATTTAACTGGCTGCAGCAACTTAAAGGAACAACGCATCAATAGAAAATGAAAAAGTAAGGACTTGGAAGAATGACTGAAAGATGTTGAGGGTGTGGCACCAGGACGCTGAGCCTCGAGGTTCTGGGACCTTCCATGTAGGTTTAATTGGCCCAAATAAGGGAAAGGCAGCCTTAATTTTAAAGTAACTTTTAGGAAGGAAGCTGTTACAAATTCAGGTCTTCCATAGATACCTTCTGGGTTCAGTGGTGTCAATCACACCTAGAAGTGGTCTCGACATCTTACTTCTGCCCGCTAATACTTGTATAAGTCGGGGGTCTTTTGTGTGTTTGCTTCTTCAATCCCTTTGAAGGCAGTCAGAAGAAACACTTGGTGAGATGAGGCTTGATATTAATCAATAATCTGCTTTATTTCATAGTGAACAACTATGATCAGATTCATTTAGTTCAATCGGTATTCATTTATTTCAGAATAATAATACAAAATAAAGAACATGCTAGCTTTCCCAAATTAGCAGATCATCTTACTTGACTTAACCATGGTGAGGTAGATCAGCAGTAACCCTGGAAAAGAGATGTGCCCCTTTACCACATCCTCAATAATAGATTCTAGCATTTTCCTTGCTACTGATGTCAGGCTTGCAAACACTCCCCTGCTCCCCCGCTACCTCCCCGTAAATATCGGGGCCATGGATGTTTTTGTTGTGGTCCATAGTGACTTTAATTATAGACTAAGGCTGAAGCTCAGTAAGCTTCCAGCAGATAACTGTCACATTGGGTAAGAGAAAGGATTGCAACAAATGAGAAACACTCAATCAGGAAGAGACAGATTTTGTTCCAATAGATAGTTATATTAGAAACTATTGAACCAAGTCCGTCCAATGTTGCCTGGGTCTTTAATACAGACAATAGTCACAGGTATTGCACAGATAGCTAAGAAGCATGGCAAACTGGATCCAAAATAGAAAACAGAGAGTGTAGGGGTTAAAGGTAGTTACTCAGACTGCTGGAAGATGGGAAGTGGTGTTCCACAGGGATCGGTGCTCGGACAATTGTTGTTCACAATTTACATAAATAATTTGGACTCGGGAATCAGATGTACTCTATCAAAATAATTAATACTGAGGAAGAATACGACAAAGTACAAGAAGACACTAACAAATTTGTAGAATGGGCGTGCAAATGGCAAACGAATTTCAATATAGGCAAGTGTGAGGTGATGCATTTTGGTGGGAGGAATATGGAGGTTACCTACTCCTTGGAAAAATAAGATTCTAAATGGAGTAGAAAGGCAAAGCGATCCAGGGGTACAGATTCACAAATCATTAAAAGTAGCAATGCAGATTAACAAAGACATGCACAATGCAAACAAAGCACTGGGACTCATTTTGCAGAGGAATAGAATTCAAAAGCAGAGAAGCTATGTTAAACTTGTATCAAACCTTGGTTAGACCACACTTTAAATAATGTGCACAGTTCTGTAAGAGTTGGATCACAGGTCACACACAGATTACCCAAAAGGGTCTTAGGGGTCATAGGTCCTTTTACTAAGGAGCAGTCATCATCATCATAGGTAGTCCCTCGAGTCGAGGATGACTTGCTTCCACGTCAAAAAATTCACAGGTGTTTCAATAATGGACCTAAAATTCCAAGTCGGAACTAAATCTCGAAGGGTGGAAGATGCCTGTGCTTGGATTTTTTTAACGTGGGGTGGCCGTTGCACACCAGCCACCACACGGGCTTGACAGAGCTAGGTCTTGGTCCAGTAGCAAGGATTAACCAAGACGACTGGAGACCTGCTCTGCTGCACGAATCTAGTGCGCATTCATATCGCAGTGTGGGCTGGCCCTTGCTACCCCTGGGCCCTCGCCTCTTCTGGGCCCCGAACTCACACCTCTCCTTGGTCCCGATCTCGTCCCACTACAGTCTCTTGCCACTCCTTCGCCCTGATCTCGCCGCTCCTGATGTACCTGCCCACGCCCCAATCACCGACCTGGACCTTGGTGACGTCCCTTTTCACTGCCGTTGCTCTCCTGCTCCAGCACGTGCTGCTCCCTGGAGTGGTATGCTGCGATGCTGCTCCTTCCGTTCCACGGGCTGCTCCGATGGTGCTCCAGGAGAGCAGTAGTTCAAATATCAATTACAACACGTAATCAGGTGGCTTGCCAGCTGAGGTATCTACTGTACATGGTCCATTTCTCTGAGCCATGCAGAATAGCGTGTATTACTACAGCCCTATAGACCATGAGCTTGGTGGCAATTTTGAGGGCCTGGTATTCCAAAACTCTTTTCCTCAGCCGGCCGAAGATATGGGAAATGGTCCATGGTGTCCAGGGCCACGCTGTGGATCTTGATGACTGGGGGGCAGTGCTGTGCGGCGAGGACAGGCTGGTGGAGGACCTTTGTCTTACGGATGTTTAGCGTAAGGCCCATGCTTTCGTACGCCTCAGTAAATACGTCGACTATGTCCTAGAGTTCAGTCTCTGTATGTGCACAGACACAGGCGTCGTCCGCGTACTGTAGCTCGACGGCAGAGGTTGGGGTGGTCTTGGACCTGGCCCAGAGACGGCGCAGGTTGTACAGATTCCCTTTGGTTCTGTAGTTTAGTTCCACTCCAGTGGGGAGCTTGTTGACTGTGAGGTGGAGCATGGTGGCAAGAAAGATTGAGAAGAGGGTTGAGGCGATGACGCAGCCCTATTTGACCCCGGTCCGGATGTGGATTGGGTCTGTAATGGATCCGTTGGTCAGGATCACGGCCTGCATGTCATCATGGAGCAGGCGGAGGATGGTGACAAACTTTTGGAGGCATCCGAAATGGAGGATGTCCGTTGAGGCATTGAAGCACTGACCACATTTGATCAGCTCCGCTGGGCAGGGCCACATTGTTCGCATGTCAGACACGAGACTCCCAAAGCAAGTGCTCTACTCGGAGCTCCTTCATGGCAAATAAGCCAAAGATGGGCAGCGGGAACATTACAAGGACACCCTCAAAGCCTCCCTGATAAAGTGCGACATCCCCACTGACACCTGGGAGTCCCTGGCCAGAGACCATCCGAAGTGGAGGAAGTGCATCCGGGTGGGCGCTGAGCACCTCGAGTCTCAATGCTAAGAGCATGCAGAAATCAAGCACAGGCAGCAGAAAGAGCATGTGGCAAACCTGTCCCACCCACCCCTTCCATCAACGACTATCTGTCCCACTTGTGACAAATTCTGTGGCTCTCGTATTGGAATGTTCAACCACCAAAGAACTCAGTTCAGGAGTGGAAGCAAGTCTTTCTCGATTCTGAGGGACTGCCTATGATGATGATGATGAAGATGACAACACGTAATCAGGATAGACATACGACCATGACAAGCAGCTGTATCAGTCCTGATTGGACAGAGGGCTGCCATACACAGACAGATCTTCCCTCCACCCTCTGTGCTAAAAACGTTTTAGATATCTCTTTTATTCTTTTTTTAGGGGTAGTCTAGGGTAGAAGATGGACAGGACTATCTAACCTGTAAGGGCTCTTCCGAAACCAAGGTGCCAATGGTTTATTGAGTTCTTTGTCTCAACATTCAGTTGAAAACCCTCCCACATTCCATGAGATCATTTCTTTGCTTATCTCTTGTTTGGACCTCTGGTTACCTTCTCTTGGACAGTTTGTTTATCACAAGGCTCCTCGCTTGACCTCTTCTCAGGACTAGTCATGATTACATGAAGGCCTGTTTCTGTGTTATGTCCTTGTAAACGAGCTCTTTGTGAAAATCTTTACCTGACATGATTAGAATTGTTCTGTGTCATCAAATTACCCTAGCTGCCGAGCCAGGCAAACCCATGACCTTTTACAAAATCATTATGGGCTAGATTTTCCACTTTTGTGCAGATCGCCCCAAAATGGGCGTTATTTCCAGCGTGGGCGGTAAATATGGGTTTACAGAGCGCCAGATTATTGCCCATTTCAAACCCCCTAATTTCCATTTTTAAAAATGGGCGTTACCGCAAGCGATCTGAAATGGGCGATAGCGTTAAATCTCTCTCACCTTCTGCCCCGTAAAGTGACGCCGTCCTTAGCAACGGCATGGCAATGCTCATTTCACGCGATTCGGGAAGTCAGGGTCATCATTACAAGCGCAGAAGAGGAGACAGAGAGGGAGCAGAGAGGGACTGAAAGTGTGTGTGGGTGTGGTGTGTGCTTGTTTGGCTGTTGTGGGAGGCAGGACGGAGATTCACCAGCAGCAAAAAGCCTACTAAGCACCGAGAATGTAGTTGGCACGAGTTTTTGTTCAAAAAATAATATAACATGGAAGGGATGGAGGAGGCCCTGGAGCTGGTAGCCAGGAACACTGGTGGCAGAGGGCTGCCAGTGGTCCCGGAGTGTGGCACTGCACCCCAAGGTGCCGTACCCCCATTGCCAACGACACATGAGGAAGATCTTGCTTCTGGCTCGGAGCATGTTCCCACCTCGGGACCGTCCTCTCCCATATACGTCCATCAATATGTCGAGGAACCAATTAGAGGGCTGGCCATCCTAGACTGGGTGATGTGTAATGAGAAAGGACTAATTAGCAATCTTGTTGTGCGAGGCCCCTTAGGGAAGAGTGACCATAACATGGTAGAATTCTTTATCAAGATGGAGAGTGACACAGTTAATTCAGAAACTAGGATCCTGAACTTAAGGAAAGGAACTTCGATGGTTTGAGGCGTGAATTGGCTAGAATAGACTGGCAAATTATACTTAAAGGGTTGACGGTGGATAGGCAATGGCAAACATTTAAAGATCACATGGATGAACTTCAACAATTGTACATCCCTGTCTGGAGTAAAAAATAAAATGGGGAAGGTGGCTCAACCGTGGCTAACAAGGAGAGTGTTAAATCCAAGGAAGAGGCATATACATTGGCCAGTAAAAGCAGCAAACCCGAGGACTGGGAGAAATTTAGAATTCAGCAGAGGAAGACAAAGGGTTTAATTAGGAGGGGGAAAATAGAGTATGAGAGGAAGCTTGCTGGGAACATAAAAACTGACTGCAAAAGCTTCTATAGATATGTGAAGAGAAAAAGATTAGTGAAGACAAACATAGGTCCCTTGCAGTCAGGATCAGGTGAATTTATAATGGGCAACAAAGGAATGGCAGACCAGTTGAACAAATAGCCTACTCCTACATCTATTTTCTATGTTTCTATGTTTCTAAAGGAGCTAAGGTTACACTTGCTCATTGTACACAGTACTCAGTTTCATCCTTTATTATGAGTTACCAATCATCATTTCATTTTTGCCCATCATCCCTTTGTCTCATAAATCACTTCTGCCTTCCACCCTATCACAGACCTTCCCTTTTGTCCTTTCCTCCCCTCCCCCTTTCACTGCCTCTGCACTTCCTTATGAATCTGTTACATCTTGAAATGTTCTAGTTCTGATGAAGGGTCACAGACCTGAAACGTTGATGGGTCACAGACCTCCACAGATGCTGCCTGACCTGCTGAGATTTCAAAGATTTTCTGTTTTTATTTAAGAAAGCTATGTTGATAGGGTGAGATGAAGTATGGTGTGAGCATAAACACCAGCATAGAGTTGTTGGGTCAAATGACCTGTTTCTGTGCTGTACATCCTATGTAATTCTATATGATAAGGAAACTACAGTTTTCTTCAATATATTTAGTCTAGGAAGGGAAATATCAGTCACGGTTCCTTTTGGCTGATCGCTTTCAAATGATCTTGCTGTTTAGTGCAAGTATGCCAAATCTGCATGAGTGAATAGTCGTGAAGTTTTGGCAACAGTTGTATAATTGCCAATGATCATTGTCCAGTTAGACATCATGTATAGTCATTTGTACAAAGTAACAGAGTGCTGCTGGTGCCTATAGATGATACTCCATAAGGAGGGGAGAAAATAGGGGGGGAAATAGTGCTTTCATTGTGTTCTAATCCAGGACACTCAATGTGAACTGACAGTAATTATATTAAAAATAGCAAGTGGACCAAGATAGCCCTAATATTCTAAGCAACAAAAGTGTTGTATCATCACCGCAATGAAGACAATCCTGTTCTTAGTTTGTCCTAAAGTACAACAGATTCCAAATGTGACTCACACATTGTGTGTCTCTGGAATATAAATTTGCCTCAGAAGAGAGATCACGTTCAGTCTGCTCATGCTCACACTAACAAGCAATCCATTTTTGCCAAGCTGCATTACTGGTTGATAAGTTCCTCTTTTAATTATCTGAAAAAGCAACACTACAAGTTATTTTCAAGTAATTATAAAGTAACCTGTATATCAGGTACAATGTAACTGTAAACAGAGGGAAATTATACAGAGAAATGTTGAAGCATGTTAGAAAATCTTTTGTAACAATCTTTTGTCAGAGGGAATGACAAGCCAATTTCATGCTTGCTTTGTATTTCTAAGTATCTCCCAATTATGGTTGTGCATAGTAAAATAATACGTTTAGATACTGCTGGGAGATGGCAATGAGAAAATGTGAAAGATCAAGGGCCCGAATTTGATGAAGGCCCCTGCCCACCCAAGTGCCACCCAAGGGGCAGCCGATGGCCGCCGAGGTACCTGACGGTACTTTTGGCGGGGTTTTCACCATAAAGGTCCTTCAAAGGGCGTCAGGCGGCAAATGAGGCACTGGTGCTGCCAATCTGGGCGGCAGCCAACGGGAGCTCCCATTCTCAGTGGCAGAGGTGCTTGCCGCCCAAGTGTCGGGGAGGATGGAGTCGGGCCCGCCGAGAGTCGAAGACCTAAAAATAAAAATCATCAGCAAAAAAATTTAAAAACTATCGGACCCCGACTTCAGGGGACCCCATCGAGTAAGTCACTGTGGGAAAAAAAACGAATAAAAAAATGTTCACGAACCGTTTTTAAAGATCTTCATACCTACCGTCGAGGACACAGAACAGCCTCCTCGCAGCGGCCCACCCCCTCTCTGGCGGCGACTCCCGCCCGCACCGATCTGGCATCTCGGGCGGGTAGGAGTCCACTTACGCCACTCGACCATCCGTTGGCGTCTGCGAGCGGTTCCTGGTGGCTCGCCCCCCCCCCCGCCCCGTCCTCTCCAGCCCAAATGAAAAGTGGCACTGGGCGGAACCCAAAGAGGAATGTCGGCGGCAGTGGGCGCTAGTGGGCGGTGAGTGCATCAATTTTGGGCCCCAATGATTCAAACAGAAATAATTTGTATCCTTTCACTATTAATTCTAGGCTGGAATCTTACCAGCGCTGAGAGTGATTGACAATGGGGCGGAAGGCGGCTCTGAACCCACTTCCTTGTGAATTTCCAAAGTGCCGGGTCCTGCTGCGGGTCGCAGACTTGGCACTAAGCGGCGGATCAGGCAATTGTGATACCTAACAAGCTGCTTAAACCTATTTAAGCGCCATTTTACCACCTCAAAATAATTTAACCAAGTTTTCGACGAGCTTCATGTCCCTCAGGGAACAGGCGAGGTAAGTGAGTCGGGTTCTCAACAACTCTGCATCAGTTTCAATAGGTGACAGCTGCAGAGGATTTAGACCAGGGGATTAAATGTAATATCTCCAAATTTGCAGATGACACTAAGTTGGGTGGCAATGTGAGCTGCGAGGAGGATGCAATGAGGCTGGAGAGTGACTTGGATAGGTTAGGTGAGTGGGCAAATGCATGGCAGATGAAGTATAATGTGGATAAATGTGAGGTTATCCACTTTGGTGGTAAAAACACAGAGACAGACTATTATCTGAATGGTGAAAGATTAGGAAAAGGGGAGGTGCAACGAGACCTGGGTGTCATGGTACATCAGTCATTGAAGGTTGGCATGCAGGTACAGCAGGCGGTTAAGAAAGCAAATGGCATGTTGGCCTTCATAGCGAGGGGATTTGAGTACAGGGGCAGGGAGGTGTTGCTACAGTTGTACAGGGCATTGGTGAGGCCACACCTGGAGTATTGTGTGCAGTTTTGGTCTCCTAACTTGTGGAAGGACATTCTTGCTATTGAGGGAGTGCAGCGAAGGTTCACCAGACTGATTCCCGGGATGGCGGAACTGACCTATCAAGAAAGACTGGATCAACTGGGCTTGTATTCACTGGAGTTCAGAAGAATGAGAGGGGATCTCATAGAAACGTTTAAAATTCTGACGGGTTTAGACAGGTTAGATCCAGGAAGAATGTTCCCAATGTTGGGGAAGTCCAGAACCAGGGGTCACAGTCTAAGGATAAGGGGTAAGCCATTTAGGACTGAGATGAGGAGAAACTTCTTCACCCAGAGAGTGGTGAACCTGTGGAATTCTCTACCACAGAAAGTAGTTGAGGCCAATTCACTAAATATATTCAAAAAGGAGTTAGATGTCGTCCTTACTACTCGGGGGATCAAGGGGTATGGTGAGAAAGCAGGAATGGGGTACTGAAGTTGCATGTTCAGCCATGAACTCATTGAATGGCAGTGCAGGCTCGAAGGGCCGAATGGCCTACTCCTGCACCTATTTTCTATGTTTCTATGTTTCTATCCATTTCACAGTTTGGAAGAGACTTTTCAACTTCAAGCAGTTTGGAAGTGTTTGTCGTAAACTGTGTATTCACTGTCACCTTCTGGAAAGAACATGTCTAGCCATTGACAGGCTGCTTCTGTCATCTCAGCTGCAGCTGGCATATCTGAAATCAGAATGAGCACGATTTATGCTCTCTTATCTTGGTTCTGAGTCTGATGAGGAACAGCCGCAGGAGCAGCAGAACCAGCCACATCAGCAGCAACAACAAGAGCGCCAAACTTAACCTTAAAAAAAAATTTGTTCCTGGGATGTAGGTGCCGCTGGCAAGATCAGCATTTAATGCCCATCCCTAATTGCCCTTGAGAAGGTGGTGGTGAGCCGCCTTCTTGAACCGCTGTAGTCCATGTGGTGAAGGTACTCTCACAGAGCTGTTACGGAGGGAGTTTGAGGATTTTGATCCAGCGATGATGAAGGAATGGCAATATACTTCCAAGCCAGGATGGTGTGGATGACTTGGAGGGGAAGGTGGAGGTGATCCCATGTGCCTGCTGTCCTTGTCCTAGGTGGCTGAGGTCGCGGGTTTGGGAGGTGCTGCCAAAGAAGCCTTGGCGAGTTGCTGCAATGCATCTTG
The DNA here is from genome assembly GCF_044704955.1 of Pristiophorus japonicus. Taxonomy (NCBI): domain Eukaryota; kingdom Metazoa; phylum Chordata; class Chondrichthyes; family Pristiophoridae; genus Pristiophorus; species Pristiophorus japonicus. The sequence continues at coordinate 7,326,195 of NC_091982.1, read as the reverse complement.
TAGATGGTACACACTGCAGCCACGGTGCACCAGTGGTGGAGGGAGTGAATGTTGAAGGTGGTGGATGGGATGCCAATCAAGCTGGCTGCTTTGTCCTGGATGGTGTCGAGCTTCTTGAGTGTTATTGGAGCTGGACTCATCCAGGCAAGTGGAGAGTATTCCATCACACTCCTGACTTGTGCCTTGTGGATGGTGGAAAGACTTTGGGGAGTCAGGAGGTGAGACACTTGCTGCAGAATAACCAGCCTCTGACCTGCTCATTGCCACAGTATTTTTCCGGCTGGTCCAATTAAGTTCCTGGTCAATGGTGACCCCAAAGATATTGATAGTGAGGGATTCAGTGCTGATAATGCCGTTGAATGTCAAAGTTCGGTGGTTAGACTCTCGCTTGTTGGAGATGGTCATTGCCTGGCACTTGTGTGGCACGAATGTTACTTGCCACTTATCAGCCCAAGAGTGAATGTCGTCACGGTCTTGCTGCATGCAGGCATGGACTGCTTCAGTGCCTGAGGAGTTGCGAATGGCACTGCACACTGTGCAGTCATCAGCGAACATCCCCACGTCTGACCTTATTTCTAAAGAGAGCCAGTTAATTAAATCGGCTGTTTGCTGAGTTGTGGCTGGATGTGTTGTGCTAAGGTTTAGAGTTTAGTTCTACTCAATAGTTGCAAGTGTAACTAGAGGCATAGAAGGGCAGCTCAGTCCCGTGGATTACACATCCTGTGGCATGTGGGAAGTCCCGGATGCTTCACGCAGTTGGGACGACCTTGTGTGGAGGAGGTATCTCCGGCTGCACCAACTCGAGTTCCGTGTTTTAGAGCTTGAGCGGTAGCTGGAGTCACTGCAGTGCATCCGCAAGACCAAGAGCAACGTGGATAGCACGTTTCTAGAGGTGGTCACCCGACAGCTTAAGAGAGGGAGTGGGTGACCGTCAGACAGAAGAGGAGGACTAGACAGGTAGTGCAGGAGTCCCTTGAGCCCATCTTGCTCTCTAACCGGTAATCTGTTCTGAGTGCCGGTGGGGGCGACGGTGGCTCTGGGGAGTGCAGCCAGAGCCAACACCACGGGACTACAGGTGGCTCAGCTGCACAGGGGTGGAGAAAGAAGAATGGAAGAGCTATAGTGGTAGGGGATTCCATAGTCAGGGGAGCAGACAGGTGCTTCTGTGGCCACAGACGTGACTCCAGGATGGTATGTTGCATCCCTGGTGCCAGGGTAAAGGATGTCATAGAAACATAGAAACATAGAAAATAGGTGCAGGAGTAGGCCATTCAGCCCTTCTAGCCTGCACCGCCATTCAATGAGTTCATGGCTGAACATGCAACTTCAGTACCCCATTCCTGCTTTCTCGCCATACCCCTTGATACCCCGAGTAGTAAGGACTACATCTAACTCCCTTTTGAATATATTTAGTGAATTGGCCTCAACTACTTTCTGTGGTAGAGAATTCCACAGGTTCACCACTCTCTGGGTGAAGAAGTTTCTCCTCATCTCGGTCCTAAATGGCTTACCCCTTATCCTTAGACTGTGACCCCTGGTTCTGGACTTCCCCAACATTGGGAACATTCTTCCTGGATCTAACCTGTCTAAACCCGTCAGAATTTTCAACGTTTCTATGAGGTCCCCTCTCATTCTTCTGAACTCCAGTGAATACAAGCCCAGTTGATCCAGTCTTTCTTGATAGGTCAGTCCCACCATCCCGGGAATCAGTCTGGTGAATCTTCGCTGCACTCCCTCAATAGCAAGAATGTCCTTCCTCAAGTTAGGAGACCAAAACTGTACACAATACTCCAGGTGTGGCCTCACCAAGGCCCTGTACAACTGTAGCAACACCTCCCTGCCCCTGTACTCAAATCCCCTCGCTATGAAGGCCAACATGCCATTTGCTTTCTTAACCGCCTGCTGTACCTGCATGCCAACCTTCAATGACTGATGTACCATGACACCAAGGTCTCGTTGCACCTCCCGTTTTCCTAATCTGTCACCATTCAGATAATAGTCTGTCTCTCTGTTTTTACCACCAAAGTGGATAATCTCACATTTATCCACATTATACTTCATTTGCCATTCATTTGCCCACTCACCTAACCTATCCAAGTCACTCTGCAGCCTCATAGCATCCTCCGCACAGCTCACACTGCCACCCAACTTAGTGTCATCCGCAAATTTGGAGATACTGCATTTAATCCCCTGGTCTAAATCATTAATGCACAATGTAAACAGCTGGGGCCCCAGCACAGAACCTTGCGGTACCCCACTAGTCACTGCCTGCCATTCTGAAAAGTACCCATTTACTCCTACTCTTTGCTTCCTGTCTGACAACCAGTTCTCAATCCACGTCAGCACACTACCCCCAATCCCATGTGCTTTAACTTTGCACATTAATCTCTTGTGTGGGACCTTGTCGAAAGCCTTCTGAAAGTCCAAATATACCACATCAACTGGTTCTCCCTTGTCCACTTTACTGGAAACATCCTCAAAAAATTCCAGAAGATTTGTCAAGCATGATTTCCCTTTCACAAATCCATGCTGACTTGGACCTATCATGTCACCTTTTTCCAAATGCGCTGCTATGACATCCTTAATAATTGATTCCATCATTTTACCCACTACTGAGGTCAGGCTGACCGGTCTATAATTCCCTGTTTTCTCTCTCCCTCCTTTTTTAAAAAGTGGGGTTACATTAGCTACCCTCCACTCGATAGGAACTGATCCAGAGTCAATGGAATGTTGGAAAATGACTGTCAATGCATCCGCTATTTCCAAGGCCACCTCCTTAAGTACTCTGGGATGCAGTCCGTCAGGCCCTGGGGATTTATCGGCCTTCAATCCCATCAATTTCCCCAACACAATTTCCCGACTAATAAAGATTTCTCTCAGTTCCTCCTCCTTACTAGACCCTCTGACCCCTTTTATATCCGGAAGGTTGTTTGTGTCCTCCTTAGTGAATACCGAACCAAAGTACTTGTTCAATTGGTCTGCCATTTCTTTGTTCCCCGTTATGACTTCCCCTGATTCTGACTGCAGGGGACCTACGTTTGTCTTTACTAACCTTTTTCTCTTTGCATATCTATAGAAACTTTTGCAATCCGCCTTAATGTTCCCTGCAAGCTTCTTCTCGTACTCCATTTTCCCTGCCCTAATCAAACCCTTTGTCCTCCTCTGCTGAGTTCTAAATTTCTCCCAGTCCCTGGGTGCACTGCTATTTCTGGCCAATTTGTATGCCACTTCCTTGGCTTTAATACTATCCCTGATTTCCCTTGATAGCCACGGTTGAGCCACCTTCCCTTTTTTATTTTTACGCCAGACAGGAATGTCCAATTGTTGTAGTTCATCCATGCGGTCTCTATATGTCTGCCATTGCCCATCCACAGTCAACCCCTTAAATATCATTCGCCAATCTATCCTAGCCAATTCATGCCTCATACCTTCAAAGTTACCCTTCTTTAAGTTGAGCGGCTGCAGGGCTGCAGGGCATTCTGGGGGGAGAGGGCGAACAGCCAAGGTCGTGGTCCACATCGGTACCAATGATATAGGTAGGAAGAGGGATGAGGTCCTGCAGGCAGAGTTTAGGGAGCTAGGAGCGAGATTAAAAAGCAGGACCTCAAAGGTAGTAATCTCCGAATTACTCCCAGTGCCAAGAGCTCGTGAGTACAGAAATAAGAGGATAGAGCAGATGACTACATGGCTGGAGCGTTGTTGCAGATGGGAGGGCTTTAGTTTCCTGAGGCATTGGCACCGCTTCTGGGGGAGGTGGGACCTGTACAAGCCGGACGGGTTGTACCTCAACAGAGTCGGGACCAAAATCCTCACCGGGGGGGTTTGCGAGTGCTGTTGGGGAGGGTTTAAACTAGCTTGGCAGGGGGGTGGGAACCTGAAAATAGATTCAGTAGGGAAGGGTTAGAAAGCAAAAATAAAGAAAGTGAGTTTGAAGGAGAGGGGAAATAAGCAAGAAATAAGCAAAACAAATTTAAAGGCACTTTGTCGAAATGCACGTAGCATTTGTAACAAAATAGATGAGTTGACGGCACAAATTGAGACAAATGGATCTGAGCTGATAGCCATTACAGAGACGTGGTTGCAAGGTGACCAGGACTGGGAATTAAATATTCAGGGGTACTTGACAATCCAGAAGGATAGACAGAAAGGAAAATGAGGTGGGGCAGCTCTATTGATAAAGGATGGAATCACTGCAACAGTAAAAAACGATATTGGCTCAAATGATAAGGGTATTGAAACAGTTTGGGTGGAGATAAGGAACAAAAAGGGGAAAAGGTAATTGCTGGGTATAGTATAAAGGCTCCCTAACAGTAGGAACTCTGTTGGTCGGAGCATAAACCAGGAAATAGCGGGGGCGTGTAAAAAGGGAACAGCAATAATCATGGGTTATTTTAACCTCCATATTGATTGGACAAATCAAATTGGTCAGGGTAGTCTTGAGGAAGAGTTCATAGAGTGCATAAGGGATGGGTTCCTTGAGCAGTATGTAACGGAACCAACCAGGGGGCAGCTATCTTAGATCTGGTCCTGTGTAATGAGACAGGATTAATAAACAATCTCCTAGTAAAGGATCCCCTCGGAATGAATGATCGTAGCATGATTGAATTTTAACTTCAGATGGAGGGTGAGAAAGTTGTATCTCTAACCAGCGTACGAAGCTTAAATAAAGGAGACTATGAAGGTATGAGGGCAGAGTTGGGTAAAGTGGACTGGGAAAATAGATTAAAGGGTAGGACGGTTGATGAACAGTGGTGTTCATTTAAGGAGATATTTCATAACTCTCAAGAAAAATATATTCCAGTGAGGAGGAAAGGGTGTATTGGAAAAGATAGTCACCCGTGGCTAACTAAAGAAGTAAAGGATGGTATCGAATTAAAAACAACGGCATACAAAGTGGCCAAAATTAGTGGGAGAACAGAAGACTGGGAAGCTTTTAAAAGCCAGTAAAGAACGACTCAAAAAATGATTAAGAAAGGGAAGCTCGAGTATGAAAGTAAACTGGCGCAAAATATAAAAACAGATAGCAAGAGTTTTGATCGGTATATAAAAAGGAAAAGGGTGGCTAAAGTAAATGTTGGTCCCTTAGAGGACAAGACCAGGGAACTAGTAATGGAGAACATGGAGATTACAGAAACTCTGAACAAATATTTTGCATCAGTCTTTACGGTAGAGGATACTAACAATATTCCAACAGTGGATAATCAAGGGGCTATGGGGTGGGGAGGGGGGGGTGGGGGGAACTTAACAGAATCAGTAAGGAGGTGATACTTAGTAAGATAATGAGACTAAAGGCAAATAAATCCCCTGGACCTGATGGCTTGCATCCTCGGGTCTTCAGAGGAGTAGTGACAGGGATTGTGGATGCATTGGTCGTAATTTTACCAAAATTCACTGGATTCTAGGGAGGTCCCAGCAGAATGGAAAACTGCAAATGTAACGCCCCTATTTAAAAAAGGAGGCAGACAAAAAGCAGGAAACTATAGACCAGTTAGCCTAACATCTGTGGTTGGGAAAATGTTGGAGTCCATTATTAAAGGAGCAGTAGCAGGACATTTGGAAAAGCAAAATTCAGTCAGACAGAATCAGCATGGATTTATGAAGGGGAAGTCATGTTTGACAAATTTGCTGGAGTTCTTTGAGGATGTAATGAACAGGGTGGATAAAGGGGAACCAGTGGATGTGGTATATTTGGATTTCCAGAAGGCATTTGACAAGGTGCCACATAAAAGGTTACTGCACAAGATAAAAGTTCACAGGGTTGGGGTTAATATATTAGCATGGATTGAGGATTGGCTAGCCAACAGAGAGCAAAGAGTCAGGATAAATGGTTCATTCTCTGATTGGCAACCAGTAACGAGTGGGGTGCCACAGGGATCAGACATGGGACCCCAACTATTTACAATCTATATTAACAACTTGGAAGAAGGAACTGAGTGTAACGTAGCCAAGTTTGCTGATGATACAAAGAAGGGAGGAAAAGCAATGAATGAAGAGGGCACAAAAAATCTGCAAAAGGACAGACAGGCTAAGTGAGTGGGCAAAATTTTGTCAGATGGAGTATTATGTTGGAAAGTGTGAGGTCATGCACTTTGGCAGAAAAAATCAAAGAGCAAGTTATTATTTAAATGGAGAAAGATTGCAAAGTGTCGCAGTACTTCGGGACCTGGGGGTACTTGTGCATGAAACACAAAAGGATAGTGTTATAGATGTAAATTTGTATTTAGCCTGTACAGCCACCAGAGGGCTCATCCCCTGGAGTCCCAAGGAATCCCCAAATCCCTTGGGAGCACAGGTATTTAAGGAGGCTTCACAGGTTGGAGAGGCACTGGAGACCTGCAATAAAAGACTAAGATCACACTTTACTTTGAGCTCACAATGTTCAGTCTGACTCTTTCTCCATACACTACAACTGGCGATGAGATACAGATAGTGAACCCAAAGATGTACAGAACAGCGGGCATCCTGGAGAAATTCTTGGAGGGAGATTATTGGGAAACTTTTGTGGAGCGACTCGACCAATACTTCGTGGCCAATGAGCTAGGTGGGGAAGAGAGTGCTGCCAAACGAAGGACGATCCTCCTCACTGTCTGTGGGGCACAAACGTATGGCCTCATGAAGAATCTGCTTACCCCAGCAAAACCCACGGAGAAATCATACGACGATTTGTGCACACTGGTCCAAGAGCATTTGAACCCGAAGGAAAGCGTTCTGATGGCGAGGTACCGGTTCTACACCTACAAAAGGTCTGAAGGCCAGGAAGTGGCGAGTTATGTCGCTGAGCACTCAGAGTCGGTTCCAATGCTGATGCGGCTTTTATTACGCTCAGCGGGGAGGAAAAACTCAGGACCGTATCCAGGTTTCTCTCCACAGAACAAAGGGTTACATGCACCTTTATATGTTTCACAACAGTTACAAAACAGTTTACTACAGCTACACAGCCCATCACGGCTGGACACAAGCCAATCACAACGATTATAGATTACATATAGGTTCTTTTAACCCAATAGAATTCCCCTATTATCCCGGGAACCATATGTTCGGTTATTGTCAGCTTGGGCTGATCGATGACTTTATAGGTTCTCTCCCTAGTTCTTTCATCTGGGAGAATTAATTGGTTTATGACCTTGTTCACAGGAGATGATTTCCTTCTTATCTCTGTCTTCCCGCATCCCAGGCATTCCTACAGTGGGCCTCACAGGGTTATTGCTTGGTCATTGAACGTTCAACAGTTCACAGCTTGACTACCTGATTTCCCATCATGCCTGGGCAGCCATTTTATGTGTGTGTCCACTTTAAACTTATATGCGTTTAGATATATCTAGCAGGTGCCTAATGCCTAGTATTCTGGTATATTCTAAAGATGCCTACCTCCTACAACAACTCCCCCTTTCGGTAAAGGGACTAGTCCTAGTCCCCTTTTAATCGACCATTCGACCTTTATTAGATTTTGTGCACGGCCCGGTACTCCCTGCCTCAACGTGCTGGCCAGTCACGCGGTTTCAGGAGTCCCGGTTGCTTAAATCGAATTGACAAAGGCCAAATCCTCCTGCCCCCTTATAAAACAGGCTTGTTTAGTATCCGGGGAACGGTGATTTGTCCGTCTTCGTTGTGCGTGGTGTCTGCATGCCTGGCAGGCCATTACGCCCCATGTTATTGCTAAGATCAATTGTATCCCGACCAGTATATGTGAAATTATTCGAATCCATGGGTGGATGTTCACATTTATTCCCCAGTCCCAGACCTTTCTCCACCAACTCTGACTTTGTAAGTCTACCTCGGTATCTTCTTCCAGTACTTTGATTTTAGTTTGTAGTTGGTGGTAGAGCTTTACGGATTGACCCACTCTGAGCCTCAACTCTCGTAATACTTCGGTGAGATGTGGGATAAGGACCTGATCTGGTTCATCATAATCCTGTAAATGATCATGGAGCTGATCGGTTACCTCAATAACTTCGGACTTCCGGCGCCTAACCTGGGTGATATGCGCTTGCCCGATCGCGACAGGTCGTAGTGGTGTAAAGCAAAAGTTTGGCTGTGGTATAGGGCACTGCAGGTCATTATACTGGAATGAACGCTCAGTAGTAGAGACGCAGTATCTTCCCTTCCCTCCGTAGCCTGCCCTCGCGAAGTGCATGTGTGCGGGCACTATTTCTAGTACACACCCGTCGGTTCGGTTAAACCCGCACTCGTCTCGCTCCCCTCTGCCCACCGGGTGAGGGCATACTGTGATTTCCCCCTTTTGCTTGCAATCTGCTAGGGAAATCCCGGTAAGTATGTTGTTTCGACGAACGGCAGAGGTGGTGGTCAGGTAGTAGCTTTTGGAGACATTCTCCCGGATTATTCCGATATTCTCTCGTTGGTATAGGGGGAACGGCCCTGAGTCCGGCGTGGCTATAGGGATCATCAGGACTATCCCTATCCCGGTAGTCCTACCCATCTGGCAATCTGGAATTGCAGGGTATACTCTGATCAGTCCCTTCAGAGTACAATTATCCAGTGTCCCCCTTTGGTTAGCCAACTGAGCTAAATGTGAACTGTCTATCCAATCGGGTACTTCCCCGCGTTGGATCTGGTCGAGATTGTGGCGGATCTGTCCCACCATCCACAGACCATAAGCGTGACAGAGTTGCCCCTGTCTTTGCTTTCCCTGTATCTTCCTGTTCTCTATCAATGAGGTGATTGATGGTTCTGGCTTGAGCTTCCAGGACTGAGATGCCATCCAGCTGGATTTTGGCACCCTCCTTTCCTAGGTTGGCTTGGTCTTCCTGGTTTTGCTCCACCCTCTCCAATAACCCCTTCATCACCCCTCTAAGCTGTTCCACCTTCTCATTTAATCCTTGTATGTCTATCGAGTTCACTACGGAGGTCCCTGTATTGAAAACGGTAGCAACATCATTAACTATTTCCCTCTTCATCCTGGGGGCTAACCCCTTTCCCCGGAACCTACTGGCACCCATTGCATCGCAGCCTGCTGCATTACAACTTTACTTAATACATTGTACATCTTCCTTGACTGTTCTGTACAGTATTCCGGCATCTGGATGCCTGAAATATTGATCAGAACAGGCACAATTTCATGTTTAACATTATCATACAACAGTTCCCCCTCGTTGTACATTACAATCCCATTCTCTGGTCCCTTTGTAGTTATGGGACAAGGCAGTTCCTCGGGCAATGTAGTGATTCTTATGGGGCGCGGTGTCGGAGGGGGTGAGAAACATACATACAATGATATTGCAGCCGCCCCCACCTCCTCGTAATACCCACACAGCCCCATTCCCTTCTTGCGGATGACTGATTGCTGGGATTGTCCCGGAGGCACGCAAATTATGCCGAAAGTACATTCATCAGGCCCTTTGACATCCCTCCGTTTAATGCATCTGCTCCTTATACCCGTGGAGCACTGTACACATACTCTTATTCTTATTAGGATTCTTATTAGGATTCACTTGTAACCATGCATTAAAATAAGTCCTGTCCTTGCTCCAGTCCTTGGCTGCTGGGATGCACATTCCGTCCGTTAAATTAAACAAGACTCCATAGTTCAGGTAGTTGTTTATTTCCAGCGTGCTCTGCTGTCCGTCGGTGTTGCCCAGGGTACGTGCATGTCGCAGGGCTATCCATATTACGAGTAGCGCCTTTCGTATTCCCATTCCGGTAAGTATTATCTGTAATTTTAAACAGACGGCCTGGTCGTCACCAGGGGTTACGTTTTTTGCTCTACGAGTGTCCCTGTCACCCTGCAAAATCAGAAGCACAAGGTTATAATCGAACCATTTCGAGCTGAATCTGTAGGGCGTGCGCCCGTGTCTTTACCCACTTAAATATTACCCAAACTCCTATGACCAAGGCCAAAGATATTCCTCCAAACATCGCTGTCTGCTTTACCGTTAGGTTGGGTTTGTGGACTACACCTACCCACCGTGGAGTACATTGGCTCTATTGCCAGAGGTGATGGTGCTATGGCTGCGCACTGCACTATCCGTCTAGTCCTGTTATCTCTTCCAGCCTGTTTATCTTAGCTTTTAACTCTTCAATTTGTTTTATTGAATATCTATTTCTTTATTGTATCAGGCAAGTATTATTACATAAGCTAGTTCTGTTTTTATTTTTGTTTCCTCTGTTAGGTGAGTCTTTTTTTTTCCTATTAAGAAATCCAAATTAATAATGTTCAGTATGAAACGGCTGTCAATGGAAAGGGTTAACTCCTTTCCAGGTTTGTAAGAAGACCTGATGTCATTACGTGACTTCACATAATCATCTGAAAAAAAAGTCTTTGTGCCTTCAAAACTGGCTTCGAAATTAGGAATCCGTTAAAAACAGCATAAATCATTAGAGTAAACTCCAATGTTTTCTTAACTTCTAATTCAAGTACTTGCCAAAGAATTTTTTTTTTAAATTGTTTTAAAACAAGACCACACATACAATAGCAATTTTGTTTACTGAAATTCAATTCTGTTTTTTTTTTATTTCTCTCTTTCTCCTCGTTATCTTCAAAACCCTCCTGCTTGTTTAGACTGTTCGGGACATTTTTGCTAAACACTGTCCATTTTGGAAATCTTTTCAAACTGCATTGAAACTTTTTCATAATTGAAAATTCGAATCCATGTAGAGTGTTTTTTACTTATTCCAATTTTTTTTTCCTTATAATTAAACCAATATCTTTTTCACAGCAAACATCAACTAGTATTTAGTAAGTTATGTCTTTTTCCATTTAGTCCGTTACATCTTTTTTTTTCTTTCTTCAAATTAGGTTTTGTATTTTACACGGAGGGTTCGTAACTCCATAAAGTTGTTAATTTAAAATCATTTGTTTACTTTCAAAGTGGCGTCTTTATCTTTTTCTTTTTTTTCATAACTGGAATGGAGTCCAGCTTTGAGAGTTTGAGTGCTGCCTTTCGTTATCTCAAAATGCTCCAGTTTCAAAGTCGTTACTAAAGCTTGCTGTTTTTTAACATTTTCCAAAAGTTCCTTTTACACCTTCGCAGATAGCTCGCCACTTGCCCAGGAGTTTGACCTGATCAGATTTAATTTAATCTTTTTCTTTTTTTTAAAATCCACCTCAGTATTTCCTGTGCCTTCTCTGAATATCTCAAAATCCCAATTCAAACTTTGTAATTTAATTCTTTATTTAAAACTTTTTTTTTTAAAGCATTCTTTATCTCATTCCGAGACTAAATTTATGTCTTTCAACCCAATCAATCATTGCATGTTTTCTTTCGGCAAGTAAGTGAGCGTGTCAAATAAATATTTTGCTCAACAAACCTATCCTTTATTTGTTTATTTTCCTAGCTCCGTAACTTATCATCCGAATAAATCCACACCTGCGTTTCTAACTTAAATGTCTTAAAACTTCCCACATACAGGACAACATTACAAAGGGTTAAAAAAAGACTTTCACTCTGTTTCTAAAATAAACAGACACTTGCATTCCTCTTCCAACCAGGCTTTCGGAACATGAAAACATTAAAAAATTCATTCTGCAGTTAAAAATCACACAGACACTTCTCACTCAACGATCAGACATTTACAACAGTCTCTCTTCTTGTTTTGGCCGGCTCTATTTTTGGATCCATGACCTTTCAGGGAATTCGTAGTTTTATCTAAATAATTCCTCACATAACTAGTTCCTGAGGATTCCACCCTGCTTTAATAATTTTTTCAATTAGCTTCTTTTGTTTTTCCGCCAGGTGGCGGGTAAGTGACCCTTCTGGTCCCCACTCAAGTTTACTTGTTTTCATGGCCATTCCTGGGTAGGACTAGTACCGTTAGGAATCTACTCTCAGAGGTCCGCTTTCTTTCTAGCGCGACTTGTAGTAAACTGTCTCCTGGCTACTGTCAGGTCACAAGTTCTGCTGTTACACAAACTTATACAATTCTTAAAAACGCGTTTAAGCAATTCCCGCAGTGCTCTACGCCTCCTTAACGACTACCTACCACCGCTCGACCCGTTGGTCCGACCCTGTTCACAGGTTTGGATTCCGTTAGCCGCTGTACACCGCTTGGTTCTACCCTGGGGTATTTCAAATTACACTACTGGGTCCGGAAGATGTCTCTCGGTATCACGATCCCACGGTCTAAGTGTGTTCCCTACGCCTACTTGGTTCCTGGCCGTCACGTGGGACAAAAGTCCTCTTAATTCAGGCCCAGGCTAGGCGTTTGAGATATTAGACCGTCTCCTCATGTCGATCAACCAGCTTCCACCTTCCGCACCCTTTATACTTAAAAATTGTTTTTTATACTCACCCGGGTTTTTTCCAAGGGCGTCCAGCGACTCCGAGAAATCCTGCCGACTACGCCATTGTTAGCATTAGTGTTTTCTCAGAAGAATCACTCGACACTCAGAGTCGGTTCCAATGCTGATGCGGCTTTTATTATGCTCAGCGGGGAGGAAAAACTTAGGACCGTATTCAATTTTCTCTCCACAGAACAAAGGGTTACATGCACCTTTATATGTTTCACAACAGTTACAAAAAAGTTTACTACAGCTACACAGCCCATCACGGCTGGACACAAGCCAATCACAACGATTATAGATTACATATAGGTTCTTTTAACCCAATAGAATTCCCCTATTATCCCGGGAACCATATGTTCAGTTATTGTCAGCTTGGGCTGATCGATGACTTTATAGGTTCTCTCCCTAGTTCTTTCATCTGGAAGAAATAATTGGTTTATAACCTTGTTTACAGGAGATGGTTTCCTTCTTATCTCTGTCTTCCCGCATCCCAGGCATTCCTACAGTGGGCCTCACAGGGTTATTGCTTGGTCATTGAACGTTCAACAGTTCACAGCTTGACTACCTGATTTCCCATCATGCCTGGGCAGCCATTTTATGTGTGTGTCCACTTTAAAACTTATATGCGTTTAGATATATCTAGCAGGTGCCTAATGCCTAGTATTCTGGTATATTCTAAAGGTGCCTACCTCCTACAACACCTAACATCTGTGGTTGGGAAAATGTTGGAGTCCATTATTAAAGGAGCAGTAGCAGGACATTTGGAAAAGCAAAATTCAGTCAGACAGAATCAGCATGGATTTATGAAGGGGAAGTCATGTTTGACAAATTTGCTGGAGTTCTTTGAGGATGTAATGAACAGGGTGGATAAAGGGGAACCAGTGGATGTGGTATATTTGGATTTCCAGAAGGCATTTGACAAGGTGCCACATAAAAGGTTACTGCACAAGATAAAAGTTCACAGGGTTGGGGTTAATATATTAGCATGGATTGAGGATTGGCTAACTAACAGAGAGCAAAGAGTCAGGATAAATGGTTCATTCTCTGATTGGCAACCAGTAACGAGTGGGGTGCCACAGCAATCAGACATGGGACCCCAACTATTTACAATCTATATTAACAACTTGGAAGAAGGAACTGAGTGTAACGTAGCCAAGTTTGCTGATGATACAAAGAAGGGAGGAAAAGCAATGAATGAAGAGGGCACAAAAAATCTGCAAAAGGACAGACAGGCTAAGTGAGTGGGCAAAAATTTGTCAGATGGAGTATTATGTTGGAAAGTGTGAGGTCATGCACTTTGGCAGAAAAAAATCAAAGAGCAAGTTATTATTTAAATGGAGAAAGATTGCAAAGTGCCGCAGTACTTCGGGACCTGGGGGTACTTGTGCATGAAACACAAAAGGATAGTGTTATAGATGTAAATTTGTATTTAGCCTGTACAGCCACCAGAGGGCTCATCCCCTGGAGTCCCAAGGAATCCCCAAATCCCTTGGGAGCACAGGTATTTAAGGAGGCTTCACAGGTTGGAGAGGCACTGGAGACCTGCAATAAAAGACTAAGATCACACTTTACTTTGAGCTCACAATGTTCAGTCTGACTCTTTCTCCATACACTACAACTGGCGATGAGATACAGATAGTGAACCCAAAGATGTACAGAACAGCGGGCATCCTGGAGAAATTCTTGGAGGGAGATTATTGGGAAACTTTTGTGGAGCGACTCGACCAATACTTCGTGGCCAATGAGCTAGGTGGGGAAGAGAGTGCTGCCAAACGAAGGACGATCCTCCTCACTGTCTGTGGGGCACCAACGTATGGCCTCATGAAGAATCTGCTTACCCCAGCAAAACCCACGGAGAAATCATACGACGATTTGTGCACACTGGTCCAAGAGCATTTGAACCCGAAGGAAAGCGTTCTGATGGCGAGGTACCGGTTCTACACCTACAAAAGGTCTGAAGGCCAGGAAGTGGCGAGTTATGTCGCTGAGCTAAGATGCCTTGCAGGATTTTGCGAATTTGAAGGACATTTGGAGCACTTGCTCAGAGACTTTTTTGTACTTGGCATTGGCCACGAAACCAGACTTCGTAAACTTTTGACTGTAGAGACCCCAACCTTGAGTAAGGCCGTAGCGATAGCCCAGGTGTTCATTGCTACCAGTGACACAATACAAAGCAAATCTCTCAGTACACAAGTACTGCTACAAGTACTGTGAACAAAGTGAAGTTGTTTTTGTCATGTATCTCACATTACTGTATATAATTGTATCTTACCATGCTATACATGACTGCAACTGGATATGACCTGTAACAATAAGCATACCTTACCACCAGGGGTGCACTTGCAGGAGACACTCCATACCTGTCCCACTGTGGTATATAAAGGGAGGTCTCAGGCAAGTGCAGCACGGGAGAGCTGGAATTAAAGGTGCAGGTCCTGAGTGACCTTGAGTTCAGCATGTGTCTCGTGTAAGTCAGTACATTAGAGTCAGGACTTAACAGTGGCGACGAGTTACGGGATCACAGAATCCACAGAATGGCTACCAACAGCTCAGCTGAGAAATACAATGCTGGAGACAATTGGGATGACTTTATAGAAAGGCTCCAGCCAAGCTTTGTGACCATAAGGCAGACAAGAGAAGAGCCCATCTCTTGACCAACTGTGGCTCGAAAATATACGCTTTAATGAAAGACCTGCTGGCACCCGAGAAACCAGCAAGCAAGTCGTTTGAGGAGTTGAGCACACTGGTGAGAGACCACCTGAAGCCAGCGAGCAGCCTACACATGGCCAGACACAGGTTCTACAACTACAGACGCTGTGTGGGCCAAAGCATACCCGACTTCGTGGCGGAACTTCGGAGGCTAGCTAGTTCATGTGAGTTCTCCGATGAACTAAGGAGAGAAGTACTGAGAGACTTTTTTATTGAAGGAATAGGCCACGCAGGCATATTCCGAAAGCTTATCGTGACTAAGAACTTGACTCCAGAGGCAGCAGTACTGGTCGCACAGACGTTCTTGGCAGGCGAAGAAGAAACGAGGCTGAGCTATACTTTGGGTACGACAACCAACGAGGCATCGGAACAAGGGGTTCACATTGTGAAACAAACTGCTACCCCCACACACAGACAAAGGCAGGAGAGCAGGCCTTCAACAGCAGACAGAGGCGCCAGAAGCCATCAAAATCAAGGGCCACATGAATGGCCGATCACACCTCATCAACCCACAATGCAAGCAATCAACAACAGGTTGAGAGAAACTCAAGGGACATCAGCCAGACGCAGCTCATCCTTCGGAAACAATGGAAATGGTCTGTATTGGAGATGTGGGGGAAGGCACTAAACCAGGGTGTCGATTTCAGCATGCCTTTTGCAGAAACTGCTACTACACAGGGCATCTGGCTCGCATGTGCAGAAAAACAGCAGCTCGGCTGGTATACGAATCGGAAGGGTCGGAAAGCGGACCAGAAGACGGTTGGAACAGTGCACGGGACGCCAAGGTACAGCGGGTTAACACGATCAGTGTCCACTGTTCTTATACCAAGACGCCTCCAATTATGATGAGGGTTCCATTCAGCGGGATACCCGTCAACATGGAACTGGACACGGGGACCAGTCAATCCCTCATGAGCATTCAACAATTTGAACAGCTGTGGCCGCACAAAAGCAACAGACCAAAACTCACAAAGATCGACACCAAACTAAGGAACTATACTAAAGAAATCGTCCCAGTCCTTGGCAGCACCATGCTCTCAGTCACACACAAAGGGATGGTGAACCGACTTTCCCTGTGGATTGTCCCCGGGGATCTCCCAGCCCTGTTGGGGAGAAGCTGGCTAGCAGAACTTAATTGGAAATGGGATGATGTTCACGCCATGTCGTCAGAGGAATGGATCTCCTGCTCAACAGTTCTAAGCTGTTTTGAACATCTCTTTCAGCCAGGTGTGGGCACCTTCAAAGGGGCTTAAGTTAAAATGCCAGACCGGTCCATCACAAGGCTAGCGCTGTGCCTTATGTGATGAGGAAAAAGATTGAAAATGAACTGGACCAGCTTCTGCGGAAAGGCATAATTTCTCTCATGGAATTCAGTGACTGGGCAAGCCCCATCATCTCCGTCATGAAGCCTGATGGATCCGTGCGAATCTGTAGGGATTGCAAGTCTACCATAAACAGAGTCTCCCTACAGGACCAATACCTGCTGCCCAGAGTGGAGGACCTATTTGCCACATTGGCCGGAGGAAAACTTTTCTCGAAACTTGACCTCACATCTGTGTATATGATGCAAGAACTGACCGAACAGTCTAAGCTAACTGAGTTCCACGACCGAAATTCGAGGGGGAGGTGGAATGAGATAGGGGACAAAGTGTTTGTGCTAAACTATGGCCAGGGTCCCATATGGCTTGCAGGGACAGTAACAGACAAAGAGGGAAACAGGGCTACTGGTTGTAAAAATAGACAATGGCCAAACCAGCTGGAGGCATGTAGACCAAGTAAAAAGTAGATTCACTGATAACACTGAAGAACCAGAGGCAGATGACAATGTGGAACTCACACCATACCTGGTGAACAGACAGAGGGAACAACCTGAGAAAAGAGCAGTATCAACAGGTGAGATACCAGCAATCACACCGAACGAAACAGACAGCCCAGGCGAGATACCAGCAATCACACCGAACGAAAAACAGGCACCAAGACAAACAACTGAACCACAACTAAGACGCTCCACGCGAGAGCGCAGACCACCTGAGAGATTGAATCTATAAAGGCAATAAGACCTTGGGGGAGGTTGATGTCATGTATCTCACATTACTGTATATAACTATTTCTTACCATGCTAGACATGACTGCAACTGGATATGACCTGTAACAATAAGCATACCGACCACCAGGGGTGCACTTGCAGGAGACACTCCATACCTGTCCCACTGAGGTATATAAAGGGAGGTCTCAGGCAAGTGCAGCACTGGAGAGCTGGAATTAAAGGTGCAGGTCCTGAGTGACCCTGACTTCCGCATGTGTCTCGTGTAAGTCAGTACATTAGAATCAGGACTTAACGGTTTTTGAGTCGTAACGTACAGGACAGATCACATATACTTGCAGCTACACATCCGCAGAAGTCTTAGAGTCCACCATCAAGGCCATTAACACCTTGTTGGTGCTGCGGGGGTGATCATCGTATCCATTCATGCCGATTCAAAGGGTACGTTTGCAAGGGCTGTGGAACAATGGGACACCTCCAACGGCTGTGCAGGCGAGCTGTTAAACCTGCAAACAACCTTGTTGCAGAGGAGGACAGATCCACGGAGGATCACAATGAACCAGAGCCTCAGATCTAGGAGGCAGAGGTACATGGCGTGCACTCATTCACCACGAATTGTCCCCCGATAATGTTGAATGTTGAACTAAAGGGACTCCCGATGTCAATGGAACTGGACACGGGCGTGAGCCAGTCCATCATGGGCAAAAAGAATTTCAAAACGTTGTGGTGTAACAAGGCCTCAAGGCCAGTCTTAACTCCAGCTCGCACCAAACTAAGAACTTACATGAAAGAACTGATTCCTGTAATCGGCAGTGCTACCGTGAAGGTCTCCTACGATGGAGCGGTGCACAAGCTACCACTCTGGATGGTACCGTGCTGCTCGGCAGGAGCTGGCTGGGAAAGATACGCTGGACCTGGGACGATGTCCGAGCACTATCGCCCGCTGACGACACTTCGTGTGCTCAGATCTTAAACAAATTTCCTTCGCTGTTCGAACCAGGCATTGGGAAATTCCAAGGAGCAAAAGTGCAGATCCACCTAATTCCGGGGGTACAACCCATCCATCACAAGGTGAGAGCAGCACCGTACATGATGAGGGAAAGGGTAGAGATCGAGCTAGACTGACTGCAAAGAGAGGGCATCATTTCACTGATCAAGTTCATCGAGTGGGCCAGTCCTATCGTCCCAATCCTCAAGGGAGATGGCACCGTCAGAATCTGTGGCGATTACAAAGTAACTATCAATCGTTTCTCCCTGCAGGACCAATACCCACTACCAAAGGCCGACCTCTTTGCAATGCTGGCGGGAGGAAAGACATTCATAAAGCTGGATCTGACTTCAGCCTACATGATGCAGGAACTGGAGGAATCATCGAAGGCCCTCACCTGCATCAACACGCACAAAGGTCTTTTTGTTTATAACAGGTGCCTGTTTGGAATCCGATCGGCGGTGGTGATATTCCAGAGAAACATGGAAAGCTTACTAAAGTCGGTCCCGCACACCGTGGTCTTCCAGGACGACATCTTGGTCACAGGTCGGGACACAGTCGAGCATCTGCAGAACCTGGAGGAGGTTCTTAGTCGACTCAACCGCGTGGGGCTCAGGTTAAAATGCTCGAAGTGCGTTTTCCTGGCGCCTGAATTGGAGTTCCTGGGAAGGAGGATTGCGGCGGACGGCATCAGGCCCACCAACGTGAAGACGGAGGCAATCGAGAATGCACCGAGGCCACAGAAGGTGACGGAGCTGCAGTCATTTCTGGGACTCCTGAACTACTTTGGTAACTTCTTACCAGGTCTCAGCACACTTTTAGAACCACTGCATGTCTTACTATGAAAAGGGGACGAATGAGTTTGGGGCAAAAGCCAAGAAAATGCCTTTGTAAAAGAGAGAAAATTGTTATGCTCAAACAAATTGCTTGTGTTGTATGATCCATGTAAACGTTTGGTACTAGCTTGTGATGCGTTGTCATATGGCGTCGGGTGTGTATTGCAACAAGCTAATGATTTTGGGAAACTGCAACCGGTTGCTTATGCATTCAGGAGTCTGTTTAAAGCTGAGAGAATTTACAGCATGATTAAGAAAGAATCGTTAGCGTGTGTCTATGGGGTAAAGAAAATGCATCAATATCTATTTTGGCTAAAATTCGAATTGGAAACTGACCATAAGCCACTTACATCCCTGTTCTCTGAGAGTAAAGGGATAAATAACAATGCATCGGCCCACATCCAGAGATGGGCGCTCACATTGTCTGCATACAACTACGCCATCCGCCACAGGCCAGGCACACAGAAAACTGCTCTCAGTAAGCTGCCATTGCCCACCACGGGGGTGGAAATGGCGCAGCCCGCAGATCTAGCCATGGTTATGGAAGCATTTGAGAGTGAGCAATCACCCGTCACTGCCCGGCAGATCAAAACCTGGACAAGCCAGGACCCCTTATTATCTCGAGTCAAATGTTGTGTGCTTCACGGGAGCTGGTCCAGTGTACCAGTGGAAATGCAGGAAGAGATAAAGCCGTTCCAGCAGTGCAAAGATGAAATGTCTATACAGGCAGACTGCCTTCTGTGGGGCAATCGAGTAGTGGTCCCCAAGAAGGCCAGAGACACCTTCATCAATGACCTCCACAGTACCCACCCAGGCATTGTAATGATGAAAGCGATAGCCAGATCCCACGTGTGGTGGCCCAGTATCGATGCGGACTTAGAGTCCTGCATTCACAGATGTAATCTATGCTCACAGTTAAGCAATGTACCCAGGGAGGCGTCGCTAAGTTTATGGTCTTGGCCCTCCAAACCGTGGTCTAGGGTACACGCCGACTATGCAGGCCCGTTCTTGGGTAAAATGTTCCTTGTGGTTGTGGATGCATACTCCAAGTGGATTGAATGTGAGATAATGTCGGCTAGCACGTCCGCTGCCACTACTGAAAGCCTGCGGGCCATGTTTGCCACATGGCCTACTCAATGTCCTGGTGAGCGACAACGGGCCATGTTTTACCAGTGCTGAGTTCAAAGAATTCATGACCCGTAACGGGATCAAACCTGTCACATCTGCCCCGTTTAAACCAGCGTCCAATGGTCAGGCAGAGAGAGCAGTGCAAACCATCAAGCAAGGCTTAAAGCGGGTAACTGAAGGCTCACTGCAGACTTGCCTATCCCGAGTCCTGCTTAGCTACCGCACGAGACCCCATTCACTCACTGGGATCCCACCTGCTGAACTGCTCATGAAAAGATCATGTAAGACAAGGCTCTCGTTAATTCAGCCTGATCTACATTAACAGGTAGAGTGCAAGCGGCTTCAACAAAGTACATACCATGATAGCGCAAATGTGTCATGTGAAATTTAAATCAATGATCCAGTATTTGTATTGAATTATGGACAAGGTCCCAAGTGGCTTCCCGGCACTGTCGTGGCCAAAGAGGGGAGCAGGCTGTTTCAGGTCAAACTTTCAAATGGGCTCATTCACCAGAAACATTTGGACCAAATCAAACTCAGATTCACGGACTACCCTGAGCAACCCATCTTGGACCCTACCTTTTTTGATCCCCCAACATACACACCAGTGGCAACCGGCACCACGGTTGACCACGAAGCAGAACCCATCATCCACAGCAGCCCAGCAGGGCTCAACACACCAGGCAGCCCAGCAAGGCCAGCGTCACAGCAGCCCAACGAGGGCCCAACAAATGATTCAACAACACCAGCTTTCACACCGAGACAATAAACCAGGGCAAGAAGGGCCCCAGATCGACTCACATTGTAAATAGTTACACTATTGACTTTGGGGAGGGGCGGAGGGGAGTGTTGTTATATATGTAAACTTGTATTTACTCTGTACAGCCACCAGAGGGCTCATCCCCTGGAGTCCCAAGGAATCCCATAATCCCTTGGGAGCACAGGTATTTAAGGAGGCTTCACAGGTTGGAGAGGCACTCTGGAGACCTGCAATAAAAGACTAAGGTCACACTTTACTTTGAGCTCACAGTGTTCAATCTGACTCTTTCTCCATACACTGCAGATAGTATGCAGGTACAGCAAGTGATCAGGAAGGCCAATGGTATCTTGGTCTTTATTGCAAAGAGGATAGTATAAAAGTAGGGAAATCTTGCTCCAGCTATATGAGGTATTGGTGAGGCCACACCTGGAATACTGCGTGCAGTTTTGGTTTCCATATTTACAAATGAATAGACTTGCTTTTGAGGCAGTTCAAAGAAGGTTCACTCGGTTGATTCTGAGGATGAGGGGTTGACTTCTGAGGAAAGGTTGAGTAGGTTGGGCCTCTGCTCATTGGAATTCAGAACAATGAGTGGTGATCTTATTGAGACGTATAAGATTATGAGGGGGCTTGACAGGGTGGATGCAGAGAGCATGTTTCCACTGATGGGGGAGACTCGAACTAGGGGGCATGATCTTAGAATAAGGGGCCGCCCATTTAAAACTGAGATGAGGAGAAATTTCTTCTTAAAGGGTCGTGACTCTGTGGAATTCGCTGCCTCAGAGAGCTGTGGAAGCTGGGATATTGAGTAAATTTAAGACAGAAATAGACAGTTTCTTAATCGATAAGGGTATATGGAGTTATGGGGAGCGGGCAGCAAAGTGGAGCTGTGTCCATGATCAGATCAGCCATGATCTTATTGAATGGCGGAGCAGGCTCGAGGGGCTGGATGGCCTACTCCTGTTCCTATTTCTTATGTTCTTATGATGGAGGAAAGATCATTGATGAAGTAGTTGAAGATAGTTGGGCCTAGGACACTGTCCTGAGGCGCTCCTGCAGTGATGTCCTGGGGCTGTGATGTTTGACCTCCAACCACCACAACCATTCTTTGTGCTAGGTATGACTCCATCCAGTGGAGAGTTTACCCCCTGATTCCCATTAATTTCGGTTTTACTCGGGCTCCTGATGACACACTCGGTCAAATGCTGTCTTGATTTCAAGGGCAGCCACTCTCAACTCACCTCTGGAATTCAGCTGTCCATGTTTGGACCAAGACTATAATGATGTCTGGGAGCTGAATCGTCTTGGCGGAACTCAAAACAGGGTATCGGTGAGCAGGTTATTAGTGAGTAAGTGCTGGTTGGTAGCAGTGTCGACGACACCTTCCATCACTTTGCTGATGATTGAGAGTCGACTGATGGGGTGGTAATTGGCCGGATTGGATTTTTTCTGCTTTTTGTAGACATGACATACCTGGGCAGTTTTTCACATTATCAGATAAATGCCAGTATATAGCTGTACTGCAACAGCTTGGCTAGAGACGCGGCTAGTTCTGGAGCACAAGTCTTCAACACGACAGCCTGGATGTTGTTGGAGCCCATATCCTTTGCTGTATCCAGTATGCTCAGCCATTTGTTGATATCACGTGGAGTGAATGAAATAGGCTGATGACTGGCTTCTGTGATTGTTACACTCATAATAACTGGTGAGACTGAGTACTGCGCGTAATGAGCAAGTGTAACCTTAGCTCCTTTATTAAGGTTCCAGAGTGCAGGTACCTGGTGGGTGGCCTATTTATATACTGTGCTCCCAAGGGATGCTGGGACCCTTTGGGACTCCAACAGGTGGGCCCTCTGGTGGTCAGGTGTAATGCAAGTTACAAAGGGTTAAATACATAACATCACTCCCCCGTGAAGTCAACAGTACACTTATTTACATGGTGAGATGATCTGGGGCTTTATGTTCCCTTGTCGATCGTCTCGGTACAAATGCTGGTGTGAGTGAGTTGGTCAGTTCTTCACTGGGCTGTTGGGCAGCCGGCCTTGCCGGGCTGCTGGGGATGATGAGTTCGGCTTCGTGGTCAATCATGATGTCAGTTGCCACTTGTGTGTGTGTTGGAGGGTCAAAGTTGGCGGTGTCCCCTTCGGGTTGTTCGTAGTTATTAGTGAACAGCAATTTGATTTGGTCCAAATGTTTTCTGTGCATTTGTCCATTGGTCAGTTTGACCTGAAATGCCCTATTCCCCTCTTTGGCTGTGACCGTGCCAGTGAGCCATTTGGGACCATGTCCATAATTGAGCACAAACACAGGATCATTGATCTTAATATCACGTCATAAATTTGCACGGTCATGGTACATACTTTGTTGATGATGCTTGCCCTCCACGTGATCATGGAGATCAGGGTAGACAAGAGAGACCCTTGTTTTAAGCGCCCTTTTCATGAGCAGCTCAGCTGGGGGAACCCCGGTGAGTGAGTGGGGTCGGGTGCGGTAGCTGAGCAGCACTTGGGACAACCGGGCCTGCTGGGAGCCTTCCGACACATGTTTCAAATTTTGCTTGATGGTCTGAACTGCCCATTCTGCCTGGCCGTTGGGTGCGGGCTTGAACGGGGCAGATGTAACATGTTTGATTCCGTTGCGGGTCATGAATTCCTTGAATTCAGCACTGGTGAAGCACGGCCCATTGTCGTTGACTTGGACATCAGGCAAGCGTGCGTGGCAAATATGGCTTGTAGGCTTTCAATAGTGGCCGTGGACGTGCTTACTGACATTATTGCACATTCAATCCATTTTGAGTAAGCGTCCACGACAACCAAAAACATTTTGCCTGGGAATGGGCCCGCATAGTCTACATGGATCCTCGACCACGGTTTGGATGGCCACGACCACAAATTTAGCGGTGCCTCTCTGGGTGCATTGCTCAACTGAGAACAAGTGTTGCACTGGTGCACGCTTGACACTAAATCTGAGTCAATGCCAGGCCACCGCATGTGAGATCTGGCTATGGCTTTCATCATTACGATGCCTGGGTGGGTGTTGTGCAGTTCACAAATAAATGTGTCTCTGCCTTTCTTGGGCAGGACCACGCGATTGCCCCACAAAAGGCAGTCCGCTTGCAGGGACAATTCGTATTTGCGTCTGTGGAATGGCTTAATCGCTTCCTGCATCTCCACTGGGACATAGAAACATAGAAACATAGGAAATAGGTGCAGGAGTAGGCCATTCGGCTTTTCGAGCCTGCACCACCATTCAATAAGACCATGGCTGATCTTTCATCTTAGTACCCTTTTTTTTTTCTGTCACAGAAACACACAGAGACACTGGACCAGCTCCCATGGAGGACACAGTTTTTTTTACCAAGGACAGTAAAGGATCCTGGCTGGTCCAGGTCCTGATCTGGTGGGCTGTAACGGGGGCACTTCTGATTCTCAAATGCCTCCATGACCATGAGCAAGTCCGTTGGCTGTGCCATTTCCACTCCGGTGGTGGGCAATGGTAGCCGACTGAGAGCATCTGTGCAGTTCTCTGTGCCCAGTCTGTGGCGGATTACATAGTTGTATGCCGACAGTGTGAACGCCCATCTTTGGATGCGGGCAGAGGCACTGGTATTAATCCCTTTGCTCTCTGAGAATAGCAATATGAGCGGCTTATGGTCAGTTTCAAGCTCGAACTTGAGGCCAAATAAGTACTGATGCATTCTTTTTTACCCCGTAAACGCACGCAAGAGCCTCTTTTTCAACCATGCTGTAGGCCCTTTCGACCTTGGACAAACTCCTGGATGCATACGCAACCGGTTGCAAAATCCCCGAGTCATTAGCCTGTTGTAACACACACCCGACCCCGTATGACAACGCATCGCAAGCTAACACTAATCGTTTACATGGGTTATACAGGACAAGCAGTTTGTTAGAACACAATAAATTTCTGGCTTTCTTAAAAGCAGCCTCTTGTGAATTCCCCCATACCCAGTCGTCTCCCTTGCGCAGTAGCGCATGTTGGGGTTCTAGCAGGTGCTTAACCCAGGTAGGAAATTACCGAAATAGTTAAGGAGTCCCAGGGAACGACCGCAGCTCCGTCACGTTCTGTGGTCTCGGCGCGTTCTTGATGGCCTCCGTCTTGGCGTCGGTGGGTCTGATGCTGTCTGCTGCGATTCTCCTTCCGAAGAATTAGACATCCTGTGCCAGGAAAACACACTTCGAGCATTTCAACCTGAGCCCCACGTGATCCAACCGACTAAGAACCTCCTCCAGATTCTCCAAGTGCTCCATGGTGTCCCAATCTGTGACCAATATGTCGTCCTGGAAGACCACTGTGCAAGGAGCCGACTTTAGCAGGCTCTCCATGTTCCGCTGGGAGATCGCTGCAGCCGACCAAATCCCGAATGGGCACCGGTTGTAGATAAACAGACCTTTGTGCGTGTTGATGAGGCCTTTCGAAGACTCCTCCAGCTCCTGCGTTATGTAGGCCGAGGTCAGGTCCAGCTTGATGAACGTCTTCCTTCCAGCCAGGGTCGCAAATAGGTCGTCTGTCTTGGGTAGCGGGTACTGGTCCTACAGCGAAAAATGGTTAATCGTTACTTTATACTCCCCGCAAATTCTAACCGTACCGTCCTCCTCGAGTACCGGGACAATCGGACTGGCCCAGTCGTTGAATTCCACCGGCGCAATGATGCCTTCACGTTGCAGCCTATCCAGCTCGATTTCCACTTTTTCACGCATCATGTACGGTACTGCCCGAGCCTTGTGGTGGATGGGTCTCGTACCGGGAACCAAATGGATCTGCACTTTCACCCCCGAGAAGCTTCCAATGCCTGGCTCGAATAACGATGGGAACTTGCTTAGAACGTGGGTACATGAGGTGTCGTCGACAGACAAAAGCACTCGGATGTCGTCCCAGTTCCAGCAGCTTTTCCCCAGCCAGCTTCTGCCGAACAACGCGGGGCTATCCCCTGGCACAATCCACAGCGGGAGTTCATGTTCTGCTCCATCATAGGAGACTTTGACTTCTGCACTGTCTATTACAGGGATTAGTTCCTTGATGTGTTAGTCCTTAGCTTAGTGTGAATGGGGCTGAGCTTGGGCCTGTGTGCCTTCTTTCCCCACAGCCTGTCGAAGGCCTTTTTACTCATTATGGACTGACTTGCCCCCGTGTCCAGCGCCATAGATACTGGAATGCCATTCAGTTCAACTTTCAACATTATTGGTGGGCATTTCGTCATGAACGTGTGTACCCCGTACACTTCTGCCTCCTCCGTACGAGTTTCCAACTCAGTCTGATCCACAGTGGATCGACCTTCCCCTGCAACGTGGTGGTTTGCAGGGTTTGTAGCTCGCCTGCACATTTGTTGGAGGCGTCCCATTGTTCTGCAACCATTGCATGCATAGTGCTTAAAGCGGCATAGATGGGGCCAATGATCACCTCCGCAGCGCCAACATGATGTTAACTGCCTCGCATTAACAGATGATGGCAGACTCTGGGTCAATTGAGATCGGGCCACAGCAGCCAGCGTGTACGTTCTGCCATGTACATTTCTGCTCAAAACCGACGTTACTTTATGCACAGTACTGGCTGAAACTTCTTTGTTCTGCAAAATCTGCTTGGTGTTGTCGCTGGTGGACATAAATGCCTGGGCTATCATTATGGCTTTACTTAGATTCAGAGTTTCTACAGTCAACAGGAAGGGGCAAAAACACGAAGGCAGAATATTATCTGGATGGCGGCAGATTAAGAAAAGGGGAGGTGCAACGAGACCTGGGTGTCATGGTTCATCAGTCACTGAAAGTGGGCATGCAGGTACAGCAGGTGGTGAAGAAGGCAAATGGTATGTTGGCCTTCATAGCTAGGGGATTTGAGTATAGGAGCAGGGAAGTCTTATTGCAGTTGTACAGGGCCTTAGTGAGGCTTCACCTGGAATATTGTGTTCAATTTTGGTCTCCTAATCTGAGGAAGGACGTTCTTGCTATTGAGAGAGTGCAGCGAAGGTTCACCAGACTAATTCCAGGGAGGGCTGGGCTTTCATATGAGGAGAGGCTCGATCAACTGGGCCTGTATTCATTGGAGTTTAGAAGGATGAGAGGGGATCTCATAGAAACATATAAAATTCTGACGGGACTGGACAGGTTAGATGCGGGAAGAATGTTCCCGATGTTGGGGAAGTCCAGAATCATGGGACATAGTGTTAGGATAAGGGGTAAGCCATTTAGGACTGAGATGAGGAGAAACTTCTTCACTCAGAGAGTTGTTAACCTGTGGAATTCCCTGCCTCAGAGAGTTGTTGATGCCAGTTCATTGGATATATTCAAAAGGGATTTAGATATGGCCCTTACTGCTAAAGGGATCAAGGGGTATGGAGAGAAAGCAGGAAAGGGGTACTGAGGGAATGATCAGCTATGATCTTATTGAATGGCGGTGCGGGCTCGAAGGGCCGAATGGCCTACTCCTGCACCTATTTTCTATGTTTCTATGTTTCTAACAGTTTGCAAAGGATCATCTCATGCCTGATGCCCAGTACAAAAAAGTCTCTGAGCATTTGGTCGAGGAATTCCTCAAACTCACAATGTCCTGCGAGACGCCTTAGTTCGGCGACATAGCTCGCCACTTCCTGGCCCCCCGATCGTTGACACGTGTAGAACTGATACCTCACCATCAAAACGCTTTCCTTAGGATTTAGGTGCTCCCGGACCAGTGTATACAATTCTTCATAGGATTTCTCTGTTGGTTTTGCCGGGGCCAGGAGATTCTTCATGAGGTCATAGGTTGTTGCCCCACAGACAGTTAGGAGGATCGCCCTTCGTTTGGTAGCGTTCTCGTCCCCTTCCAGCTCATTGGCCACAAAGTATTGGTTGAGTCTCTCCGCGAAGGCCTCCCAATCATCCCCTTCTGAGAACTTCTCTCGGATGTTGACTGTTCTTTGCATTTTGTGCGGTTGTTCATTACCTCGTCGCCAATTGTTATACTCATAATAAATAGCGAGACAGAGTACTGTGTGTAATGAGCAAGTGTGACCTTGACTCCTTTATTAAGATTCCAAAGTGCAGGTACCTCGTGGGTGGCCTGCTTATATACTGTGCTCCCAAGGGATGCTGGGATCCCTTGGGACTCCAACAGGTAGGCACTCTGCTGGTCAGGTGTAATGCAAGTTACAAAGGGTTAAATACATAACAGTATGGACCTCAGGAAGAGGCCGATGTGGATCATCCACTCGAGACTTCTGGCTGAAGATGGTTGCAAACCCTTCAGCCTTGTCTTTTACACTCACGGCTGGACTCCGCCCTCATTGAGGATGGTGATATTCATGGAACCTCCTCCTCCTGTTAGTTGCTTAATGGTCGACCACCATTCACAACTGGATATGACTCGACTGCAGAGCTTTGATTTGATCCATTGATTGTGGGATCGCTTAGCTCTATCTATAGCATGCTGCTTCCGCTGTTTAGCATGATAGTAGTCCTATATTGCAGCTTCTCCAGGTTGGCACTTCATTTTTAGGTAAGCCTGATGCTACTCCTGGCATGTTCTTCTACATTCCTCATTCAACCAGGCTTTGTCCACTGGCTTGATGGTAATGGTAGAGTGAGGGACATGCCGGGCCTTGAGGCTGCAGATTGTGGTGGAAAACAATTCTGCTGCTGCTGATGGCCCACAGTGCCTCATGGATGCCCAGTTTTGAGCTGCTAGATCTGTTCTGAATCTATCCCATTTAGTACGGTGGTAGTGCCGCCTGAGGAAAAGAGTGTTTGAAGACCAGGCCCTCAAAACTGCCACCAAGCTCATGGTCTACAGGGCTGTAGTAATACCCGCCCTCCTGTATGGCTCAGAAACATGGACCATGTACAGTAGACACCTCAGGTCGCTGGAGAAATACCAGCAACGATGTCGCTGCAAGATCCTACAAATCCCCTGGGAGGACAGACGCACCAACATCAGCGTCCTCGACCAGGCCAACATCCCCAGCATTGAAGCACTGACCACACTCGATCAGCTCTGCTGGGCAGGCCACATAGTCCGCATGCCAGACACGAGACTCCCAAAGCAAGCACTCCACTCAGAACTCCTTCATGGCAAATGAGCCAAAGGTGGGCAGCGGAAACGTTACAAGGACACCCTCAAAGCCTCCCTGATAAAGTGCAACATCCCCACTGACACCTGGGAGCCCTTGGCCAAAGACCGCCCTAAGTGGAGGAAGTGCATCTGGGAGGGCGCTGAACACCTCGAGTTTCATCGGCGAGAGCATGCAGAAATCAAGCATAGGCACCGGAAAGAGCATGCGGCAAACCAGTCCCACCCTCCCTTACCCTCAACGACTATCTGTCCCACCTGTGACAGTGACTGTGATTCTCGTATTGGACTGTTCAGCCGCCTAAGGACTCATTTTAAGAGTTGAAGCAAGTCTTCCTCGATTCCACGGGTCTGCCTATGATGATGATGAGTGCATACAATACCTCAGTGTGAAGATGGGACTTTGTCTGCACAATGACGGTGTGGTGATCACTGCTACCAATGCTGTCATAGACAGATGCATCTCTGACAGGTAGATTGGTGAGGACGTGGACAAGTAGGTTTTCCCTCGTGCTGGTTCTCTCACCACCCGCTGCAGGCCCAGTCTGGCAGCTATGTCCTTCAGGAATCGGCCAGCTCGGTCAGTAGTGGTGCTACCGAGTCGCTTTTGGTGATGGACATTGAAGTCCCCCACCCGGAGTACATTTGGTGCCCTTGCTACACTCAGTGTTTCTTCCAAGTGGTGTTCAACATGAAGGAGTACTGATTCATCAGTTGAGGAAGGGCAGTAGGCGATAATCAGCAGGAGGTTTCCTAGCCCATGTTTGACCTAAAGCCATGGGACTTCATGGGGTCCGGAGTCAATGTTGAGGACTCCCAGGGCCACTCCCTCCCGACTGTTTACGACTGTGCCACCATCTTGCATAGGTCTGTCCTGCTGGTGCGACAGGACATACCCAGGGATGGTGATAGAGGAGTCAGGGACGTTGGCGGAAAGGTTTGATGCTGTGATTATGACTATGGTCATGCTGTTGCTTGACCAGTCTGTGGGACAGCTCTTTCAATTTTGGCACTAGTCCCCAGATGTTGGTGAGTAGGACTTTGCAGCGTCGACTGGGCTTGTTGTGCCCTTGTCGTGTCCGTGGCCGGTGCCGAGGTCAATGCTGGGTGCTCCGTCCGGTTTTATTCTTATTTTTTCTTGTAGCGGTTTGTTACATCTGAGTGGCTTGCTAGGCCATTTCAGAGGGCAGTTAAGAGTCAACCACCTTGCTGTGGGTCTGGGGTCACATATAGGCCAGACCAGGTAAGGATGGCAGATTTCCTTCCCTAAAGAACATTATTGAACCAAATGTATTTTTATGACAATCCGATAGTTTCATGGTCACCATTACTGATGCTAGATTTTATTCCAGATTTATTTAATTAATTAAATTTAAATAGGTGGGATTTGAACTCATGTTTTCGGGATCAATAGGCCAGTCCTCCGGATTACCATAATGCTACCATTCCTAAATCACCTCATGCTGCACAGAGTGGAGGGCAACAGCGCAGAGCTGCATTGCGATTGAGGTGCTGCACCCAGCACAGGGTATAGAAACATAGAAAATAGGTGCAGGAGTAGGCCATTCGGCCCCTCGAGCTTGCACCACCATTCAATGAGTTCATGGCTGATCATGCAACTTCAGTACCCCATTCCTGCTTTCTCACCATACCCCTTGATTCCCCTAGTAGTAAGGACTACATCTAACTCCTTTTTGAATATATTTAGTGAATTGGCCTCAACAGCTTTCTGTGGTAGAGAATTCCACAGGTTCACCACTCTCTGGGTGAAGAGGTTTCTCCTCATCTCGGTCCTAAATGGCTTACCCCTTATCCTTAGACTGTGACCCCTGGTTCTGGACTTCCCCAACATTGGGAACATTCTTCCTGCATCTAACCTGTCCAGTCCCGTCAGATTTTTAAACGTTTCTATGAGGTCCTCTCTCATTCTTTTGAACTCCAGTGAATACAAGCCCAGTTGATCCAGTCTTTCTTGATAGGTCAGTCCCACCATCCCGGGAATCAGTCTGGTGAACCTTCGCTGCACTCCCTCAATAGCAAGAATGTCCTTCCTCAAGTTAGGAGACCAAAACTGTACACAATACTCCAGGTGTGGCCTCACCAATGCCCTGTACAACTGTAGTAACACCTCCCTGCCCGTGTACTCAAATCCCCTCGCTATGAAGGCCAACATGCCATTTGCTTTCTTAACCGCCTGCTGTACCTGCATGCCAACCTTCAATAGCTGATGTACCATGACACCCAGGTCTAGTTGCACCTGCCTATGCAGGCAGAGGATGAGCTTCCTCAACACGACGGAGCAGCAGTGCCGAAGGAGACTCAGGATATCGCGCCAGGTGGTCACCGACATTTGTGCATTGCTGGAGCAAAACCTGCCGCTCAGAGGCTGGGGTGGACCCCCCTTACCAGTGGCTGTCAAAATCACCATTGCTCTCAACTTCTTCACCTCAGGCTCCTTCCAGCGATCTGCAGCAGACATTCATGGTATTTCGCAGATGGCCACCCACAGGTGCATCACCCAGGTCAAACAAGAAATTAGGGATGCGTACAATAAAGGTGCAGCAGTTATCATGGGCAACTTTAATCTACATATAGATTGGGCTAACCAAACTGGTAGCAATATGATGGAGGAGGATTTCCTGGAGTGCATTAGGGATGGTTTTTGGGACCAATATGTCGAGGAACCAACTGGAGGGTTGGCCATCTGCTGTGCAATGAGAAAGGACTAATTAGCAATCTTGTTGTGTGAGGCCCCTTGGGGAAGAGTGACCATAATATGGAAGAATTCTTTATTAAGATGGAGAGTGACACAGTTAATTCAGAGACTCGGGTCCTGAACTTAAGGAAAGGTAACTTCGATGGTATGAGATGTGAATTGGCTAGAATACACTGGCAAAAAATGATACTTAGAGGGTTAACGGTGGATAGGCAATGGCAAACATTTAAAGATCACATGGATGAACTTCGACAATTGTACATCTCTGTCTGGCGTAAAAATAAAACAGGGAAGGTGGCTCAATCGTGGTGAACAAGGGAAATTAAGGATAGTGTTAGATCCAAGGAAGAGGCATATAAATTGGCCAGAAAAAGCAGCAAACCTTAGGACTGGGAGAAATTTAGAATTCAGCAGAGGAGGACAAAGGATTCAATTAGGAGGGGGGAAATAGAGTATGAGAGGAAGCTTGCTGGGAACATAAAAACTGACTGCCAAAGCTTCTATAGGTATGTGAAGAGAAAAAGATTAGTGAAGACAAACGTAGGTCCCTTGCAGTCAGATTCAGGTGAATTTATAATGGGCAACAAAGAAATGGCAGACCAGTTGAACAAATACTTTGGTTCTGACTTCACGAAGGAAGACACAAATAACCTTCCGGAAGTACTAGGGGACCAAGGGTCTAGTGAGAAGGAGGAACTGAAGGAAATCCTTATTAGGCGGGAAATTGTGTTAGGGAAATTGATGGGATTGAAGGCCGATAAATCCCTGGGGCCTGATAGTCTGCATCCCAGAGTACTTAAGGAAGTGGCCCTAGAAATAGTGGATGCATTGGTGATCATTTTCCAACAATCTATCGACTCTGGATCAGTTCCTATGGACTGGAGGGTAGCTAATGTAACACCACTTTTTTAAAAAGGAGGGAGAGAGAAAACAGGTAATTATAGACCGGTTAGCCTGACATCAGTAGTGGGGAAAATGTTGGAACCAATTATTAAAGATGAAATAACAGCACATTTGGAAAGCAGTGACAGGATCGGTCCAAGTCAACATGGATTTATGAAAGGGAAATCATGCTTGACAAATCTTCTGGAATTATTTATGCATGTAACTAGCAGAGTGGACAAGGGAGAACCAGTGGATGTGGTGTATTTGGACTTTCAAAAGGCTTTTGACAAGGTCCCACACAAGAGATTGGTGTGCAAAATTAAAGCACGTGGTATTGGGGGTAACGTACTGATATGGATAGAGAACTGGTTGGCAGACAGAAAGCAGAGAGTCATGATAAACGGGTCCTTTTCAGAGTGGCAGGCAGTGACTAGTGGGGTGCCGTAAGGCTCAGTGCTGGGACCCCAGTTATTTACAATATGCATTAATGATTTAGATGAAGGAATTGAGTGTAATATCTCCAAGTTTGCAGATGACACTAAACTGGGTGGTGGTGTGAGCTAAGAGGCTGCAGGGTGACTTGGACAGGTTAGGTGAGTGGGCAAATACATGGCAGATGCAGTATAATGTGGATAAATGTGAGGTTATCCACTTTGGGGGCAAAAACACAAAGGCAGAATATTATCTGAATGGCGGCAGATTAGGAAAAGGGGAGGTGCAACGAGACCTGGGTGTCATGGTACATGAGTCATTGAAAGTTGGCATGCAGGTACAGCAGGCGGTGAAGGAGGCAAATGGTATGTTGGCCTTCATAGCGAGGGGATTTGAGTATAGGAGCAGGGAGGTCTTACTGCAGTTGTACAGGGCCTTGGTGAGGCCTCACCTGGAATATTGTGTTCAGTTTTGGTCTCCTAATCTGAGGAGTGATGTTCTTGCTATTGAGGGAGTGCAGCGAAGGTTCATCAGACTGATTTCGGGGATGGCTGG